>NW_020654950.1:28763-55115 GCF_003589595.1 Hyposmocoma kahamanoa
GTCATTACATCTATTCAAGAAGTCATCTATTCAAGAAGACATCTATTTCAAGAAGTCGTCTGAAAAAACTTTTTTATTTGACAAATTTCGTCTATAGTAGACTATTTCTATGTATTCAAGAACATTACCAATTCACTGTTTATTTTAAGAACAAAGTATTACAATGTCACAACGCTTCCAATTGAATGCATATGGTCTGGTATTTTATAATATTTATACTTATCAAATGACACCGCTATGCAGAGACGATAGCAAATGCGCGCGTGTCTCGATCATTCATGATTAAGTACCTGATGCAATTCGCAATGTAAGCTTAACGCTTTGTTATATATTCTATTCCTTATTCAATTTTCTACCCGACTACGTCGAAAAAAAAGGAAGGTAAGGAATAACGGGTATTGATAAAAACAATGAATGTTTCAAATATAATTTATTAATAAAACGTATCTACATTTTTACAACATTGTGTAACCATTACTAGAGTCTGTTGTTAGAGGCGACATAATTTTATCTATAATATCTTTTGTTGAGTGGTAAATGTCATCCAATAAAATGTTTCTCACCGCGTATTGCACACACAAATCTGCTTCACATTTACACATTTGGTCACTATTCTGTATTTGATCAGTATCATAGATCTCTATTTTAATAACCTTGCTCGCACCACTCCGAAGTCGCTTTTTTATATATGTATAACATGTAGTCTTTTCGGATTTTCTTTTGCGTCCCAATCCGAGCCGCGTTCCATTTGGAGATAAATCTCTTTGTGATGCAGCGCTGGGCACGAAGTTGAATAATTGATCTCCGGAATCCTTAAAACAAGTTGAAAGTAAGTATTAATTACACATCCTCAATTCATTGTTAATATTAAAATTATTTATTTATTTATTATATTTACAGTATATAAAACCTGTACAGGTTTCTCAACAAATTTAATCTAAAGAAAATTAAAAATAAATTTTGGTTAACTTACCGACATTTTATGACAACTTCACAAGAAAATAAGTTTTTTAATAATGATTATTTTACTCCCAATTTACCCGTTTATATTGAGTGAAGGCAGTGCTAATAGGGTTCAAAATTAACATCGTACTTACTGTATTTTTTATTCAATACTCATCAATAAATCTAATATGGAGTGCTCGACGCCGAGAGTAAAAATGACTCCGTTTGTGTTTACTTCCATTTATGATTACTCGACTACAGCGGAGCGAACAGGAGGGTTATGATTTCAGCAGCATACCTAAGTGTATGTATCTAAGTGTGTATGTATTCATCTGTTCTATCACTGAGCCAAAACTGCTAAAACGATTCCAAGTTATGAGGTATCGTTACATTGAACTCAATTATGCCGATTATTTAGGTATCTACATCATATACTTATATAGTCTAAAAAATAAGAACCTTTCGTTTCAACATACCTTTAAAAGATCTCTTCAAATATATCATATAGAACATGATGCAGCAAGTGTGATGTAGTACAATATTTATAAAGATTTTTATGATGAACACCCATGCCCAGCAGTGGGACGTGTAACAGTGTTGATGATATGATATGACTAGTAGTTTTGATACCAATGTTTCGTTGCCGGGGTTTAATTTTGTAACTTTTGTATTCGTAGTATTAAGTGAATTGTTGTATGAAAAATTCTGTAAGCAGGTATATTTTCAATAAAATTATGTTATTAAGATTAATGATAATACAAAATGATACATCGCACACTCAATTCTATCATTTATTTAGTAAGACAAAATTATAGTTCTTATTGCATAAAGAAGAAGGTTGAAATTATACAATCGATTTATTAAGCAAAGAAAAACATTTACAAATGCAAAATATCCAATCAATATTTCACATTTTATTTTTATGCTACCTTATCCACTTAGAATTAGAATCGATATTAGAATTAACTTACCGATGATTGCTGCATATCATACTGAGTATTTGTTTTTGCATTTATGTTGACTGTGCATTTTCCTATTTTGCTTCATATACAAATTACAAATATGGGTAAACGTGACGCGTATGAAGGCCTATATAGACCGGTCCTCTCTATCCATGATTATTGCTCAGATCACCTTCCTACAAGACAACAGGACAGCTCAAAAAAACAAATCAACCACTGCAAATAACTAAGAACAATGTAAGTGCATTTTAAGTACTAAAATAAATTTATGTTACATAACCGTGCCATCTATTCGAACTATTCATCAATTATAATTAATTATCTATTTTATTCCATTATTTTTTTTCGGACTATTTATTTTTTAGTCCAAATCCGAATCTATTTACTGTGATGAAGAGTCGCGGGTTCGAATCCTGCTGGGGAGCAAAATTAGTGACAAGTACAAATGCGCATACTCGATTCCAAAATGTTTAATATTTTACCTGTGCTTATTTTATCGTTGTCCTAGTTTTACTAATCATTCGATCAGTTTTTGTGAGTTCACTGTCGCAAGATATTATTACCAAACAATTTATGTTTTTATTCAATCATTTTACTATGTACTACTCATATATTTTATTCTATTAGGTCTTTGGCACAAGATTTATTCCTGTCAGAAGACGAGTGCGAGACGGTGCAGCCTAAGCTCTCGAAATCCTCGAAGAAGCATTCGAGATGTGACCCTTCGACAAGTAAGAAGACAGGTGAGCCGTTCACTACCACTGCGCCTAAGAAAAGGAAAACCGTCATCAACCCAATCACCCCCGTCATGAAGGCGGCGACGGCTGAGCTTTTCGGCAGCGAGAGTGATGAAGAAGAAGGGTGCTCGACAGGTTCAACAAAGGGTACGCCAATTTACTCTTACGTTACGCGAAAGCTAGCAAATGGGATAAGTCGTCAAACAGACGACAATAAAACTGGCACTCATTACGTTGAGTTAAAAGTTTATTCATGCAACGAGATCAAAAACGTTGCACCGATAAATAGATGGCGTCATAGTATTATTACTATAAAAAACAGAACGAACGTCAACTCTGAAGCTTGGGCACATCTAACAGATTACATAAAGACAACTCGCAAAGAATTCAAAAATTGCCCACCCTCATTTAATAGTACTTACTATTAGCATTATTTTTACTGGCCTGTATTGTAGTAATTAAATGTGTTTAACTATAAATATATATGAATAAGTAAATAAATATATTATTTTATTCTTAATTTGTAATCTTTTTACTTTACAGCGACATCCTGTGTAGCCAATGCGGTCAAGTGTGACATGTGCAACATCGAAATTCCTCAAAAGAAATATCATTATCATATGAGAACGAATGTACACAAAGAGAATTGTTTATTAAAAACTGAATTCAAAAATATTGACATTATTAAGACTGCATTTAAGAACAGAATTGTGACTTACCGCATAAATCCTGCACAGGAAGTCGAGTACCTCACACCCGAGGCGTTCCTGTACAGTTATAAAAATGATGTTTCGAATGTTATCCATTTATCAATACTGAAACACACATGTCTGAAGTTAAATTTTGAACTGTTTGCTTATTTTGAGTTACCACGGTCAAGTACGCAACAGTTAAAATCTTTTAATACAAAGTTTGATTGCGTTTTTAACAACACTAATATTAATGAGTTGTATATGAATGCTATAGAAACATTTAAACAAAAACTTTCAGAATTTGAACACTGTGAATCTGGTTGGTCTCTGGTTTCAATAAGTCATTTAGAATTGAATATAAACAAATATTGTCCTATGAGAGGTGGTACGTTCATAGAGCTGCCATCATTTCTCAAGAATAGTAAAAGTTGCATAAATATACAGAATAAAGATGAGTACTGTTTTCTATGGAGTATAGTAGCTGCATTATTTCCCGCCAAAAGTAATGTATGCAAAACAAGTTCATATCCTCACCATTCAACTGTCTTTAAAACAGACGGTATGACTTTCCCTCCGTCGTGTAAAGATATACAATTGTTTGAAGCTAATAATAACATCAGTATCAACATTTATGGATTAAGTTCAAGCAGTTTAGTAACTGGTCCATTATATTTATCTAAAAATCGAAAGAACAATCATGTAAATTTATTATACTTTGAAAAAGGAGTCAAAGGTCATTACTGCCTTATTAAAGATCTTGTACGATTAGTAAAACGTCAGATTAGTAAATTTAAAGGGAATCTATATATGTGTGAGAATTGTTTACGCTTTTTTTCTTCTGAAATTAAATATACAAACCATGATTGCTCTCAAGTGTTGACAGTCTTACCTAAAAAAAATAGTACAATCGGATTTAAACATTTTGAGAGACAGCAAAAAATTTATTTTGTTATATATGCTGATTTCGAAAGTCTATTAGTTAACTGTACAGAGAATGGTAGCGAAAATACACGTAATTTAAAAGTTCATCAACCTTCATGTTTTGCGTATTATATTTGTTGTTCATATGACTCGAGTTTAAACAAGTTCGTTACCTACAGGGGTTCGGATTGTGTAGAAGTGTTTGTTAACAGATTGATTGCAGATGTGAAATGCCTTTATAAAATATTATGTGATAAGAATCCAATGACGCCTTTGACGAAAGAACAAGAAAATAGTTATCAAAACGCTACATCGTGTCATATTTGTAGCCATTTATTATTCGATGACAAGGTTCGTGACCACGATCATATTACTTCTGAATATAGAGGGCCAGCTCATTCACAATGTAATTTGATGTTCAGAGTGTGTCCATTCATACCAGTAGTCTTTCATAATTTAGCTAACTATGACTCACATTTGTTTATTAGCGAATTAGCAAAATACTATGGTCCAATTACAATTATACCGAAAACTAAAGAAAAGTACCTCACAATTACAAAGACCATACATTTAAAAGAATTTACACGTCCATTACAAATAAAATTTATAGATTCATTTCAGTTTTTGAGCACAAGTTTAGACATGTTGAGTAACAATTTATCAGATGAAGATTTCACCAATTTATCCATGCAATTTAAAAGCAAGCATTTGCATTTATTAAAATCAAAAGGTATTTATCCGTACGATTACATGGATTCTTGGAATAGATACGAAGAAACTAAACTTCCTTCAAAAGAATTTTTTTTTAATAATTTGAAAATGGAACATATAAGTGATAAAGACTTTAATCATGCACATTCTGTGTGGAATGTATTCAATATTAATACTCTCGGTGAATATACCGATTTGTACCTTAAATGTGACGTTTTATTGTTATGTGATGTATTTGAAAATTTCAGAAACTTGAGTTTAAAATATTACAAATTAGATCCAGCCTATTACGTAACATCACCGAGCTTGAGTTGGGATGCTATGCTGCTTTCGACAGGCATTGAACTAGATTTGATAGATGATTTGGAAATGTATCAAATGTTAGAAAAAGGAATACGCGGAGGATTGGTTCAGTGTTCATTACGACACGCTAAAGCCAATAATAAATACTTACCAGAATTTGATGATTTCAATCCGTCATCTTATTTGATATATTTAGATTGTAACAATCTGTACGGACATGCAATGACTAAAAGTTTGCCTTATTCTGAATTTAAATTTTTAAATAAATATGAAATTGAAACGTTTAATATTTTGACAGTACCTGAAAATGGAGACACTGGGTTTATTTTGGAAGTGGATCTAGAGTATCCTGAGAACTTACATAATTTGCACAGTGATTTGCCATTCGCTCCGGAGAAATTTATTCCCCCGGGAGGAAAGTCTCCGAAATTGATTGCGAGTTTATATGATAAATATAACTACGTTGTTCATTTCATTCACTTGAAAGAAATGTTGAGAAATGGTTTAATTTTAAGAAATATTCACCGTATACTGAGCTTTAAACAGTCAAATTTTTTACAGAAATACATAGATTTGAATACAAATCTGCGGCAATCCGCTGTGTCCGTTTTCGAAAAAGACTTTTTTAAACTCATGAATAATGCAATTTTCGGTAAAACTATTGAAAATAGACGCAAACAAGTAAGTGTTAAATTGATCACAACTTGGAAAGATGAATATAATTTAACAAAAAAGCGACTTGATGCTGAAACACTTATTTCTCGCCCAAATCTAAAAAATATTTCAGTGTTCTCAGAAAATTTTCTAGCTGCTCAATTTACTCCAGAAAAGATTGTGCTCGACAGACCTATCTACATTGGGTTTTCAGTTTTAGAATACGCAAAACAGCATCTATACAAGTTTCATTACGATTTTATTAAAAAGATATATAATCAGAATGCAAAACTTTGTTATACAGATACTGATAGCCTCCTATACTTGATATTCACAGAGGACGTTTACAGAGATATCAAAAATAATTTGTCGGAATTTGATACTAGTAACTTTGATTTAAATAATCCATACTGCATAGAAAGGGTGAATGCAAAAATCCCCGGCTTATTTAAAGACGAACTTGGGGGTGATGTGATTAGAGAATTTGTAGGTCTTAGAGCAAAACTTTATTCCTTGAACAGCATTAAAACACGAATCAATAAAGCTAAAGGTGTTTCTAAGTGCGTTACTAAGAATCTTACTTTATCACAATACAAAGACTCATTATTCAACGTCAAAGATTTAAAATGTAAAATGAATTTAATTAAATCAATCAAGCACGTACTTTACTCTCAAGAGCTTAATAAAACGGTTTTAAGCAATACTGATGATAAAAGGCAGATACTAGTAAATAAAGTCAACACCTTACCTTGGGGGCATTACAAAACAATTTTTTAATTTATCTTTCACTAACATTCGTAATGATATTTGCCTGCTGTAAAGTATATTATATTTGTAATTCGATAAGGAATTTTTACTTTTTCGTTATTTTCATGTTTATATATTTTTTTTTATTTTTAATGTATGTTTTTTACTTTTAATATTTGTAAGATTAAGATTTGTAAATACGCTTGTACTAAATTTAAATAAAGAATTTATATTATACTTATCGCATTTGTTTTGTTCATAGTTTCAATTCCTCTGATTGACGAGTATATAAATACTAAAACATTCAACTCCCTCTCACTTCACGATGAAGTTCGTAAAACAAACTCAAACTTTAGAAGTAGCTAATATTAAAGTAAAAAATTATTCAGAAAAAGTAAAACATAGTTCGCTGTTACCAAACACAATCCGGTGCATAGTATGCGGTCCTTCCAATTGTGGTAAAACTAACATTATGTTGAATCTATTGTTACATGAAAATGGTTTGAAATTTAAACATATTTACTTGTATTCAAAGACAGCATTTCAACCAAAGTATACTTTTTTAAGACAAGTTATGGAAGGTGTTCCAGGGGCAGAACTATTTATATTTAACGAGAACAAGGAAGTTCTTCATCCCAACGATGCTTTGACAAATTCAATTATGATTTTTGATGATGTCGCTTGTGAAAACCAAATGAATATTCGTAATTATTTTGCTATGGGGAGACACAGACAGATAGACTGTTTTTATTTATCTCAAACTTATTCAAAAATACCTAAACAATTGCTCAGGGACAACGTCAATGTGTTGATTATTTTCAAACAAGATGATATTAATTTAAGACATATATACAACGAGCATGTAAATACAGACTTAGATTGGTCTACATTTAAGCGGCTTTGTGTTGTTATATGGCAAGATCAATTTAGCTTTTTATTAATAAATAAAGATTGTGCAATGAATATGGGAAGGTATAGACAAGGATTTGACACGTTTATTTACTTATAAAATCCTCATATAAAGCAATTTGTTGTCTAAATACCGCACTTGCAGTCGAGTGTTCGTTTAAATTGGTAGATTTATCAATAATCCGTACAATGGAAATAGATTTAAAAGAGCAACTCGTTAAATCGGTGGACAATATAAAGAATAAAATAAAAATGATTCAATGTGATGAAGATGAAGCTAATCTGAAATACAAAAACGTCTTTAAATCTATTACAGAACCTCTAGAAACATTGCTCAAAAATAAAAAGTCTATCCCCACTTTCACCATGTCAACCAAAATAGATGAAACTGGTGGTAGTGAGGACTTGAACTCTTCTACAGATTATGAAAATTTCAAAGACATAATCAACGCAGATTCTAGTGACCATTCCGAATATTATGAATATGCTAACGATGCCAGTAAACGTTTATTAAACGAAAGTAATGGTAACGACACTCTTTTATCTCTAAAGAAAGAAGACATGATGGATATGTATGAACATTTTAATGTACCATTTGGCATTCAAACCAAAAATAAAAAGCTTATGATGGGAAATAGTGCTGTTAGTTTATCTTATATACCTGATGCTTCTCATGCGGAAAAAAGGTACATAATTACCATCAATGACAAGAAGTATGAATTAACCGCTGGTTTAAAGGAACTTCTAATGCGTAATAAACCTGATCTTACGATTGTGACCGAAAAAGACAAAAGTGAATACAAAGAAATGTTAATTAACACTAACGCACACAAACGTGATTTTGACCCGAACGGAAAATTAAAAGGTGATAAAGGATTAAAATACTGCACAATCATCAAGCCTTTATTTTCTCAACTAAATGAACGCAATACAGATTTTGTCAAAAAGTTACCACAATTAAAAAGCGGAGGATACTTGCCTGAACTAAAACAATATAAAAGTAACACAGATTATATTTATTGGGATGATCCAAATGAGTTGATTGAAAGACTGAAACTTTTAATTGCATCTAAAAGCGCTGGTAACAACAATCATGATAATGAAATTGTATCAATTATTGAAGAATTAAAGGAAGCCGGTATAATAAAAGAATAAAATCTATTTTAGTATCATCATTACCCTAAGTATTCTAATGAATATAAGACATGAATCTCGAGAAAAAAAATGATACTGGCGTAGATAATTTTAAAGTAGAAGTAATTAAAATCTCATCTTCAGATAAAGCTGAATTACCCGATATTGTTAGTAAAGACTATGTTGATAAAATTGTTAAGAAGAATTCAGACAATTTAGTACATATTGAAAAGTTAATTTTGATCTTAGTTGATCGTATAAAAGATATTGAAAAAGACATTGCTTTGAAGGGACTCGAAGGAAAATTGAACAAGCATTATGAGCAAAGCCGACGTTGTTAATGAAATTCATAAGAATGCTAGAGTGAATTTTCCCCGGAGAAGTGTATTGTTAAGGGATATAGATGACCTTTGGCAAGCAGATTTGATAGATATGCAAGTTTTATCCAAATTTAATGCTGGATACAAATACATATTGGTGATTATCGATTGTTTCTCAAAGTATGCTTGGACATTTCCCCTCAAACGAAAAACTAAAGAAAACGTGTCTAAAGAGTTTCAAACATTATTAGCAAGGGGGCGTTACCCAAAAAATTTACAAACTGATATGGGAAAAGAATTTTATAATAATTTATTTAAAAAAGTTATCAAACAGTATAATATTAACCATTATTCTACATATTCTACGAAAAAAGCCTCAATCGTAGAAAGACTTATAAGAACTCTCAAGACAAGCTTGTACAAGGAGTTTAGTTTAAAAGGAAATTATAATTGGAATGATGGAACCCTCGACAAAAAAGTTTACGAATACAATCACGCTTATCACAGAACAGTCGGAAAAGCACCAGCTACAATTAATCACAGTAATAAAGGAACTGTATTACAGAGATACATTAACAATACACAATGTAAAAAAGTATTGACTAGAAAAAGATTTCAAGTTGGAGATTTCGTAAGAATCAGTAAATACAAAGGATTTTTTGAAAAGGGGTTTACACCTAATTGGTCTACAGAAATATTCAAGATTACAAAAATCCAACAAACCAGTCCCCCTACATATTTGCTAGAAGATTCAAAATCAAGACCAATTTTAGGGGCGTTCTATAGTGAAGAAATTCAGAAAACTGTACACCCTGAGATATATCTTGTTGAAAAAGTTTTGAAACGCAAAGGAAACAAAGTATATGTTAAGTGGTTAGGTCTTCCGTTAAGTGAAAACAGTTGGATTGATAAATCAAATCGTTTGTAATTGTAAAATATAGTGTATATAAATATGCTATTCAAATTTCGTGTAATCATTTGTATTGAGATCTTAACATAACAAAGACCGCTTTGAATAAAGTATTCGCAAACAATATTATTGAAAATGAAAAACTTAAATGATAATTCCGATAACGCGAATCAGAAGAGAAAAGACAAATTAGCAACCGCTCAGAAAACTGGAGCGGGTATGACAAAAACGATATTGAGCAATATTATTTCGCATACTAAAAAACATATCCGCAAACTAAAACCAAAATGCAAGAAAATGTTAATAGAATTAGCATATGCAGCTGCTCAAGAATTGGCTTCTGACTTACCCGTACCGTTACCGAGAGTGATACCTGTACCTAAAACCGGTGGATTTCTACCATTAGTTCCTATTTTTGCCGGATTATCTGCTACAGGAAGTTTAGCGGGGGGTGTTGATGGAATCACCAAAGCTGTAAATAATTATAAGTCAGCCAAAAAACAACTATCAGAATTGAAGAGGCATAATATAAAAATGAAAGCGATGTGTATTGGAAAAGGATTACATCTGAAGCCGTACAAAAGTGGTTTAGGAATTTATGTTTCAAATAAAAAAAACTAGATACTGGGCTACCCAATAGAGCTTTAACTAATATAGATATTATAAAGCACACAAAAAATATTCCTCACTTTCGTGGTGTATTTATGAGAGACGAATTGCCGAAGGTGCCATGGTTAATGGAATGTGGTGTGATTAATTTAGATTCTTCTAGAAATTCTGGAACTCATTGGGTAGCTTATGGAAAATTTAAAGATTATATCGAATATTTCGATAGTTACGGTAACTTAAAACCACCGAAAGAGTTTATAGCATATGTGGGACCACGTATTCAATATAATTATGATAATTTACAAGGAAATCATCTATACAACTGCGGGCATTTGTGTTTAAAATTTCTGACATCATTTTGGAAAACTAAATATTTATGATTCAACTACAAAGACAATAAATAAATAAAATGAAATGTTAAACCAGTGGAGCACATTCCTACACGAACATTGTTCAGAATTGGGTGCTAAGTATATGTTTATTATAGTAGTCATCATAAAACATTATCTTATATTTTATAATATTAAATCAATATGTATGTTTACAATAAAACCTTATTGAATGAACAAAAGTTCAATATTCAGCTTCCAGTGTTCAAAGGGAGAAGACGATTAGGCACAACAAAGAAAATTACTAAAAGTAATAAAAACTTTCTTCTTTCTCTTGGTTTAGAAATAAATAATAAAAAATAAACATGTTGCAAATATCGGACCCACCACAGCAAGATAATTCCATTGAAAGCTATGAAATCCACAGCTATAATCCCTACAATCATAGCTATAAAGAAAACGATGAAATTAGAATACCTATTCATCAGCAAGATGTTTATATATTACCATCCGCAAGCTCCATTTACATTGAGGGGTGTGCAAGTGTATTTGAACAAGATGCAGCAGGAAAAAAAACACCAAAAGAGATTAAATTTATAAATAATCCGATATTATTTTTATTTCAATACATAAAATACGAACTAAATGGTGTTGAAATAGATCATGTTAAAAATACGGGAATCACAACAACCATTAAATCTCTCATCTCAATGAATGAAGGAGAAAGTAGAAGTGCAGCACTGTGGGGCTGGAATTTAAATGGGTCCACTCGAAAAGATGGTCATTTCTCTGTTATTATACCACTAAATAAAGTATTAGGATTTGCAGAAGATTATAAGAAAATTGTCGCCAATTGTAGGCATGAACTTATACTTCATCGAAGTAATACAGTTTTAAATAGTGTTATACTTGATAGCAAAGATAACGTGGCAATAGACATACAAAAAGTTCAATGGCGTGTACCGCATGTTAGAGTTTCAGACCGTAACAAATTATTATTACTTAAGCATTTAGAAAAAGATAGACCCATACAACTAGCTTTCCGGAATTGGGATTTATATGAATATCCTCTTTTACCTAAGACAACAAAACACTCGTGGTCAGTGAAAACTGCTTCTCAGTTAGAAAAACCAAGATATGTTATATTTGGTTTACAAACTAACAGAAAACTGAACAAATCGAAGAGTCCATCTGTTTTTGATCATTGTAATATAACAAATGTCAAGTTGTTTTTAAATTCACAGTACTTTCCTTATGATTCACTTAATTTGAAATTTGATGAAGACAAATATAGTATATTATACGAAATGTATGCTAACTTTCGTCAGTCGTATTACAACACGAGCATCGATCCCTTGCTTGATTTGAAAGCATTTGAGGAAAAAGCTCCACTGTTCGTTATTGACTGTTCAAGACAAAATGATTCACTGAAAACAGGACCCGTTGACGTTCGTTTAGAGATCGAATCTTCAAAAGATATACCTGAAAATACAACTGGCTACTGTCTGATCATAAACGATCGTCTTATTGAGTATAGACCACTGAGTAACATTGTTCGAAAAATATCATGAACGTGGTTATGGATATTCAAGGTTTTAAAAACGAAAACAATCAATTTATACCGAAAGAAATCGCAATTATTTGTAACAAGAGTATGCTTGTGTTGTTGATTAAACCACCATACCGATTTTATAACCTAACAAAGAAGGAACGTATACAAGTTTCATGGATAGAAAAAAACAGAGGAATATTATGGAATGAAGGATATGTGCCTTATTGTAATTATAAGAGTTTGATGTTAGATTTCTGTAAAAATAAACGTGTTTATGCAAAAGGATTTGAAAAAGTACGGTGGTTGAAGAAGATAATAGAAAGTGATAATGTACATAATCTAGAAAACGTAAACTGTCCTAATTTAGAAACATTAAGTGATAAATATTCAATGTCGTCGGATATTCAAAATTGTATATACCATACTAATATATGTGCTTTTAAAAATGTATCCTATTTGAATAAGTGGTGTATAGAAAATAATATTTTTTGTAAATAAACTATGTGAATCCATTAATGCTGTTTTGTTTTAATTTCTCGATATAAGAGTTCATGAATTCTGAATATACGGACTTCTTAATAAATTTAAGATCTTATTATTTTTTATTCCAACCTCTATCTGAATAGATGTAATGGCTTCTTGAATAGATGTTAAATAAGTGAACACTTTGAATACATGCAATACGACTTCTTGAATATATGTAATGACTTCTTGAATAGATGTTATTGGGGTGTCTGGATAACTCCAACCTCTATCTGAATAGATGTAATGACTTCTTGAATAGATGTTAAATAAGTGATCACTTTGAATACATGCAATACGACTTCTTGAATAGATGTAATGACTTCTTGAATAGATATTATTAGGGCGTCTGGATAACTCCTTGTATCCAGATGCCCTAATAATATACTACTTTGGTGTAACGGGCTGGTGTCCGCAACTCGACGTCAATATATTATTAGACTATTTACTATTTTGCAGATATCCTTTATCAGACATTTGTTAGTGTCATGTATTCGAAATGCATTTCAGTAAATATGTTGTAAATTCGTTGTTATTTAGAATTTATAAAAAATATTTATGTCGTGAATTTAAAAACTATGTGATACGTACATTTTCCATTTCCGGCAACATATTTTAATGATATTGTATTGCAAGACCTCTTCCTTTCAGGTTTTAATCATCGAGGACAACTACTATTTCCTAACTTTATAGTACTGCTGCGGGCCGGGTGCGTCTGTTTTATAGTTATCATATTTTTGTAACCTGAAGTGCTATTAGCTTAATATTGTAGACATGACTGTTAGATTTGATGTAAAAGGAGTAGGAACATTAACAGTTAATATTATAGCCCATTATCTATAACACTTTTCATAAACAATAACAATAGGGAAAAATAGACGTGTGAGTATAATATACCGGGTGTAACAAAAAGTGCAAGCATATTTCGTTTACTGACTGTACTCTAGATAACAAACAACATTGAAAAATGAATCTTAATAGCTATAAAAGTATTTAGTACAAAACGGTAGCACGATTGCATATTTGTTAGGTGAATAATTGTGTGTCGCAGTCGCGTTTTGGTTTGTTTGTTAACAGGCCTACAACGACTACCTCAACTAATGTCGCATCTTTCGTTAAATCCATTCGATCTCTGATTTTGTCGTAGACGTCGTTGAGCTGGATACAATTTTTTTAAATGTCAAGCAAGACGTTTTCTTGATCTATATTTAGAGGATGTATTTAGGAGTTGGAATAACGTCAGTAACTTCAGATTTTGATTCATGTGGGCGGGAGGCGTGTCGCTTCCCTCTGACGTGCACGCGCCCTTCCGAGCCCCTACAGTTTCAATCGTAGTCGAACTCGCGTCGTTGGTGTACATGCCGCCGTTGTACATATTGCCAATTTTACATATTTAAAGTAAAAACACAAATACCTTAGAAGCTTATTCTCGTTTTTTCATCAGAATAAAATGTTTAAATTTTAAAAAATATCCGTTCTTCACGTATTTATTAATGCATTCATTCTTTTAACGTATTTCAAAATCACTTTAACAATGTTGGTAATTTTGGTATGCTTTACGAGTTACTGCGTCTTGGCTGTGTATTTGTCAGGAATGATTGAGGACGATCTAGATTATGAGTGCGCTTGTTTAATCTGTCACTTGTTCCTCATCGCCGTGTTGATAATATATTACTTGTACCCTTTATACAGTTGACTTTGTTACCAACATAGCAGTGGTATTTTAAATAAGTTTTTGTGCAAATGACTTCCTGCGATCATAACGGTATGTTTTACTCAATTAAAATTATCTCATTGTGTTTTCTTGTTTCATCTTTTTGCTGTAACATTTATTTTCCTTAACTTGTGATAATTTATTCTTTCATTGCTGTAGATTATTAATTGTTTGCGATTATTTGTGCCTGGTGTTGGGTTCGATGAATTTGTGTTTCATTATACCGTTTTTGATTTTCGGCGTTTTCAGTTGGAAGGGGTTTTAACAATAATTGTATATAAAGATATCCTCAAAATATAGAGGGATGAAGCACTACGTTGCGTACTGCCGGCGATGGTTTTGTTATTTACATTTGTTGCGACGACTTTCTTTATATAACTTGCTGGTTTTGTTTATAATAAAGTTAATTAGTAGATTCAGGCGTTACTTTTTACATAAAAATGAAAATAAATCACTTTGCTACTGCGCGACTATATACTTTAAAAGTAACTTAACGTTATTATTATTGTTATAACTTTATGTCTTTCGTACAGTTACCTTTCCCAACCTCCATCTACATAAAATTAATAACACAAGCGGAACTACAGTCACAAACACCACCAGCAATAATATAGCTGACAGGTGTTTCGCCTCTCTACAGGGCATCCTCGGGAGTTGTTAATTGTTCGATGCCCGGCAAAAGCAACTGTCTTAGTTAGAAGTAGCAAAGTAATTTACCTCCGTTTTTATAGTAAATTTGTTGCTACGGGCTTCCGCAGAACATCTTTGGCTGCAGAAACAACAAGTGGCCATAGCATCGTAAGTGCCATTGAAATGAAATACATATTACAAATTAAATGGCTACACAATGATAGCATCCAAAATATGATTTTATATTTTTAAATTGATTTAGTTGCAATAATAAAGGACCATAGTAGTAGTAGAAATTAATTGAATAACAGAAAGAAATAAAAAAATAAAATATTAAAACCAATGTATAAATAACTCGTCCGTCTCAGACTCCTCATGTCAGAGCTTATAAAATATTTGCTTAAATGTCACATATTTATAGTCTTATTTTATATATTCGTTTTACATATAGTAAACGGAATGTAACATTGTACATGCACGTGTTATTTTTCTGTCTATAAATCACACGAAAGCCCAAATATCTCTTGTAATTAGACATATTTAAGTAGTTTATCCATAAATCTTGCCAAATTTTGCTTTGGTTTCTTCAAATTGCCCGTTTGTTTGTTTATTTTGATGATTGTTGTTAACGATTATTTTGAGATAGTGTTGTTCTTGGAAGCGTACATATTATCCATATTCTGTTATTAACATAATTCACTACGAGGTTTTTATTATTTTATTACTATTATTTTTACTATTTCAAGTTTACCTATAAATATAAAAAGAAAAAAGAATGGTTGGAAATTATAGGAGTGCCGAATATAAATATTGAATCAAAGACCAAAATCAATCATTTATTCGCTTCCTTTTGAAGAGTCCAATTTTAACATAACTTTGAATATAACTAGATGACATGATAATGCAATTCCATCAATAGGTTTATTGGTAAATAATTTTATATTTAATTTAGATTAAACAAGACTCATTAACTAGGCATTCTCAGTTCCTGAAAACAAAATTATCCACTCGTTTCCGATTTTTACCCACTGACAACTCTTAACTACTAAAAATTCTTATTTTATAAAGCCAGCAATACAATGACCACATTGGTCCAACGTTGCCGGGTGAAGGCCACATTGGACCAAGCAACGTATAGATAGCCTATTTGCCTTGCCATCGCTCGGTGTCACTCGCCTAGCTGACCGAGTGAAGGCGAGCTCGATTGACGTGGCTTGTCACAACTCGCAGTCGCTCGTGACTACTTGTCTCACTTCGTAGAAGTGTCGATTTTTCTGCACAAATCAAACGCGCTCGGCCAATAGTAGTCAATTGGCATTGTATAATCAGACATTTGCATGCTATTTAATATATGCGAAAGATGTTTATACTAACACTGTCTCTTGTTACATCTCCTGTAATACCATGTTTTAAGAAATAAACGTATGATAATAATATTGTTATTGATAATATTACTACTTTCATTTATTTTCAAAATTAAATGGAAGTGTTAAAGAGTCACTTAAATGAGTCACTGATATTAATTCCATACCAATGCATAAATACAAAAAAGCTTACACAATTTGGAATCTGATTAAAATTTCTTTATGAAAATATGAATCTTGAGGTTGGAAATGTATAGGATTTATATTTCAAAGATTTCTCTTTTTTATATACTCTCAAATTACATTTTTTCTGTACAAATTCGAACACTAAATAAATCCGCCATTTGTTCGTTCCAGTTTTGTTCAGGTATTCTGTAGTTAGGGCAGCTCCTTTCTTTTATTTATTTTTTCCATCCTCTAAGGAGTTAACATGTGATTCGATTAACGTCTATTTGTAACGAGGCGGTTACAACTTGATACGGTTACTAGGAATAAAAATAAAGAAGAAAATAGGCTTGTCTCAAACAGTCCGCTGCTCTAAACTTTTAAATCTATATACTAACAATGAACTATGTAAGCAGATAAAAGAAAAACTCATACAGCCTACTGGCTAATGTTCCTAATTGTGAGAATTAAAAATGCCTACTTGTACCGCTTAATTTAAAAAGAGGCGGTAGAATAAACTAAAGTACTTTGGTATTCTTTTCTTTTCTAATTTTTCGTCTGTTTTGGATTTTCGTCAAAATGTGTTCTAGTGAGAAGAGCGATAACAAAAATATAGTAATGGTTTCATAATGGATTGTACTCCGTCTAATTTAAAAGAAAACTTATGAAACTTTCATGCACTAGAGAACCACATGAACCACATCCCCAGATGTTCATCAGACCACTACCTATTAATGTGCCTGGATTAGTATTGTAAGTTGAACAATAAAACATTAACTTTTTTTTTTACATTTTTGAAAAAAATACACTGCACCCTGGTTTTTTTCTAAATTTGTTTTTTTTTTAGAAAAAGTAAACTGGAATAACTGAAATAAAATAAGACTCTTAACTTTTATTTTTCATGCTGGAGCCCGACCTAACCTAAACGGGAGGAAGGGGAAGGGTTGTGAGTTCAAGACGCACCGACTGATAATAGTAGTAATTTAACAATTCCGGACAAAGTGCTTCAAATCCTACCGAATAATTTTATATAAGCGGCTTGTTAATAATTCTATTTAAATGTTGCTATTTAAGGGATATGTGTGAAGTGGAAAAATATATTGATACCGCTCTTAGATAAATAAATAAGTAGTGTTTTTATCAGTAATCATCAAAGTAGTGATGCAACAGCAATCGATAGATTTTTAAAAAAGGTAAAATGTTAGAATCCCCTCATTTTCCCCACATAGCGTCAATAACACAAAATGTCCAATCGAGTTGAAATTCCCTGCAATTTGGGAAATTGGCCACAAATTGACAACACTGTGAGATGTTGAAAAAAGGTGATCATTGAAAAACTTAATCATAAAACGGAACGTAGTTATGCTTCTTTCATAGTAAGCGTACCAGAAAAGATTTACAACCAACAATCGCAGCCAAGTGTTTGGCCATTGAACGCTGAATTTAGCGAATGGATTTGGTTTCGGAGATATATAATAAGCAACCGTACAAAGCCAATTAGGTATACAAATTGAAATATTATATCAAAATGCACGGGGTCTGAGGACTAAACTAAACCCATATAAAAACTAATTTGGAAGCTTCATGTGCAGATTTAGTAACAGTGACAGAAACAGGTTGCAACGAATCTATTCAGGATCCAGAAATAATACCTCCGAGTTGTAACTTCATTCGATGCGATCGAGCGGACGAGCGTAAGCATGGCGGCGCGTTTCTCGTGGCCACACACGAGTTCGAACTACGTCAGGTGTCGATACCTGTGACGTCAACGTCGATAGCTGTGCATTTCAACTGGTTGCGCCGACCGTGCACTCAAACAATAAGTTGTTGTTTCTGTGTTGCGTTGTTAATAGTTGCGAATGATAGTACATGACTCTGTTTACCTTGATTGAGCATTTTTGTGTGAGATATAAAGAAATTATTGTATTGGGAGATTTTAATTTACATTCTGCCAACACTAATGTTATTGATTTGAATGTTTTATGGCATACTGTGAATTCACTCAGTATAATAAGGTTCCAAATTGTAATGGCCGTCAGTTGGATTTGGTTCTAAGTTCATTGGGAGGTAGCGAACCGGTACACGCGCACCACCCGCCGCTCGCGCATTGGCTTCCATTCGATTACGGATTCAGATGAATGCTGCACATGCAGCTATTTTTTGATATTATTTATAAAATAGTGCATGTTTGTGTGCCTAAAAAAAGCGGAAATTGACACATTCTAGGTACAGTTATCCAGAGTGGTACACTGGAGATATAATTTGCAAAATAGAATTAAAAGGAAGATTGCATGTGCGGTATAAGGCGAGCAGATCGCAATGTGATTACGAACAGTTTTCAAAATGCTGGGCGGCAGTTAAATTATTATTAGAAAGTGCACATGCTTACCAAATAGATAAAGTGCAGAGTTAGTTCACTAAACATCCCGAAGGATTTTGCAGATACGTGGGCTCAAAGAATAGGCCGAGGAGAAGTAAAATTACAAAAAACGGTAGTATTGTGCCAGATTCGCAATGCGCCAAAGACTTTGCCTTGTTTTTTCAATCGGTGTACGATTCTCAGGAGCCAAAGTTAGATGTAGACGCTGCAATAGCAGCAAGCGGTGCGGAGAGTGCGCGCGTGCACTTTGGACGTGTGCAACTGCACCAAGTGGAGAGAGCAATAAATCGCCTTAAACAAACCGGCGTTTATGATTAGGGATTGCCGAGCAGTATTGGCGGAGCCACTGATGCAAATATTAAATTTGTCCATTCAAAATTCGTATTTTCCTATAAAGTGGAAGGTGACGCGAGTTGTGCCGGTACCTAAGAGTGGCCAAGGTAATGATGTGAATGGTTTTAGACCAGTGGCTATTTTACCGACAGCGGCGAAGGTTTTTGAATCCGTCGTGCAGAGCTGCATGCTTCGACAGATGAGTTTACAACTGGTAGAGGCTCAACAAGGCTTTCGACCGGGTCGCAGTACTGCAAGCAACTTGCTTAACTTTGTCACGTATGTAGTGCCGAAGGTGGACGAAGGTGTGTAGGTTGATGCCGCCTACTTTAATTTCAGAAGGGCTTTCGATTTAGTTGATAACGATATCTTGCTCAAGAAGTTGGCGGCAGTGGGCTGCACCCCGCAAATGCTATACTTTTTTGCAGAGTACATGAAGGACAGACAGCAGTTCGTAGATTATGCGGGATACAAATCAGACCGTTATTACACTAGATCAGGAGTGAGTCAGGGGAGTAATCTAGGACCTTTGGAGTTTAATATTACGGTAAACGACCTATTAGAAGTTGTAAAATAGGCGAACTGTTTACTTTTCGCTGACGACTTGAAGCTATTCATGGCTATCCGAGACAGATACGGAGCGATTTCAAAGACACATAAACAGAGTAGTTGATTGGAGCCAAAGAAACAAGCTATTGTTCAATACATCTAAATGTGCAGTGATAATATATGGCCGAAAAAAGCCCCTATTCATTATGGCTATGAGATCGATAGTACACCGCTTAAAAGGCTAACGATAGTTCGTGATCTGGGAGTAGATATAGATGCTGAATTAACTTTTCGTAATCATATTGTAAATGTTTGCAAGAAAGCTTATAGGAGGTTGGGTTTTATACTACACAGAGTGGAGAATTTTAACAACGCCAAAGCTATATGCGCCTCTACAATGCTCTTGTAAGAAGCACATTGGAGGGCGACGAGATCATCTGGGCACCGCAGGAAGCCAACTATAAGGCTATGCTAGAGAAAATACAAAATAAATTTACCAGATACTTGTACCTAAAATTATATGCAGTTTACCCCTATTACCCTTTAATGTACCCAACGTTGTTCGTCCTACGTATGGTGGGGTACAATAAACTGGAAGTAAGGCGTGACCTGGCGCTAGTTACGTATATTTTTAAATTGCTACGGGGCAAGCAGTACAATCCTGGTGTATTGAGCAAGTAAAATTGTACGCTCCTGACAAGTACACGGGGCGGAGGCGGGCGCCGCCACTGCTAGCGTTACCGCGCGCGCGGACTCAGCTGCTGACCCGAACGACATTCATGCGTGCCCTCGCTACTCTCGATCGAGTAGCTGATACAATTGATTTATTTCATTGCATCTTGAGTGAAAGAACATGTTTGTTAAATTGACATATACAAATCAGATGTTATATGCATATGATGCAAAAATGTTATTGTCTTTGTTTAACTACTGCGTGCTGTCGTAACCCAAAAGAGACATCATTACATTGGTTTGTGTCAAACACGGGAATCGAAAATACGTAACGTCATCTTAAATGCAAAGGGTGCTCCTTCACCGCGAACATGCTCTTGTAATGTATGCGTTCAAAAGCGAGCATTACAGGCGGTGAGGGAGGTGACCCGAGCGTACGCTGCGCAACACTTGTAACATTCGGTAGCCTCCTTCACCGGGAGCATTCGCCTATAATGTAACAATCTGTTCAGATTGAAAGGCTGCGATTCCACCAAATATAGTGGAAATGTTGTGAAGTCTAATTAAGTTAGGTGCCTGCGAGTGCCTATGAGTGCCTTTGAGTGCCCGCAAGTGCTATTGTGTGGCTTTGAGTTTTGAGTACCTTTGAGTGCCTGCGATTGCCTATTAGTGCGTTTGAGTGCCTTTGAGGGTCTTATGTGCCTTTTATTGCCCGAGTGCTTTTGAATGACGTTGAGTGCGTTTTAGTGCCAATATACTCAAACGCACTGAAAGGCGCTAAAAGGCACTCAAGATACTCAAAGGCACTCAGGGTCGTATTCCAGAACTCTACTCAATACTCAAGTCAGGACTTGAGTATTGCAGTGAGCACTGAAAATCATACTCAAGTCCTTGCTATTAGGGTAGTATTTCCAGTGCTTGAAATCATACTCAAATCTCAAATCAATGCTGAAATCCTGACTTGAGCATTGAATACAGTTCTGGAATACGACCCTAAAACGCACTCAAAGGTACTCAACGTCGCTCAAAGGCACTCGCATGCACTAAAAGGCACTCAAGACACTCAAACGCACTCAACGTCACTCAAGGCAATCGCGAGCACTAAAAGGCACTCAAAGGCGCTCAAGACACTTAAAGGCACTCAAACGCACTCGAAGGCACTCCTGGCTCTTGCGGGCACTCAAAAGCACTCGCAGGCACTCAAAGGCACTCCTAGCTCTCGCGGGCACTACTGGCTCTCGTGGGCTCTCATGTCGTAGCCGTGGATTGGCGTAGCGAGAGGCATATTTCAATGATAAACGAGGAAAATAATCATAAATAAAACTTGACTACGTGTATTCAAATCGAAGCTTTTTCTAGAACTACTAGGATATTCAGTTTTTTACAATGTTCTATTTTTATATAATTCTAAATACAAACCTACAAATTTATTCCGCCAGTACTAATACAAATCGTACAGCCTAATCTACACTACCTCGCACATCTGTGATGGAATCGGAGCCTAATCGAATCTTGGATGTTACATTACGTGCGAATGCTCGCCGGTGAAAGAGGTAGTTTGTAATGTAATGCTCAAAAACGAATGTTCGCAGGCGAAAGCTCGCCGGTGAGGAAGGTAGTTTGTAATGTAATGCTCGCAAACGAATCTTGAATGTTAATGTTCTCCGTGAAAAAGCGCCCTAAGATCTCAGCTGCTATCACGTTTCGCTATAAATTTTAGTTACTTCGACTCTCGCCTGGATGGGTGATGACCATTTAAACATGAAAATTCATCCGAATATGTAATAATTATGTACTTTAGTATATAGGTATGGGTTACACCATTTTTGCGCTGAAAACCTCACTATCCCAGTGAATTATTTTCAATGTCTCTTAATCTATGCAATTAAATGACATACTGGTGAGGGAAAATTTTATGTTTATGGCGAACCACATCACAAAATGATTCCTTTTGATTTTAGTAATATGTAATAACTTTTACAATTTTCTATTTATTTTTGTTATAAAAAACGTTGCGCCTTGAATAAATTTAAGAATAGGTATATATAGGTATATCATATCGTTGACTTGCATTGTAGATATGACTAATATTTTTGTAATACACTACTTTCCCGTATATACAACCATTGGACAGCGCACACACTTTTTCTTACTTTTGCACGCGTCACGTCGTGCACGTGAGAGACGCACTTCAAGATTGATTTCATAGTGTTATTTGTCAACTGATTTAAATTAACCAAACCCTAAAACTTATGTTAAGACATCAAAAAAAACACCACATGCAAATTAAAAAATTGTGGAGATTAGCTACCTTAAACGCAACGACAAAGAGACAAAAATCTTAAGAACTATTGTTTTAGAATTGGTAGCGTGTCTTCAGTAGGTAGGACTGTCTTTTCCCTCAAAATATTAGAAGTGTAGACTCAACTTTTTTACGATTTTATTATAGGTATGTATATGTTGACGGTAATGTAAACAGGTTGTTCCGGAAGTGATGGTCAAAACGATATGAGAAGGAAGGGTTGAGTGTTTCCAATCGGTTTGAATACTATATTGTAGTCCAGAAATTCACGGGTCAAAAGTTTTTCAACTTTTGTGTTTTTTTGTAAAAATCGCAACGTCAAAAGTGCATCCCTAAATAAACTACAATTTGTTTGTAATGCACTTGACAGGACTTTTAAAGTGATTTTTTTATTATGTTTATGATATATATATATCTTTTCGGCAGAACTGTTTTCATGAAATAAATTTTCTTTTAAAAATACTTCCTTTAGTGAACAATTTTCTGTTCACAACAAACTTAAGTTTATTTTCCATAGAATCTGACCAAAATAAAATGTACTACGGATATGGCAGAAAAACTAGTGCATTTCACGTAGATTGAAGAAAACAATTGGGATATAAATCTGATACACCAATAACACTGTATGGAGTACCGCAAGGTAGTATTTTAGGACAATTGCTCTTCCTAATATACTTAATGACATGCTTAAAGAATCCACACCCAATGGTACTCTAAGCGGACGATTGTACAACGACATGTATAGTATTTTTTAGAGTAATGTAGCGTCTTTCTAACTATCACTAGTCATCTAAAGAAAAGCAAGAATAGGCATATGTGTCGCACTATGTTTATTTCTCTGAGGTTACATTCTCAGGATTTTTGCGTCTTTGTCAGCGTTTTTAGTTGACTGTTGTCAAGTACTTTGTTTATTGTGTGGGCAAGTCCACTTCTTGTTATAGTCTCTTCCAATCCATTTTAAACGAAATGTAAACAAACCCGTTTGGTTGACGTTATAAAGCAATCACTCAATAAATCGAATAAATAACGCTTACGTATTCGAAGGTTTTGGACTTGATATCTCATCACTTTTTACAACAATATTAATCGTAAAATCGTGTCGTGTGAAAAATGGTAGTCAAAAAGTGAGGTTATGTTTTAATAGTCTATGGTTGCGTAGTGCTGTATGGAAAAAATCATTCAGTAATTCAATTAAAGTTTTTGCAATCGATTAGTAAATTGAAAATGTCAATCATAATCGAACGAGTACTTAGTACCTATAAGGATTTGAAGGAGGATATAAAATTAAGATTTCGGAAATTTTAAATATATATGCTTTTATAAGTTATGTAATGAAAACCGCTATTATTACTCAATTAGACAAATCGATTCATTCAATTAATTAATCGATTTGTTGTTTGATTAGCTGGCAGTAGAACTGGCCATCACTAAACCGTCTATGGTCGGGTCAGTAACTTAATTGTTTACTTTTCTTTAAAATGGATTGAAACGAAGTATTTGTAGTACTGTTGCTTGTCATCGAAAACTGTTTTCGCTTAGCCACGCCTTAGAGGGCCGCCACGAGAACGCTCCGCCCACCGCCCACGACGCATCGAACTTTAAGCTAGCCTGGTTCTCCTTTCCCCTAAACGGAATTCCCACGCACCAAGCCGAGTTAACGTCTTAGAACGAATCCTTACACCTCGCGACGCTGCCACCGCGCTAGGTCGCGCTTCACTCGCGTTTACTAGTATTACTGATTATTTATATCTAATGAAAGTGAAATAAACTAATTTGTAAATAATGTAGCTTATATTTTTGCCATTAGCGAAATTTATTCCAATATTTAGTGTATAGTACCGGTTGCGTACTATACACAAATATTAGTTTGATTTAATTGCGTGATTGTGTTATTGAAAAAAACACAAACAATTTTTTTGTCTGTACCTCATATAAAAGAAAAAATAAATTTATAATTAATTACCCGGATTTAGTCAGTGTAGCTACTACTATTATTATACGAAATTTCAAAATGAGTGGCGCAAAAGATATTATTATTAGGAACAACCCAAAATTACATAAATACGACGTGTATAACTTGGAGTCGCATGAATGGTGGTATGACTATACAACATTTACTCATACCACATGGCGATACAGAAATAAGATCATAAACCGCTTTACCATGTATAACGTAAGTATTGCGACAATTTGTAACGTTATCTGTATTTTTGTGGTATTTTTCAGAAGGTTAGTTGAGTTTTGTCAATATTTTAGTGATAGTGACGAGCCCGTCGTACATTGAGAGCAAAAATATCGTGTTAGTGCCGCTATTTCTGGTGTTGTTGTTTGGCTCATTAAACAACATTTTGACGGATGGGCTTGCTGGACGTTTGCCTTGTGGTATACTCATTTTGCTGCCAGCGAAAGTCATAGGAGTGCTTTTTTATTTATTTATTTGAGTCATACAAGTTATGGCCCATATAATATAATAAATAATAATATAACATAATAAGATATACTCGTAACTAAGTGCTTTAATGTACTGTATATTGCGCCAGCTGTGTGAAAACTTGTTGATTTGGTAACTTCGACTTACAGGTGACAACAAAAACAAAAATAAAACAAAAAAAAATAACAAAAACAACTCTTAAAATACACTTAGAAAATAATATAAAATAAAGACAAGTAAGTACATTTAGAAAGGTCTCCACTCGGCTTTTTTGTCACGAGATGTTGGAAAAGATCTTTTTTATGATATCACTACTTGCTTGTACGTGAGGCGCACTAAAAGTTTCCGGAATGAATTAGAAAAAATACTGTAAATGGTCAGAAATGAATTTATTGTTTCTCAAAATATTCTCCGTTAGCGTTAATGTACTTTTTCATACGAATGAACCAATTTTGAAAACATTTATGCCACTCCTCCGTGACAATCTCCGAAACATATTTTTCATACTCTTCGACAGCCTCTTCAGGTGATGGAAATCGTTGACCGTCTCACTGATTCTTAATTTTTAGAAATAAATAAATGTCACCAGGTGCCAGGTCGGGACTGTACGCGGGATGGCTCATAAGATCAACGTTGTTCACCTTCAAAAATTCATTTGTCTATCTGGCCATGTGAGAACTGGCATTATCGTGGTGCAAGATGATACGGCGTTTACGGTTATTTTTACGAAGTTTGTCAATAACTTCCGGCAAACAAATGGTCGTATATCAATCACTATTCACGATACAGTGATTCTCCAAAGCAACAGTAGCCACCTGTCCAGTTTTATTTAAAAAAGAAACAATCATCCGATTA
>NW_020654951.1:0-31868 GCF_003589595.1 Hyposmocoma kahamanoa
GTCATTTAATTGTAAATATAATTTTACTGCCATTTAGGTACTGGTGCAACACGGGTTTGTAGCATCTGAACTATAATCTCAATTAAGGTAATCTTTATCTTACATACCGCTTACAGATAGATATGTTAATTTTTTTAATATAAACTCCCAAACTAAATACTCTCAACGCCTTTAAATCGATAGACATATAAAAGTACCTTTTCCTGATATTGATTGTATTTGTTTCCCGATCTTATGAAGCAAAGCTATTCCTCTCTTTTTTTTTAAATATCAACCTTACCAATCTGTAACCGATTTTAACACTATTCTCAGTGAAATCAAAATTATTCTTAGTCAACTATGCGTACATTCTTTTTTTTATATAGGTATAGATATATCTAAGAAATCGATATGAAAACATTTTTAGCTATTCATTACTTTGCTATGACATTATTCTTAAACGCATCTTTTCTTCTTGAATTAGAAAGTTTAAAATAATACGTTTTCAATAATAATTTTCTTATTTAAACATCATATACTATCCAAATATTGTAAGTTTTTATATTGATTTTATTATATAACATTATTATTATGTTGAAGAAAAACAGTTAGTTAAGTAAGCACATAATAAGTATTAAAAATTAGAAACAATTTACAAAACCCTCAGATTATCTTTATAAGCGTTAAAAACTACGATCTTTCTACTCTGGGCGTCATCTTGACACCCAGAGTAGCCGCTCTGCACAGTTGCACTGCACTGATTTGGTTGATCTCGGGGCTCCCTTGTTGTTGCGCTGGGAACCTAGACGCGGAAGGTAGCGGAATCCGAAGCACGGTGCTTCGCTGGCCGACCTGGTAGTAGGGGACCCAATTAGCTGATTAGCCTCCAGTGAAAGGCTGCCCCGCCAACTCGCGAAAAATTCCGGGGTGCTCCATCGTGCCGGTTGGTGACCGGATGAAAGGACCCGATGGCCACTCCCGGGGGGTTCGGGCGTCCCCGCGCGCTCCAGTCTAGTTTTCCATCGGTGTACCATATAGGGTATGTGCCGCATGACTTTCAGTGTATGTCTCGTACAACTGCCTTCGCTCTCCCCATTCACTCTAACCCTAACATGAAAAAGTCAAGGAAATTGAGGAAGGCTAAACAGCGGATGCACGTCCTTTCACTTAAAGTGCACCTCTCGAACATCCGAGGTCTGCACTCCAATCTCTCATCTGTCCACCACCATCTTGAGACTGAAAGGCCTCACATGCTCTTCCTCACGGAGACCCAAATTAGATGTCCTTCCGACACGGCGTATCTGCATTACCCAGGTTACATTCTGGAGCGTAAATTTAAGCAGCGCGCTGGTACCTACGTTTACGCTCGTGATGACATCTGTTCTTAACGTCTCAGTGACCTCGAAAACCCCGATCTCTCTGTAATATGGGTTCTGGTGGACACTGGACTGGAACAAATTGTCTACGCCAGAGTGTACCGGTCGCATTCTGGAGACCCGGACACGACTAGGCTGTTTAACTATCTCTGCAGCTTGGCGGAAACAGTCCAACACTGGTATCCTAAAGCACAACTTGTCTTTTTAGGGGACTTTAATGCCCATCACCAGGAATGGTTGTTCCCATACCAAAAAACCGACCACGCTAGAAAGAGGCGCGGGCATGTGCTCTATCGCTAGACCTCACCCAGCTGGTGAGTTGCGTAACCCGGGTACCGGACGTTGACGACCACACAGCCAATTGCCTGGATCTTCTGCTGACAACCGATCCAGGCCGCTATCAAGCATCGGTCTCATCCCCACTAGAGACATCCTATCACTGTCTGGTGAAATCTGTATCTATCTGCTCCCCACCCGATCTCAGTACGAGAAGTACTAGGAGGATGTGGCGATACAAGTCAGCAGATTGGGATGCAATGCGGCATTTCTTTGCATCTTATCCATGGCGGCAGCTGTGCTTCTCTTCTGACGATCCGAAGTGCTGCGCGTCTGCTGTCTCTGAGGTGATTATTCGGGCTATGGAATACTTTATTCCGTATTTCGAAGTCTCCTTCAGCGGCAAAACTCGCTCTTAGTTTAACGCTGAGTGTGCTTCTGCGGAAACGCTAAAGCAATCTGCGTACCAGGCTTGGGCTGATGCTCGAGATCGCAAAGCACCGGAAACCCTCCGTCTGAAGAAAGCCTTTAATAAAACCGCTAGATCCTGCAAAAAAGCGATACGAAAAGCTCGCTTCGGCCATATTAGTCGTATTGGGGTCAGGTTAGCTTCATACCCATCGGGGAGTAAAGTATTCTGGTCAATCGCTACATCGGTCGAAGCGAATTTCTGTAGGTCATCCCTTCCGCCTTTAATGAGAGCTGACGGATCGCTTGCTCATACCGCTGAAGGGAAAGCAAACCTTTTTGTTTCTCTTTTTGCTTCCAACTCCCGTCTTGACGCTACTTTGCAAACACCACCTACACTACCTCGCTGTGACTCGGAAATGCCCGAGATCACTATCCGTCAAAATGAGGTATTGAAAACTTTAAGCAAATTAGACGTCAACAAAGCCAGTGGCCCTGACGGATTCCCAGCGATTGTTCTGCGGAACTGTGCACCCGAGTTGTCTCCGGTGTTGACTCGCCTGTATCGCCTCTCTATGAGTTCTGGACAAGTCCCGAAATCCTGGAAGCTTGCAAATGTACAGCCTGTACCTAAGAAAGGTAGTCATGCCGACCCATCTAATTATCGACCTATCACAATCACCTCCATACTCTGTAAGACTATGGAGCGCGTATTGAACAGCCGTCTCCTTGGATACCTCGAAGACAACGATCTCCTCAGTTATCGACACTGTGGTTTTCGCTGTGGTCGATCTACTGGGGATCTTCTTGAGTATGACACACATTTATGGAGCGAGGCTGTCGAGAAACGCGGTGAATCGCTTGCCGTGTCTATCGACATATCAAAGGCCTTTGATAGGGTTTGGCATGATAGCCTGTTAAACAAGCTTCCAGCTTACGGAATTCCTGTTGGCTTTTGCACATGGATAGGCGATTTTCTGAAGGATAGGTCAATCCGTGTAGTTGTAGATGGTTACTCGTCTGCTCCTCATGGTATAAATGCCGGTGTACCTCAGGGATCTGTCCTCTCCGCCACTCTATTCTTGCTGCATATCAACGACCTGCTGCTGATGCCCGGTATCTTTGGGTACGCAGACGACAGCACAGTGGCGGTGAGTTATGTGCCAGACGCCCGAGACAACAGTGAAGAGATCCGGTGTAAGCGAGAGGCGATGGTCACCCGGTTGAACCTGAGTCTGAAAGCTGCTTCCGACTGGGGAGATGCTAACAGGGTCACGTTTAATGCGGCTAAAACACAGGCGTGTCTTTTCTCATCAAAACGGAGTCCCCTACACCTTATTCCGACTTTCCGAGGTGTATCCGTGCCGATAAGGGACCACCTTGAGCTACTTGGTCTGGACTTGTCATCCAACCTCAACTTTGGGCGATACATCGAGTGCTTGGCAAAAACTGCTGCCAGAAAACTAGGCATAATTTTCAAGGTCAGGCGGTACTTCACACCTGAACAGCTTTTAAATCTGTATAAAGCACAAGTTCGATCCTGTATGGAGTACTGCTGCCACCTTTGGGACGGCTCTGCCCAATACCAGTTAGCTGCCTTGGACTCGGTGGAGCGTAAAGCAAAGAGACTTATTAACAATAATCCTCTTGTGGAGTCGAAGCTCCAAAATCTCGATCATCGCAGAAAAGTAGCCTGCTTGTCGGTTTTCTATCGGATACATTTCGGGGAGTGTGCGCAGGAACTTTTCAATTTGGTTCCGCCCTCACCGTTCCTCCTTCGGTCGACTAGAAGGTCCGGAGCACTCCATTCTTATGTCGTTGATATTCCACCCATTCGCTTTGCTTCCTCCTTTCTGATGCGTACGGCAAAGGAATGGAATGCTCTACTTTATATTTTATCTTTGTTTCCCGAAAAGTACGATTTGGGGCTATTTAAGGCTAGAGTGAATAGGCATTTTTTAGGCAAACGCGTCCCATCGTCGGTCACATCGTCGCTTAACATCAGGTGAGATTGTGGCCAAGCGTGTGTCTATTATATATTAAAAAAAAACTATAACTATTAATTGCGATTGATTAATATAATTCATAATGTAATTTATGTAATATAAATATAATAGTAAAACTTCAACGATAAGCTCTGCACAAAGAATCGAAAGTCTTTCGTATGCATCAGATAGACATACGTATACATTCTGAAAGCAGCCACAGAAGTACTTATACAAAAAACTCGAGCGAATATGAAATACCCCTAAAACGTCGCAGAGTTAAAGTCAGTTTCGCTCAAGGAGTAAAAAGAGTTTTACTCATTTCCTACTTCCATAAATTTGCAACACTCTTTAACGTAAGAACTTGGCAACACGACAATTCAAATAAATGGAAAAAATGGCTATTAGATCTTGATTATTAACAAACTGTAGACTTACTACCTATCAAATAATTAAAAATTCAATAACATACTGTCGCCTAATAAACACAACCAATTGCGTGCATTTTTTTTAATAATTCAAAGAATTAACATAAACATTCTTACTGTCTGCCCAACGTATATTGGACGAAAATAAATTACAACTGAAATGCCTTAACCTAATAATTAATTGTAAAAATGCATTAGCTTCTTCTAAAACATTACTTTGGAACAGTTACCTAATTGTATTAGATTAAACTTTCGCCAATGTATATACTAATTTACATTTCTACTATATATGTTTAATATTTAAAAGTTCTTTTCTATCCAGTTTTATGTATTAAACATAATATTAACGTCCTTTGGAGCAATGAATTTTACGGTATGTTAACCTAATTCACTTGGATTAATTCACCTGGGTGAATGAAGTACACTTTCAGTTAACTAAATCACATGGGTGCATCAAACATGATTTTACATAAATATTTAATTTCATTTCAAAATATTTCATTTCAAGTATTTCATTTCATTTCAATAATATAATATTGACATCTTAGACTTGGCATAGGTAATTTAAATGCCATGAAATGATAATATATTTTAAATTAAGTAATCTTAACCAATGAAAACAATAATTTCTTAGAAGTTTACATGAAAGTATTTGTTCACCATTTGTTTAACTTTGAACATCGTATATTTAACAAAAAAACGCAAGATCGTAACATACATTTAAACTGTCACAAGAAATGGCATCATCATCAGGCAACAAGTGCAACATAGTGACATAATTCACTACTTAACAGAAAAGAGCATCGTCGGCAACCAGCACACATAGCACACTAAGAAAAACCATTATGTATTAGTCATAAAAATTGTATAAATAGTAATAAGATTTGTAAATATCCTCAGTTATCCACTACCATCTGATTTTAACTCATCAAACTCATCATCCTGCTTGGTACTACCCGCTACTCCTCTCATTGCGGCCAAAATACCTTTAGCCATCAGTAGATCGATCTTGTGAGTCTGCTTGATCGGCAGTGAGAATACCATTCCAGTATACATTGCACGTGGTGTACTTCCTTACCTTCTTCCAACTATCCGTTTGTCACCTTAGGTCTCATGGTGAGAGACTTCCCGTTCATATCTTGCATATGTATTTCTCCATCTATATATTTATGGTTAGGTTAGGTTGTAGCGCTACACTATTAGATAAATTCATTGGAACGACCCTTGAGGTCTCACCGTTAGGGTTAATAGGGTAGTAGTATTTTTTATCTTAACTTTACCATAATTTCATGCACAGCAGGTGGTTGGTATTTGCTGCATACAACACCACACACTACATTGTCAGACTAGCACTACCACCACATTAATACCTAACCGCACGCTATTCATTTTGGTCCTTCGAGCCGGATTTTTGGTCCTTCGAGTTTTTAGTTTTGAACCTGCCATGGGACATTTTTTGGTCCTTCGGGTTTTACTTTGAACCTGCCGTTGTACACTTGGTACGTCGAGCTTTAAGTCACTAGCATTTAAATTAGCGGTCCTCTTTTCCCCCTAGCTAGGAACAACATTGACTGACAGACACTTTGACGTACAGTGGGCTAGCGTAATCAACAAGCGCTAGTTTCATTGCATATTAAAGTACCATAGCGCTTAACTGACATCGAGCGGTAGCGGTTCGGGCGCCGACCTCCCACCAGCGGGTCTCACCGGTAGCTTGAGAAGTCACATTATACCGTGTCGAGGAAATAGAATACAGTTAAGCGTTGACTTATACATAGAATAGGGTAATAGGCTAGGGAATATTAGGGATAGTAGGGACCGCAAGAAAGAAGAAAACGCAGCAAACCTATAACAATACAAGATAGAGGTAGAACGGATCAACGAACTAATCAAAAGTCAGGAGAGCACTACCATGAAATACGAAGATTACTAAGCAACATGAAAAAGGATTCAATACAAAGGAAGAACCTTCACTATGTTGAAGGAAGGAGAACCAAATTAGAAGAAATCCATGAGAGAATTCTCGCCAACCACCAACACCTAGAGGAGCAAAAGATCCTATCCACCCACAAATATATCACCAGCAACTATTTTGGAGTAATAGAACTTCATTATAAGGAAGCTATAAACTACCTAAACGAATGTGAGAAACGACTACAATTAATCAACGAATTATACCAACCAGAAGACATAGAAAAGGAAGATTTTGAAGGGGCTGATTCAAAATATTCTACAAAATTATTCATACAACTATTTCGCAATAATCAAATGAAGAAAAAATTACACCAAGCAACCCAAACCATTCAAGATAGTAAACCAGCTTGGTACCTACAATCACTATTGACAACCCTACAAAAACAATGGCGCAATATTGAAGAAACCCATCTACAAATATTAATGAAAGGCAGCAACGTACAACATAAATATTTTCCAGAAGACATGTTCGTAACAACCCAGACTGAATACGAACTTCTAACCGAAACCTTATTCACTAGAATGAACGAGAACAGAACTACGGAAAGTGCACACTACAAACCATCAATCAAACTACCTTAAATTATTATACCAACATCTGGGAGTTATGATATGTCATGGAACAATTTTTATGACTTATTTATCAAAATTATACACGACGATCGTTCGTTAACTGCAACAGAAAAGATGCAATATTTAAAAACACAAATTCGAGGCGACGCAGAAAAACTGATTAAGCCCTTATCTGTTTCCGACGCTAAAAACTAAATATGAAATAGCGTGGTATTTGCTGACAAAATGTTATAAAAATGACCGAATAATTAATTCAAAACTTATCGACAAGATTATACACATGCAACCAATAGAAAAAGGTACCGCAACGAATTTAAGATGTTTACATGACGCAATCAATGAGAATTTAGAAGCAATAAAGTGTCAAAACATCGACATGATAACCTGGGATCCAATTTTGACACGGATTCTAAGTAAAGTTTGGGACACTGAAACCAATGAGAAATACGAACAACAATTAGAAAAACCCAATAAAATGCAAGAATTTTCAAAAATGATTTAATTCCTGGAAAAAAGATTCAAATGCTTAGAAACAACAAATTCGTCAAAAGAATATGTAAACAATATAGTAAGGCGTGACATAACAACTGCATTCGCCCGCCCGAAAGGGATTATGATACCATGTTTACATTGCCGGAGCATTGAACATAATATCTACCAATGCACTGCTTTCAAAGCGATGACAGTACAAGAGCGGCACAAAACAGTCAATGAAAAGCGAATATGTCGAAATTGCCTAATGCACAACATATCAAAAAAATGTCATAATAACAAAACATGTAGTTATAGTGGAAAAACCGGCCATCACTCCTATTTACATGTAAATTACCAAAATACGCCGTCTTTTATGCAACAAAAACCAAAATACGAGAGTAATGAAAAACCAAGCGGAAGTAAAAACCACCAACTAACAACGCCAGGAGCGTCATCAAGTACCAAACCAACTAAGAAGATAACGTCCAACATGTCCATAACTATTGACCGAAATACAATAAAAAGTACACTACTGGCTACAGCCTTAGTAAAAGCTACGGCTGTTGATGGCTCAACGCATTTACTACGGGTATTATGCGATCAACGGTCAGAAGCCTCATTTTACACGGAAGAGGTAGCGCAATTACTGGCGCACCCTCGTAGCAAAATACAAACAGAAGTGATCGGTATAGCAGATGAGAAACCCAAAACCTCGAAATATACGATCAATATACAACTACAACCAAGATTTTCAAGCGAATATAAGCTACTAGTTACACTTATTATTCTACCTAAACTAACTAGGTTACTTACGTTACCCAAAACGAACCTACCTCCAATACAAGAGCACAGTTTAGAAAATAAATTGATAGCAGACCCAACCTACAACAAAAAGGGACCCATAGATATAATATTGGGAGCTCAGGAATATAGCAAATTACTACTTAACGGATTATACAAAATTCAACGTGGAATAATCGCTCAAAACACCGAATTGGAATGGATTCTATCTAGAGTTTGTGGTAACACCAGTAACCAAATGAAATCCCTCAGTATGTTAACACGAACTAACGACATACAAAAAATAAACAAGTTTTGGGAATTAGAGGAGGACCCACAGACCCATCAATTATCTAAAAATGACCTACTGTGCCAAAATTACTACAAAGAAACTACAGTACGGAACATGCACAGTACGATTACCATTCAAGGATCCTAATGTGGAATATGGAAATACTCGACAAGTAGCTGCAGCAAGATTGACACAGTTAGAACGAAGGTTTGCCATGGATACTAAATTACAACAAAAATACCAAGAATTTTTAGATGAGTATCTAGAAATGGGTCCTATGAGAAAAGTACACAAATCTGACTATAACCAAGGCAAATACTACATTCCTCATCAACCAGTAGTAAAAGAAGAGTCGCTAACTACAAAACTGAGTAATAAAATAAGCCTAAATAACAACATGTTAACTGGTCCCAGAATTCAACAAGATCTAGTAATAATATTACAACTATGGACGAATGGTTCAGAATGGGATCAGCCTGTAGATGAAAAAATTAAATTAAAATGGACAAAAATACAACAACAACTAAAAACGATTGATAACATAAAAATTCCAAGGTGGTGTTATGCAACGCCAGGCAAAAAAGTAGAACTATACGGATTTTGTGATGCGTCAGAGAAAGCTTACGGTGCAGTAATTTACTGCCGAGCGCAGGATAGCGATAAAACATACAGGGTGACACTTTTGCAAGCAAAATCGAAAGAAGCACCAAACAAACAAAAAACTACTCTACCGAGGTTGGAATTATGTGCAGCATTATTATTAACTCAGTTGATGGAAAAAGTCATCAAAGCTATGAATTTCAATGAAGGGGAAGTATATAGTTGGACAGATTCAATGATCACGCTTGATTGGATTAAAGAAGAAGCCGATAGATGGAAGACCTTTGTAGCCAACAGAGTATCAGAAATACAAAAACTACTACCACAAGCAAAATGGAACCACGTGATAACTAATCAAAACCCGGCTGACATAGTCTCCTGAGGAACCGAATGAAAAAAAATTACAAGAATTACCTTTATGGTGGAATGGTCCTAGCTGGTTGAATAATGAGGACATACCTACAACAAAGACAGTACCAGAAATTTGTGAGGAAATAAAAAGAAGCCACCATACAACAAAAACGAAACGAAAACCAAATATGGGATAGATTTTTAAGCTATCAAAAGATGATCAGAGTATTATCGTACTGTTACAGATTTCTTTACAAGGACGGTAGTAACAAATCATTAAATGCGAGGAAATCGAGCGTACTAGCAAACAAGTACTATTATTAGTAGGTACAACAAGAAGAGTTCCAAGAAGAATATAATGCCTTGAAAAAAGGAAAAATGTTGAAAAAAGGAAGCAAACTGACAAACCTGGATCCTTTCATAGATACCGATGGATTATTACGAGTAGGGGGCAGATTACAAAACTCTAACCTACCATGCGATCAGAAGCACCCAGTGTTGTTGCCACAAAGCCATCACGTGACGTTACTAATCATACGCGACGCTCACTTGAAAACATTACATGGAGGCAACGGTTTGACCTTGGCGTACATACGGCAAAAGTATTGTATAATATTGGGTACTTGGAGGAAAAAGAAAAGTTAACAGTTACATTACCAAATACGTAGAATGTATACGTTATAAATTGAAAACAGCAACTCAAGAAATGGGTGAATTACCGAGAGCCAGTGTAACCAAATCCTATCCATTTAGTCACACTGGAGTAGATTACGCAGGTCCTATTCAAGTAAGGGCTATGAAAGGTCGGGGACACGAAGCCTATAAGGGATATATAGCAATCTTTGTTTGCCTATCCACAAAGGCAATACACCTGGAATTGGGGGGCGACTTATCTACTGAGTCGTTCATTGCTGCGTTACGACGATTTACAGCACGAAGAGGCCCAGTGTCACACATCTACAGTGATAATGGAACTAATTTCGTTGGAGCCGCTAATTTCTTAAGCCAAGAGCTACTTCAAATTACACAATCAAGTGAGTTCCAAAATGCATTAACTACCATAGCAACAAAATGGCATTTCATTCCTCCATCTTCCCCACACTTTCGTGGAATTTGGGAGGCAGGAGTGAAGTCAATGAAACACCACTTACGCCGAGTCATAGGAGAACAAACATTAACTTATGAAGAATTGAATACGTTCCTTCACCAAATCGAAGCATGTCTAAACTCAAGGCCGCTGTGTGCACAAAGTAAAGACATGAACGATAACGTCATACTAACACCAAGTCATTTTCTGATCGGACGAGAGGCAGTAGGAACACCTGATCCGATGGTAAACATCAGCACTGATCATGTGAACAGATGAACACAAATACAAAAATGAAGAGGGCTTTCTACTACATTACCATTTACTAGAAAAACAATCAAAATTCGAAAGAATTACAGAGTACTTGTCAGAAGTGAATAAAACTCGCAAGAAGAGAGGTTTATCGGGCCAGTTTCTCACATTCGTCTTCGGTGTAAATGATGAAGTTTACCGGGACGTAGACACATTAAATAAAAACCAAGATAAACTTATTGAAGCTGCTAATCACCAAACAAAATTTATGATATCGACTATTTCACAAGTAAACCAAACAGAAGAAAGAATAAGCCAAAGAACAAATTAAATCAAGTTATAAATAATTACATTGATATAAACAACCATTGGTATTCCACTATAGACAACAATCACATAAACATTCAAATAATGCAAACATATCTATTAGCCGACAATTACATAACTGAAATAATTGATTACTACTCAGGCATATTAGAAATTTACTTAGCGAGAGCTACAATACACAGTGTGCAGACACCGAAGAACGTCAGTGACCTTATAATGTCAGCAAATAAGAAACTACATCGAATCTAAAAATAAATCAACAATTACTTTTAGATACCAAAATAGTAGAAAACAGAATCCACATTCAAATTTACGCATACTTTCCTATACAGGAAACGAATGATTTTACGTTGATTCACGTCACTCCAATACCTAAGAAAAATAGCGTCAATTCGTTCAAAAGTATAATAATATTAAATACCTACATCGGGTTAGATTACAACAATGAGTTATATTTTGAATTAAAACACGATGAATTTTATAATTGCTCACAAAAATCAACACAATTTCTTTGCTTTCCTAGAGCGGTGAAGAACATGCAATTCAACGAAAATTGCATTGTTGACCGACTTTTTAAAAATAAAACTTTTTACAAAACGATTTACAATGTCAAATAACATAATATGGAAACAGCTACACATGCAGAACGCTTGGCTTTTAATTGTCAAAGGTCATGTTACTACATCAGTAATATGTGACGGCCAAAGGGAAGAGCTAGAATTACAAAACATTGGTGTGATACGAATATCCAATAACTGCATAATTAAAACATTAAAATAACATTCTAGCTGCTAAAAATACATTTCAGTACAAGTTGTAGCTTCTTATACCAAATATGAAAACTTTTCCATTGCATTACACACACAATTAGATAACACGGTTTGGAAACAAATTAGCTCTCATACATACATAACTGGTTTCGTTTCTTAAATTAATTATTTTAGTTATAATTTTACTCATACTTTGTTATGGTTCCCAGATCGTGAAGTGCAGCCGAGCAGTGGTGCGTAGCAGTTCTAGACACTCGAGCGAGCCCACAAAAGAGCAACTTCCGCGCCCGCATCCAACTACAATATATTCTACTGAAGCCACGAAGCCAATCAACAAAAATACAAGACAACCAACTACCACAGATGACAGTATTTACAGCCTACAGTTGAAACAGACAATCCAACATCCAAAGAAGATCAAAATGAAAATATAGAATTACATCAGCTGGAGTTCTGTTCCTGAGAGATGGCAGAATGTTCAACTTTGAACATCATTTATTTAACAAGAAAACGCAAGGTCGTAACATACATTTAAACAAGTGCAACATAGTTCACTACTTAACAGAAAAAAGCTTCGTCGGCAACCAACACACATAGCACACTAAGAAAAACCTATCATTATGTATCGAGTTCTTAGGTTTTCGCGATTGTTACACATAGGAAATGAAACTATTTTTCCGGATTTAAATCGCGTATACAACAAACCGTTTGTTTGAAAAGACAAATATACGCGATTTAAATCCGGAAAAATAGTTTCATTTCCTATCATTATGTATTAGTCATACAAATTGTATGTATATTTCTCCGTCTATATATTTATGGTTAGGTTAGGTTGTAGGGCTGCACAATTAGATAAATTCATTGGAACGACTCTTGAGGTCTCACCGTTAGGGTTAATAGGATAGTTTATATTTTTTATCTTAACTTTACCATAATTTCATGCACAGCAGGCGGTTGGTATTTGCTGCATACAACACCACATACTACATTGTCAGACAAGCACTACCACCACATTAATACCTAACCGCTCGCTATTTACCATTATTGGTACATTTTTGTGATAGATACCATAAACCATTATTATTTATTTGTACACCAAATTGTAAGATATCATTTTTCATTTCAATTTATTTAAATTCAGATGCCAAACAAATGCCAGAATCTTAAATTTATTGTGTTCTATAGTATTTACTTTATATTTACATATTACTTGGATGCACTATGCCATCTATTACAGACGAGCTGAAATCAAGTAAGTATATAATACCAACTCACCGGCAGAACACTGTCTGCTCACAGAAGCACACCAATTCTAGTCTCCGTTTGCCATCCGAGAGACACGGTCGACCGAATGGATGAATTATTGAATATAGCTTGCCATACAAAGAACACGGCTCTTAGCTGCCATTTGTACCTCGCGGTACACGGCCTGCTCTCCTATGACTCTTTCACATGTTGAAACGCGCAATATAATGGCTACCGTTTGCCACATACGGGACACGGCCTGCCCTCCTTCCAGTCATGTGATGGCTACTGTTTGCCACCCGCGGGACACAGTCTGCCCATGTTAACATTCTCAAGTCATATAGGCTACCGTTTGTCACCCTCGGGACACGGCCTGCCCATAGAAACATGGATACCCTTACATTTTTGCATCTGGTAGCATCGCTTGGAACCGATCTGCTCTCACACTCTCACTTTACATTTAAGTATTCAGTAGTTTATCCATCTAAGAAATAACAGTCAATTAGTAGATGCAAACATGTAACCAAAATACCTGTTCTTTATTATCATTACAAAACAGTATTTTTTTTAAATATCGTATTCTATTCTTGTATGTACCGAGGGCCACACCAAAAGATCAAAAATTTTTGTTGAAAATCGTACCTTACGTTATTTACACAACGGTTAAGTACCAACTTTAAAAAAAAATAACAGTTTCAAATCCAATACATTCGCAAGGCAGCTCTAATAGCCAGCCTCGCATCCAAAAGCGCACTGAGGGCCGCAGCCGTAGCAGCCATTCTCGGAGCTCCCTGCGCCGTGATTTACAGGTAACATTGCAAACCCTGATAGGGCTAGTAATTATCTGCCGTATTTAAATAATTGCTCTCCTGAATCCAGTCTCAATCTTCTAGTTCACGCTTTGAAATTGATTGCTCCTGACTCAGATAAAATAAATTCTTTTAATAATACCATACCTGAATTTGATCCAGCAAGAAAAGAGCAAACAATGGCTATGTGGCTGCATAAAGTTAATGAATGTGCATCCATTTATAGCTGGTCAGAGAAGCAAATAGTACACTTTGCGCTAATTAAATTAAAGGGTGTTGCTGAGAGGTAGTACGAAGGTTTACCATCGGTTCTCTTTTCTTGACCGGAGTTGTAAACAAAACTTTTGGCGGCATTCCCATTTGATGGAAACTACGGTCAGATGTTGAGCGATATGTTAGCTAGGCGTGCTCGTTTCAATGATTCATTGGAGGACTATTTTTATGATAAAATAGCTTTAATCAATCGTTGTAGCAATACCGGAAAACGAGCAGTCGATTGTGTCCTCCATGGTATCGACGATCGAACGGTTCGGTTAGGAGCAGAGGCTGCCCAGTTTGAAGATTTAGACAAATTATTGACGTATCTCAGAAATTCTGGGAGTTTTAAGCCCAATATCGATCGAAAAAACGTGAGGCCACAGCCTTCAGGTAATTTGGATACGCTTAATAAGCGTCCTAAGCCAGTTTTTATTAAGAATAGGGTTCTGCGCTGCGTCAATTGTAAACGAGAAGGAAACGTAGCCAGTCAATGCACATTGCCTATTAGAAAATGTGAGAAGTACCTCAAGATCGGTTACGACACAGAAAAGTGTTATTCCAACCTACTATCTGCCGAAAAGACTGTCAATAAAATTTCACGAGGCCATAGTACAGGTGATAAATATTATAAAATGGCTCTAGTGAATAATGTTCCCTTTGAATCATTTGTGGATTTAGGAAGCGAGTGTACTATGGTAAATTATTCCTGTTTTTTGAAACTGGGCATAGGAAACTTGGTTAGTACTAAATTACCTATATTGAGAGGTTTCGGGAATTCTATGGTACATCTAACGGATCTAGCCCCTTAGTACGTCCTAACGGTCGTACTAAGGCGCGCCTATAAATTGATGGGGTTGAAGCCGATACGGAATTGTTAATAGTTCCTGATGACGTCATGAAAGTGCCCTTGATGATAGGTCAGACGTTTACTGAACAACCCCATATAATCATTCAGAAAACTAATGACTGTTTAGAAATCTCATAATTGTTAAACGGTGAGGAAACCATGTCCTCTAGTACGATTAAAATTCATTGTAGGGAAGATGTGCAGGTTTCTGGTGTCATTATAATAGATGTTTATACAGAATTAACATTTTCTGGAGATGTGTTTATCGAGGGAGGTCTCAGAAATAAACTAGGAAGTTACCACTACATTCTTACTGGCCTTTATCGTTTTAATCAGAGTCCAGGTCAAATTGCGGTGAATGCTTTAAGTTCATTAATTATACCAAAGGACGTGTTCATAACGCGAGAAAGAATTGCACGTGAAGAGGTTGATACCAGCATTATGCGCGTGTCGGTTCAAACTCATCTAGATCAACCTAAGCCTATTTGTTTGTCGGACGTAAAATTTGGAGATAATTTGTCTGAATCGATCAAAGATAATTTGCTGTTACTGATAAATACATTTCGCCATTGTTTTGCGTTCACCACTTCGGAATTAGGTCACTCAACTGAGGTGGAAATGTCTATTAGATTACTAGATGATGGCCCAATGGTTTATAGGCCTTATCGCTTAAAGGAAAGGAAAAGGCCCTACCTTTACCATCTCAAAGAGTATTGGGATACTTGGAGACATCACGAGCGAAGTCCAGTTCCGGAGTTATTTGGAGAGCAAAGCCAAACTGGCTTCAAAAAAGCTCGGAGTGTTCAATAGAGCGAAGCAGTACTTCTCTCCAGGTCACCGACTTTTGTTATATAAAACACAAGTACGGCCCCATATTGAGTATTGCTCGCATCTCTGGGCAGGAGCTCCCAAATACCAGCTTGATGCATTTGACTCTATCCAACGTAGGGCTGTTCGTATTATCGATGATCCCAAATTCACAAACGGTATGGAGCCCCTTAGCTTACGGAGAGACGTTGGCTCTCTGTGTATGTTCTACCGTCTTTATAATGGGGAGTGCTCTGAGAATCTTTTCGAACTGGTGCCACAGTCTCGTTTCTACCATCGCACCTCCCGCCAAAGGAGTAGAGTCCATCCCCACATCTTAGATACCTGGCATTGTAAGACCACACGGGCATCACGTTCGTTTCTTCCTCGAACCTGCAAGGTGTGGAATGATTTTCCTCCTGAAGTGTTCCTTTTGCGCTATGACATGGGGTTCTTCAAAAAGCTCATCTGATGTTTCAAATGTCCATGGGCAACGATGACCACCTCCCATCAAGTGGCTCGTCGGCTCGTTTGCCTCCTTCTTTACATAAAAAAAAAGGAGATTGTGAGAGGCATGATTAGTGAATTATTAGAAAATGGCATAATACGCCGCTCCACTTCTGCCTAAGCTAGTCCTATTGATTTGGTAAAAAAAAAGACAGGCGATTATCGTTTATGTATCGACTATCGAGCTTTGAACAAAAAGACGGCAAAGGAAAATCCCTACGCCTCTTATAGATGACCAGTTGAATGCGCTGTCGGGCCATACATATTTTACGACACTCGACTTAGCATCTGGTTGTTACCAGATTCCCATCAGAGAACAAGATAAGCATAAAACAGGGTTTGTTACGCCGGAAAGTCATTTTGAGTTCAACCGAATGCCTTTTGGCCTTACAAACGCACCTGCGACCTTTCAGCGCATGATGCATCAGGTACTAGAAACTATGCGTTATAAAGAGGCGTTAGCTTATTTAGACGATGTAATTATACCATCGAAAGATATCGCGGAGGGCATGGAGTGGCTACATTCAGCACTACGGGTGTTGTCTATCGTTGGATTGACGCTCAAATTAAGTAAATGTCTATTTTTCGGGCGGTCTGTGGACTACTTAGGTTTTGAAGTATCTGGCCAAGGAGTTAAACCAGGTGCTAGGAAGATAGAGACTGTAGAAAGTTTCCCAACACCTATAAATTAGCACACAGTTCGACAATTTCTAGGACTGGCTAGCTTTTTCCGTCGATTTGTGCAAGGTTTTGCTATCGTGGCCAAACCTTTAACGCAGCTATTAAAGAAGAATGCAAAGTGGGTGTGGGGTCCAGATCAGCAAAATTCTTTTCAAAACTTAAAGAATGCATTATTACAGAAGCCTTATATTAGCTTTATATAATTCAATAGCTGATACTGAACTCCACACCGACGCTTGCAAAATAGGTATAGCTGGTATACTTCAGCTAAATGAACAGAATCAGTTACAACCAGTAGCTTATTTCAGCAAGCTGACCACTCCAGAAGAGCAAAATTACTCCTCTTATGAATTGGAAACTTTAGCTGTTGTCGCTTCGTTGTATAGGTTCAGAGTCTATTTGGTAGGCATACATTTTAAGATCGTGACTGACTGTAACCTCGAGTTGCACGGTGATGGACGCAAATGCAGGAATTTGATTTTGACATAGAGTACAGAGCGGGCGTATGAATGGCTCATATCGACGCTTTGAGCCGCAACCCTTCCTCAAAAAACGAGCTTACTGAATGTACTACTGTTAATGGCGTGACAGAAACTAGTTTGATCATTACAGTTCAAAGCGCAGACTCAGATGTTCAACGTATTATTGGTATTTTGAATGGCCCAAACTTGGATGACGTCACGGATATTAGGAGTAATTATAAAATGAAGGGTGGAAAAATCTTTCATATAACTTCAGAGGGAGACAGGTGGGTTGTGCCCAAAGGTGTAAGGTGGCAGGTGGTAAACCAAAACCACGATGACATAGGCCATTTTGCTCTAGACAAAACCTTAGAGAAAACCAAAAGTCATTTTTGGTTCCCTAGAATGCGTCGTTTTGTGAAGAAATACCTTTCTTCCTGCTTAGAATGTGCTTACTCCAAAACCGCAGGGGGAAAGAAACCTGGTTTCCTACACCCCATTGAGAAAATTAACATTCCATTTGATACAGTGCACCTTCATCACGTCGGTCCCTTTGTACGAAGCAGCACGTTATATGAACACGACCGCTACCAAGTAGAAGATACTCCCATGACTCGCAAAGGGAATAAAAGATATTCAACAGTTATCGCTGTCGATAAAATAAAACCGTGGCTAAGTTTCAGCAGACCACACGATAATATTCTTAGTGACGAGGAATCTGATTACTAACCTTTTTTTTATCTAACAGTGTATACATTTCTTTTAATGTACTGATTCCAGGTGATTTTTACAAATTCCATTTACTAAGAGAAAAGTTTCAGGGGTTAGTATGCAGGATAAAAAGTGGCCTGCTGCTAACACTTTCTTTTGGTTTATATTTTATTTAGTATGCAGGATAAAGAGTGGCCTGCTGCTATCAATTTCCCTTTGTTATATTTTAGTTAGTATGCAGAATAAAAAGTGGCCTGTTCCTAACACTTTCTACGCTTACTTTAAATGTAAAAAAATATTGAAAAAAAATCTTGTTGATTGTAATTATAATAGTATCTTTAGTTTATTATTTTTGTATATGAATTGTTAAGAGTTTGCTTAACATCATCTTGTGCGTGGACGCACGATACTTTGGACGGCCGAATCTGTTAGCTAATTATACTGTAACTGTCGATATATTTATATAATTATTTAAAATATATAGAATGTAATTTAAAATGTTAATTAATCGTAGTAATTTAAATGAGTACGTCAGTTGTTCACTTCCTACACGTGCGCCGTATTGTTCAATCGAGTAGGGATAACTAAACTTATAAATATCCGGCTGTCTTTTTGAAACGGAGAGAAAAAGCGTTTCACGTTCGGGAAGTAAACAACTCCAGTTCTCCTTCATATTGTGAAAGTTGTTGTGAGTGAGGAACTTATTATACTCGGAGTACCTGCGAATATTATACTAATATACTCATTAGGAATTATGCTATATCTCTGCTGTATATGTAATTGGATGTTTTGCCAAATTATTTATAAAATATAGGAATTACATAATAACCCTTGTTCGCCATTATACTCGATATGATGCCAATAGACATGTGTAATAGACATTACATTTATATTTACTAAATTATATCTGACATGCCTTATTTAATATACTACCCACCAAGTTACTCAACTAATAAATTATCTTTATATCTAATGCTGAATTGTTTCATTTACACAAAAGAAAAAAGTATTAATATATTCTATATAAAAAATAAAGCCCATTTCGTTTTATAATATTCCGATACAAAAGTACCTTATGAAAGTGACAGACTGTACTGCTCGATGTATTACGAACCCATCAATTAGTCCGAATGGACTCGAGTTCGACATTAGTGCTCGAGTCTTATTGTGCGCGCTTGAGTCTGTTTATGTAACGAATCGCGCTCGAGTACATGAGTGAAAGGTGTTGTGGGGTTTGTTAAACTGTGGTGTAGTATAGTTTGTAGTAGTACAAACTATACTAGATACATGAATACTCATAGCCGTGTACTAGAGAAACCCTGTATCGCAGGTGCCATAGACACACACTTAAACAATCACAAATTAAACTGCCTGCCTAAGCCTAAGCCTGGGTTTAAACCGTCGTAGGCGCATTTTTTTAAAATGCGTGGTGCATTTTTAGATATTTTGAGACATGGACACACACACACACACATAGACAACCACAATGTGATTGAACTCACTCAAACTACAACAGTAACTATAGTATAATTAGTTCACATCAGGTGTAAAATAGGTAGTATATTGTACAGCTTGTGACCTTGATTTATTATTATGTACCTTAATTTAAAAGCCTTAACATAATAAGTGAATAACACTACTTCAACTTACTTACACAAAAATATTTATTAATTATAAGTCGAATGGATTGCGCGTAGAGTTTAAATAGCTTGACCATGTTCTATCAACACTTGATAGGGTAACCCTATTAGGGGTTTTCTTTATGGGTAACGAATCTACATACCTTTGTGGATGACGTTGGAATACTAACAGTTGGTGGTCGGCTGGAAAATGCGAATTTAACGTACGGAGCGAAACCTCCTGTAGTTCTTTCTACACATAGCCGCCTGACGGAACTTATCATTTATGAAGCGCATATGAAAACGTTACTCGAAGGACCAAAATGTAGAATGAGCCTACACTAATTGATAATTGATAAATGATATATATTATATGATAAGACAAATGATGTACTGATTTACTGATATTGATAATGATATAATGATCGACTCGAGTGTCCGATGCACACTAATTGAAATAACATCGCACACGCCACGCGTAAGCCAATATTGCAGCATACACATTTTTTATAATGTACGTTATAACCGTTGTAATGTACGTTATAAGCGTTGTGGTAAACCTTCGTCTGGCCACGCATATGATAAAATGTGCGCTGCTAGAAGAGATTTTAAGGCAAAACTCCGACACTGTCAGAAAAATAAAAATAAAATCAAGATGGACATTATAGCATCTCATCATAAAAACAAGAATTTCGTACAGTTCTGGAAGGCAACGAACAAACTCAACCAAAAAGTAGGCCCTCCCATGAGTGTGGATGGGGTGTGTAACACAAGTGACATAGCCAATCTTTTCAGACAACATTTCAGGGTTGAGTCACCACTGGGTGAGGGATTGGGTAAGCAGATGGTCAATGCTGAGAGCAAAGTGTATAACGACCCCTTGGTTAAAGTTACTGTTAAGGAGATTTCTAACGTTATCAGAAAAATGACCAGGGGGAAGTCACCAGGTCACGATGGGCTCAGCATTGAACATCTGCAACATGCCGGAATCCACCTTCCCAGGGTTCTGTCAATGCTGTTCACGTTTTGCATTCGACACAAATATCTGCCTCCCGATCTTATGAGGACAGTTGTTGTACCAATCATAAAAAATAAGACCGGTGATGCTTCGGACAAGAGTAATTACAGGCCAATATCTCTAGCTTCCACAATGGCTAAAGTGCTGGACAGTGTACTTAACAGTTATTTAAGTCAACACGTGAAGCTGCATGACGCTCAGTTCGGCTTTCGTCCTGGGCTGTCTACGGAGACAGCTATACTGTGCCTTAAGCACACTGTCCGGTATTATACCGATAGGAAGACGCCTGTGTTTGCATGCTTTCTTGATATGTCGAAAGCTTTTGATATGATATCATATAATGTACTCTGGAATAAAATGTACAACTCGAGTATACCTAAAGAATTAACTGACTTGTTTCGATACTGGTATGATTGTCAAATAAATTTTGTTAGATGGGCAGGGACATCCTCTGACGATTATAAAATGGAGTGTGGCTTAAGACAGGGTGGGCTGACCTCACCAACCTTATTTAATTTTTATGTAAATGGATTGATTGAGGAGCTCGGAAGCACGGGTGTTGGTTGCTCAATTGGAGGTTGTTTTGTAAATAACATAAGTTATGCGGACGACATGGTGCTTTTGAGCCCCTCAATCAGTGGGCTCAAAGTCCTATTAAATGTGTGTGAGAGATATGCAGTGGCCCATGGGCTCAGATATAATGATAAAAAGAGTGTACTGTTGGTTTTCAAATCAGGTACCAAAACATATTCAACTCCACCAGTCACTCTTAACGGTGTTGAAATCCAAAAAGTGAACAGTTTCAAGTATCTGGGCCACTGGGTCACTGAAAATGGAACTGATGACGTTGATCTGGAGAGGGAACGCAGGGCACTGTCGGTAAGGTGTAATATGCTGGCCCGCAGGTTTGTACAATGCTCACAAGAGGTAAAAGTCACCCTCTTCAAAACTTACTGCCAGACCTTATACACGTGCAACCTGTGGAGCAATTTTACTAAAAAAGCCTACAGTGCCTTGCGTATCCAGTTCAACAATGCCCTCAGGGGACTGCTGGGGCTGCCCCGATATTGTAGCGCGTCGGGGATGTTTGCCGCAACTAGAATTGATAGCTTTGAAGCTGTCATTCGAAAGCGAGCAGCATCCCTGATGGTCAGGGTGCGGGGCAGCACTAACAGTCTTCTGAGGGTGATTGCGGAGGGGATGGACAGTCCAATTTTAAAACATTGGATGTCCATTCACATCCAAGAGAATGAAAATTTTAAGTTTTACTAACATAGTGTCTAAGTATTTACTAACAATATATGGACTTGTAATTATTGTAAGTCTGATAATAAATTATTTCATTTCATTTCATTTCATTTCATTTCATTTCATTTCATTTCATTTCGTTTCATTTCATTTCATAACCGTTATAATAACAACAACACACTAAATTCAATTAATTTGGTTTAAATCACAACTCATATGTTTGTTTACAATAGTGCAGATACAATAATTTTATGACATTTCTTTTACACACTTTTTTAAATCGCTCTTTTATAGACTTGAATTCGTAGATATTGACATTTCAGTGCGTTTTACGGCAAATTTTATCGGTTTTCAGGTAGTCAAGGCACGTCAACGTTTCGTATGAGGTTATAGTTCTAGGTTTCGTTGGGGTTTTGGTTTTGGTTAAACCTTTAAAATTGATAGCGCAATTGCATTTTGTGCATCGGTAAAACCATTTATTTACCAAAGCCAAAACCTGTACCGTTGAATGGTTAAACCTTTCGAAAATAGCGCGATTGACCCCCAGGTTTCTCATACGAAACGTTAAGAGACTTACCTTGACTACTTGAAAACAGATAAAATTTGCCGTAATTAAAAGTTTTAAACGCACTGAAATGTCAATATCTACGAATTCAAGTCTCCAAAAGAGCGATTTAAAAAAGTGTGTAAAAGAAATGTCATAAAATTCTATTGTAAACAAACATATGAGTTGTGATTTGAACCACATTAACTGAATTTAGTGTGTTGTTGTTGTAGATAAAACACGCAGAGGTAAGTACCTACACATTGTTTTCCTGTTTTAATAGTCTATTTAATAAAATAGTATCTTTTTATACAATCAAATATTTGGCTAACTGCTATTAATTTCGAAATGTTAGCAATGTAGAATTAATAATGATGCTCGTATTTCAGCCAATGTGGATGCGATCGGACGGCGAGCGACCTTACAGTGGTCGCTCGCCGTCCGATCGCATCCAGCCAGCTCCATCTTTGCTGGAGTTCGAATCGCACAGAGATTTAGCTTGAGGATGACTTCGCTCGGCGTTGTTCGCGCGTGTTATCAGCACGCCTTTGGTGCGAGTGTGTGGCTATTTTGTGGCCCCGCAATAGATCCCAAAAGGTGAGTCATAATGAGAGGTAATAGGATACAGTGAGTGGATCACTCACCGTTATTGTACCAGAACTCATATCACTATAATATGCAATGTTATTATTGTTATTCAGATATGGAATGGTATGAAAAGAAGGGTGAGAATCTACGCCACATCGACGGCGGCAACGACTGCGGCAGAGGCCCTTCCAACCTTCCTAAAGAACACCAACTCTAGCGCAAAGTAACTAAATAAATAACTTCAAACATACAATTCAATAACAAAGTAACTTTCTCACTTTTTATTATTATTATTAATTAAAAAACAAAGTAACTTTCAATTCGAGCAAATTCTTTCCCACTTTTTATTACATCACATCTATTATTTCGATGACAGCGAGCTGATGAGCGTTGGAGCAGAGCCGGGTGGAATTCTTATGCAATGAGGAGCTGCGAGCATGCGAAGCATTCTTGCAGCAAGTGAATGCTGGCAGGGTGCAGGCTGAGGCAGCTATTATTTCTGCCAAAGCAGTTGAACTGCATGCCCAATCCGTAGCTGTCATTTGCAAAGCAATTACCGAGTTGGTGTCCCCAGTTAACCTTTTTAATAGAATATTTAACAAGAATGACAGGATTGTTTTCAACATGTTTTCTTAATTCCTGCTGATGATATGTACAATTGTGGAAATCTGAAAGAGCGTAAGGAACGAAGGTCTAATCTATAGACTTTAGTCCCTTTTATATTTCCACAGTGATATAAACATTTTTTTAAATCAATTTTGAAAAGGCCTCTAAACATTCTGGCGTTTATGTTGGCTTCATACTGTGTGTATATTCAACAATTCAACAATAACTACCCATCCTGCTCTATCTGTCACTACTCTCATGAGAGGTATTGCTCTTTATCAGAAAGCAAGACCTCACATAGGAGTATAGAGCTTCACCACTCTTCGTCATTGGGTGGCTCAGTCTTAAATTTAGGTCTCCTATTTTACTATATACATATTTTTGTTTCAGACTTCTTTGAAGAATAAAAAGCAAGATCGCTCTGGAATGAAGGATGATTTGGGGTAGATAGAGGCAATGAATAAACTAAAAATATACTCTTTTTTATTTCAACCTTTTAAAAGTATACATCAATTTAGATATTAAGGTAATAAACAATTACAATACCTCACACCTCATTAGTGATTTCTATGTAATTTTTCAGGATGAAGATAAAAATGTGGTGTGAAGTATAGTAAACGCAATAATGTTTGTAGTTAGCGTTTTAATTACTTAATTTATACCTCTTTTTATATATTACATTATTAATTTTTATTCAACTAAAATCAGTAAAAACAAACTGAAAATGCATATGTGAGACTTCACTGTAAGGGGACGATATATTGTATAAAGTCAAGTGTTAAAAGAGATAAATTGTAACCTTTTAATATATTTTTATACAACTATACATATTTTACCAATATATGTCATTTTTATTTGATAATAATAAGAGGAAATAAGACAAGAACTAACAAAGATGATGTACATTGTAAAGGTTATTATCTCACCGCCTTTTAATACTGGCTTGAGAAAGGGTGATAAGCACTTGCCAAAAGGGGTCTGGTACGCCCCAGTAGTTAATTAAAGCTATTAAAGTCTGTAACAAAGTTAATAATGATTTACACAGTATAGAAATTTGGTTATTATGCAAAACAGAGAACTATCGGATTCCACTTAACCCTTACCTTTGTCTCCACATCCAATGCAACAGACCGTCCTTTAACGGGAATATGTAAGCATAGTTCTTCCACCAATCCTGAAATGAATTCCGTGGACAAACGGTATATCGTTTGCGGAATTTCTCCTCAGATATGTTAAATGTGATCGTCTTTCTATGCTTTTCTTTTATTTAAAGCCCGTTCTTAGGTCACATCCACCTCATAAATACTTTCCGAAACATTTAAGTAACCGTGGAACATCTTTAATATACGATAAACGTAGTGAAAAGTTACTTACAATTAACTGCCACAGAAACGTTAACCTGTCAAAGGTAAATACATTTTCCCAAAGTTACATAAGTGGTTAAAATGTTAAAATATTTAGCGCGATACCAATTGACAACGTTTTACTTTTTGGTTTTACCTTTGACAATTAGCGCGATACCAAATGTGCACAACGTGTCACACTTGTAACGTTTCGTTTTTGTTTGGCTTTGGTTTTTGTTTTGACAATTAGCGCGATACGAAATGTACGCAACGTGTCACATTAGCGACGTTTTTGATTTTGATTTTACCGTTGACAATTAGCGCGATTGGCCCCCTGATTGAGTAGCATCAAGTTTCGAAGCTGCTTTCTTTTAAAAATATTTATGTTGTGTTGTAGATTATGTCTTATTCTACGACGAAATTATATTATCAATTAATTAATCAAATTCATAAAAAAACGCTACTTACGGTATGTACGTATTTCAATAAATAAATACCGAAATCACCAGCCCAAACAATAACACTCACACGATTGTCATGATGTATTTTGTAGTTACCGAAATGGCAATTAATATTAGTTCTTTTACCTCTTATAACTTCGATAACCGATAAATCGGTATACAATCATCACTGGCACTTCTAGGTGAGCTATGCTTCCAGAGACGCACGAATCGCGCAACGCTCTGTGGCAGCATGCGTCCATGGCTGCATTGCGTGAGCAGGTAAGTGTTTTCACTTGAATAGGTAATTAAAAAACATTGAACTTACATTAAATTAAAAGAATGTTCGATTTGTCCACGTCCTCTTTACTCTCGCAAACATTCCGGACACATTCCTGGGTGTGCCGGTCATATGCCGATGTGGTTTCCCACAGAAACACACTAATACACTTTGCTAGCTTAACACAAACACTACTTAATAACGGCACTATTCCAAAAAGTTGCTGTTACAATCCAAAAATTAATAAGTAAACGTTGTTTTGTGTTGTAAACACGAGAGAAACATGAGATCACGAGTTACTATGCAACCAGGTAATTTGAACTAATTTATGAATGAAAAAGTGTTGCCAGCTAGACTAAAGCAAATATCACTAAACAGAATGGTCACAGTACAGGCAAAAGACTCCTGAATACTAAGATAAAAATATTATTAAATTTTAAACGATTGAACCTAATTAAATACGTGCCAAAAAATAACAATTTTTTTGTCGCTAGAAATAAAAGACGCTTTTGATGTCAAATCGTCACATAAAGGGAAAAAGTCGCATAATTGACAACACTGCATAGAGATGCGTGCGGCGGCGGCATACGCGTCGGATATAATTGATTATTAACTTTTTTCTTAAACAGTTTTATTAATTATTTTTAATTACTTTATTTAGATTAATTATTTATTTAGATTAATTACTTTTTTCTTAAACAGTTTTATTTGCGTCGATTTCGTGCGCCATGTAAGCCGAGTTGCAAGCACTAACGATGCGAGCAGTTTCTTTCATTGTTAGTTTTACCTGCCTAGCACATTCTCTGAGGAAATAGGGGGAGGCGAACTAGACACTCACGCTCCATCACATATACACACATCCACACACATATACTTACACAGACCTATACACGACAATTGATATCAGTAATTTACAGTTAGTTGTGAACTCAGTTCTTATTGTACCAATTTAAATTTATTTTTCTACCCAATGTTGTAATAATAATATCACATGTTTTGTATACATAGTGAGTTTCTGTAATTGGCTTTTATACTGCTTAAACACATTTGTCAAATAAGTATAAGAATGCTGTTGAAACTTTGTACATTGAATAAAATAAAAAATAAATAAATAAAATTAAATATCTCAATGTTAATTTTAAAAAGACAATTATGATAAAGAAATAGGTTTCGCAATAATCATCTTGTCTGGTATAAGCACCATGAGCAATTTAAAAGTAAAAGTATGGTAAATGCAGGTCGTTTAATGAATTGTAATAAATAATCAAATTTAATCAAAAATAAGAAAACAAACCGGTGGAGGTGGTCTGCAGGCCTCCAAGAACCGATTTATTTATTTTTACATTACGTTTATTAAAATTTCAACTACTCAGCTAACAGAAATTTTAGTTTTAAATGAGGAACCCAATCTCATGGATGACTGCTTGAGGACGGGGTTGTTCCCGAGATGCTGGAAGGAGGGAAGGCTCGTCCTGGTGCCCAAGCCGGGCCGACCTGCGGACTCCCCCTCGGGGTTCAGGCCCCTCGCCCTTCTGGACGAGGTGGCGAAGATCCTGGAGCGAATCATCGCCTCCAGGATCAACGAACACCTGAGGGGTATGGGTTCAGGGCTGGACTCTCCACCCTGGACGCCCTGGAGTCGCTGCGATACATCGTGGAGGAGGGTAACGGTGAGGGGGAAGGCGTTGTTGCTGTGTCGTTGGACATAGCCAACGCCTTCGGCACTCTCCCCTTCGCCGTTATCAGGGAGGCGCTGAGGTACCATAATATCCCCAGGTACCTCAGGCCGTCTGGTGGAGCACTACCTGGAGGACAGGGTGGTGCTCTACTAGACGAGGGAAAAGTGGCGCGCCGAGCGCCCAATGAGGTGCGGAGTACCCCAGGGGTTCGTATTAGGACCACTACTGTGGAACCTGGGGTACGATTGGGTGCTGAGGGGCGCGCTGCTCCCCCGGACGGCTGTCATCGCGTACGCCGATGACACGCTGGTGGCCGTCCGGGGGACCACCTTCCAGGAGGCGGCCTGAAGAGCCTCAGTAGCGGCGGACATGGTGGTCCACCGAATACAACTGCTGGGTCTCGAGGTCGCCGTGCCGAAGACGGATGTTGCCATCTTCGGCGGGAGGGGTAGAGGTTGGGCGGTGCCGGCAGGAGTATCGGTCCATCGCAGGAGTATCGGTCCCGGTTAAGTCCCAGATGATTTTTTTTTTTTTAATAAATAAATAACGCACACACTCAATATAGCCCCGCACTAGGGAAACCCTGTGTCACGGGTGCCATGGACACACACGTAGACAACCACAAATTACACCCAAACTCACGAGAGATATAATTGTAGGCCATACAACTATTTCTCTCGGCCCGGGAATCGAACCTGGGACCTCTGCGTGGCAGTCCGGCATGGTAACCGTTCGGCCAGGGAGGCAGTATCTGGGACTTGTCCTGGACCGGCGATGGAACTTCGGGGAGCATTTCCGGCAACTTGCTCCCCAAGAGGTGGAGCGGGAGCGCCGCCTCGCGGCGCAGCGCATGCGGGACCGGTGGAAAGAGGGCTTGGCGGATCCCCCCTATGGCGCTCGTACCATAGAGGCGATCCGCCCTGTCCTCGTAGAGTGGGTAAACCGGTCCCACGGGCCGCTGTCGTACCACCTTGTGCAGGTGCTGACCGGGCACGGCTGCTTCGGTCACTACCTGCACAAGGTGGCGAGGAGGGAACCGTCCCCGTTGTGCCACGAGTGCGGCGCTATGGATGACACCGCGCAGCACACCCTAGAGGTGTGCAGCCACTGGGATGGGCAGCGCCGCACTCAGACGGGGATTGTAGGGCAGGACCTCTCGCTGCCGAGCGTGGTTGCCGCCATGCTCGATAGCGAGGAGTCCTGGGAGGCGGTGGCCTCCTCTTGCGCAGAGGTTATGTCGCAAAAGGAGGCCGCGGAGCGGGTGCGCGTCCGCCGCATGCTCGCGCGGGTTGGTGCGCGAGGATGCGGCGGACGCGCACCCGCTCCGGTGCAGACGTACGGAGAGAAGGCGAAGGCAGTTCGCTGCTTGCTTGATCCCCTAGTGAGACCAGCGGGCTCTGGACAGGGACTCCGGAGCCTGCATTGCACGGCCTCACTCGTCTGGGGGGCGGGTCGGAGGACAACCGACTCGCCCCTCCGTTGGCGCGGGAGCCCTGGCGTAAGCTAGGGCGGCCGGGCGGCGTCGTGGTGAATGTTCACTGATCCCACGGCGCCGACTCAACCGGCGAGAGGGAAACCCGGGGGGGTTTTAGTGGGGTAGGCCCTCCAGTCTGGAGGGAGAGTCCCCACATAACCCCTGAGTCTCCCTGGGCTCAGGGGTATCCATAAAGATTCCCCCCCCCCCCCATCAAAAAAAAGGGCCGCATTGAGGGTTACAAAACTGTTGTAATTTGAGTACTTGATGTATGTTGTACAAGGTGTTTACTTAATTTAGTTATGTTTATTTAAGTTAGTCTTTTTTTTGCGTGGGGAAATCCTCCTAGAATACCTGTCCGCCGCGGGGGCAGTGGGAGGTTATCCGGACTTCTACCGTCTAAAATCCCATGGCGACCTTCTCGGGTGCTCTAGTGGGAAGGATCCGGGATCGACTTTGCGCACCGAAACCCCTCCAGCACCTAGGAGGAGCTACGTCCTCCCCATCTTCTCCTCACAACGAAGCATCCGTGCCCGGTGAGTATCTGTGTCAGTCGAAACGTGGTGACGCACTTCCGCTAGCTTAACGAAACTTCGAGGTTGGGCAGGATTGCGCCGACGGCGCGCTGGCGCGAGATCCACGGCTGTTCCAGCCTCTCGCGCCACTTCTCGAACGCTGTTACATAACCCCTACATGCATGTTCTTAGATATACCTAGATATTAATGTTAGATACTATCGTTTGTTGACTCATTATAGACGTCCTATTTGTTACATTAGGTCATTTTATCATTACTATATTAACTAACTAATTACCAAATAACAACAACAACCTTTGTCCTATTTTGTTTTCTCGCACTAGTTGTAATCAGTCTCAAGATCAACAAACCATTAAGTTATTGATTCGATTAGGTTAAATATTTGTTATTCTCATCCTTTTATCATAAGAACATTGTATTGTCTAATTTTAAGTTAGTTACTATTTCAAGTCGACATGAGACACAACAAAGTTCTGTAAATACTTATAATTTAATAAATATATTTTTTTAAAGTTCTTTCGCTGCTCATTTGGTAACATTTGGCGCAGTCGGTAGGATCGCGTGTGTGCATTCGAAGTAGAAACGCGGTTTCTTAGTTCTACAATCGGACAACATCGCCGGAAGAACAAGCAAGAAGACCGTGGTAGCTGAAGGCTTTTGAAATACTTCACGAATGGAGCTCTCGATCTGCATATTACTGTGGTGAGTGGCTAGAACTTTGTGCTCAAATTCCTAAATCCAAACTCTAACTCTAAAATCATAAATTATATTGTACATTCTTTATTCGTTTATATATTATTTTCCATACATTTTTTTTAAACATTTTCAACCTCGGGAGATTTTAAAGTAACAGAAATCCCTTTAACCACGTTACTCCAATTTATCCCAGATTTCGACACTAACGTCAACTCACAGGTATACCGATTCATTCGATCATGCGACTCAGCATTCCAACTGTCAAGCATCGTACAGAAAGAAATCCTTTTAATATACGCGCTAAACAAAATAACTGGTCCAGCTTCATCAGATGTTCACGCAAAACAATTCACTGACTAGAACGAACTAAAAACATTTTTGATTCAAAAATTTTCGCATACAAAAACATTAGCACATCTGAATCTAGAACTACAGACAATGTTTCAGAAACCTAGTGAATCAATTACCCAATACTACCACCGGGTAGATCTCTGTAGAAATAAAATAATGGAGAAATTAACAGCTGAAATCTTTGACGTTTCATTGACCGGACGGAAATTAACCGCGGAAGAGACAGCGCTTAACGTTTTCATTAACGGAATCAGCTCCGATATAGGTATAATGCTTAGGACCAAAAACCTGACCAGTCTTTCTGACGCTGGTCATTTCGCGATGCAGGAAGAGAAAATAAGGCTAATGAACAGAGCCAGACAATCGTTGTATCGACCCTCTAGGTCTTTTATTCGAACTGTAGTCCCTAATAGCCGTCCTCCTAATTCTCAAATCCCAACAACATCGACATTCGTCAGACCGCCAGCAGTCCCATTCAATAACAAACAATGTAATTATTGCTAAAAGCCAGGTCACCTAATAGCCGAATGCCGCAAAAGGGCATACAATAATCAAAACAAACTCCAAACTTCACAAGGACAGCTTGCCTTGCCAGCACCAGTCAATCATTTAAACTCACAGACGGCCATGGAAATGGGCTCATCCATGGAAACCGTTTCAGTTCATTACTCCTCAGTCCAGACACCAACATCGACTCAGGGCATGTTGACCCCAGAGAACCTCGAATTTTAAATCAAGGTAGACAATCTGGTCACGCGTTAAATCCAGTCCATCGGGGACAAACGAACACCAGATTGACACATGAAAATAAAACTTCATGTAATAAAATTCAAGAACAAAATCCAATCTCGCTCTGTAGACCAGCTAAACAGTATCGTGATTTCGGTACACAAACTATCGAATCATCGACCTATTTTAGCTCTTCACAACACAAACGCACTAACTCAATACGAACTCAGAATACCAACTCTACTAACTCTATGCCAAATCAAACTAAATCTACACTAACCCCAAACACTAAATCTACACTAACCCCAAACACTAAATCAAATCTAAGTCAAAATCAAACTCTAGATCCAAGCCAAACCTCTAAATCTAAATGAAACTAAATCTACACCAACTCCAAGCACTAAAGCGCCTCACTCGGAAAATACTAATTCAACCAAAACTCCAACTCCAGACACTAA
>NW_020654951.1:31968-35665 GCF_003589595.1 Hyposmocoma kahamanoa
AACAAGCGTAAACTTAAAATCAAATCCAAATCTAAATCAAACCAATCGACTGAAAAATTTAAAACTGAATCATACTGTGATGTATGTATTGGAGAGTAAGATTATTATAAATGCTATGTGGGTAGGTCATGTATTTTGTTGCTCAGTCGTCGAATAAATATCGTAGTGCGAACACATGTTTTACTGGCTCCTTAACCCAGGTCTTACGTATAGGCTAGATAGTCTAGACTTCTCAGTGGCGACGAGAATACGGACTTACGAAACTGTGAGTGTCATAATCATAATATATATAAAATAATAATGTCGGTCGGTAGAATTTCCGAGTTCAATATTCGGTCGGACAATTGGCGGTTATACGTGGAACGCCTCGAACAATATTTCATTGTTAATAATATTAAGGAAGAGTTGAAGGTGCCCACGTTGATCACAGTGATTGGTGCGGACTGTTATGAACTGTTAGTAGACCTGTGTACTCCGGACAAGCCTTCAAGTAAATCGTTCGTAAATTTAACGAAGGTTCTAGAAAAACATTTACAACCTAAACCGAGCATACTAGCAGAAAGATACAAGTTCAGGCATCGAAAACAGAATTGTGATGAAACAGTGTCCGATTACGTGGCGGTATTAAAAAAAATGTCTAAGACTTGTGAATTCAAGACCTGGTTAGAGGAAAGTTTGAGGGACCAGTTTGTGTGCGGTATTCGGTGCGAGACAATACGGCAGCGTCTTTTCACCGAGGATGACCTAGATTTCGCGAGGGCATATCGTTTGGCGGTCAGCATGGAGACGGCGGAGAAGAACGCCGCGGTGGTTCAGGGCCGAGCGGACGTGCAGGGTGCGAGCGGAGCGAGTGTCGCCGTGTGCCAAGCGGTGGAGGGAGCGTGGGCGGCGAGCAGGCAGCCAGCGAGCCGGGCCAAGGGCGGTCAGGCGCCGCGCGCGCCGCAGGGCGCGGCTCAGCTCGCGCGCGGTGCGGCGGCCGCTCAGACAGCGCGAGGCCAGCGCCAGCCAGCCAGATCGCACGCTATGTGTGCAGAGTATGCAACAAGCAGGGGCACCTGCGGCGAGTTTGCCCCTACATGACGGGGCATCACAACCTGGGCGTGGCGGAGTCAGTGGACAACGAGTCCACACATAGTGAGGACAGTGAGGAGGTAACTGTGGTTGGAATTAATCAACTATCATTAGGGCTATGCAAACCATTAATTTTAACAGTAAATATACACGGTAAAAATGTGAAAATGGAGTGTGACACGGGCAGTGCAGTATCGTGTATAAGCCACGAATTTTATTTGAAATATTTAAAAGGCTTGGAACTCAATACTTGCGGATTAATACTTAGATATTATACGGGGGAGTTGGTGCGACCTGTGGGGGTGATCAGGCCGCTAGTGGTGTATGAGGGTTTACGAAAATATTTGGATCTGTATGTAGTACGCGACGCTAAAACATCTTTACTGGGTAGACAGTGGCTGGTAGAACTGAAAGTGCAGTTACCTAGATTTGGTTACGATAAGGTTAACCATTTATCCAGCGAGAGTTTTAATTTCAAGGATTTCAGTTCCAGATATTGTGAAGTATTCGCCGACGGCCTGGGACGGTTCACCGGTGGCAAGGTGGGCATCCACGTGAGGCCAGGCGCGCGGCCGGTGTTCCTGCGCGCGCGACCGCTGGCGTACGCGCTGCGGGAGCCGGTGGAGCGCGTGCTGGAGCAGCTGGTACGCGACAACATCCTCACCCCCGTCGATCGCTCCGACTGGGCTACACCAATTGTTCCAGTAGTTAAGAAGGACGGTACCATTAGGATTTGCGCTGATTTCAAATTGACCTTGAACAAGGTAATAGAGGTCGACCGTTATCCGCTTCCAAGGGTGGAGGACCTGTTGGCACGTTTGCATGGAGGTGAAATGTTCAGTAAAATTGACCTGTCACAGGCTTACGCTCAGTTCGAACTCGACGAGACAAAAAAATACGCTGTCATTAATACTCATAAAGGACTGTTTATGTACAATCGATTAGTGTTCGGCCTATCGTCCAGCCCGGGAATATTTCAAAAGCGACTAGAACAACTATTCTCAGATTTACCGCACGTAGGAGTTTTCTTGGATGATATTATCATTACTGGTAGAAATACTAAGGAACATATCGATAATCTGCATAAAGTTTTCGATCGGTTAGCATCAAGCGGTCTCCGGGTGAAGAGGGAGAAATGTGTTTTTTTTCATGAGGCCATAAATTATTTAGGGCACGTTATAAGTAAATACGGCATACAAACGTGTTCAGAGAAGGTCGATGCTATTGTGAATACACCCGCACCGACTACCGTATCTGAACTTAGGTCTTTTATAGGAATGGTTATGTACTACGCGAAGTTCATAAAAAATGTTAGTACGATTTTAGCGCCACTATATGAACTGCTTAGAGCCAATGTTAAGTTTGTGTGGACCAAGGAATGTGAAACGTCTTTTATGTACATTAAGAAGCAATTAAGCTCCAGTGAGGTTTTAGTCCATTACTCCCCAAATTTACCTCTCGTGTTGACGGCAGACGCGAGCAGCGTCGGGATAGGTGCCATCATATCGCACGTAACGCCCGACGGAGAGAGACCTATCGCATATGCATCGCGGTCTCTCGCACCCGCGGAGCGAGCCTATGCCCAGATTGATCGGGAAGCATTGGGTATTATTTATGGAATAAGAAAATTCCACCAATACTTATACGGTCGACAATTCACGTTAAGAACGGATCATAAGCCATTAACATATATTTTTGGTAATAAATCAGGTATACCGACTATGGCGGCATCGCGTTTGCAAAGGTGGGCGGTATTGTTATCTGGTTATAGTTACGAGATCGAACATGTTTCATCCCATAAAAACTGCGCGGACGCCTTATCACGGTTGCCGCAAACCGGTTCCGTCGGTACTGTAGGTAAAGAGACTACGTACATTCATTTTGTAGAACAATTCCTGCCCGTGACTAATGATAATGTGCGGTTAGCTACTTCTAAAGATTCTCTTTTGAGCCGCGTTATATTCTACGTTCAATCTGGTTGGCCACATACATGTACAGAGGAGTTAAAGCCATATTTTAATAAACGGAACGAACTGTATATAGATCGAGGATGTTTAATGTGGGGTTATAGATTAATTATTCCAACGGCCTTGCGAAATACCGTTTTAAATCAACTCCATGCAAGTCATATGGGTATTGTAAAAACCAAGTCGTTGGCTAGGAGTTATGTATGGTGGCCGGGAGTGGACAGTGATGTGGAAGCGGTATGCCGGCAATGCGACACTTGCGCGGCAGAGGCGGAGGCGCCGCCGCGCGCGCCCCCGCGGCCCTGGCCATATGAGGTGCGCCCGTGGAGTAGACTCCATATTGATTTCCTAGGCCCTATGAATGGCAAAACGTTTATGGTTTTAATAGATTCCAGTTCTAAATGGCTAGAAGTTTTCGATATGCCTAGGACAAATGCATCGTTCGTAATTAAAGCTCTTAGAGCTACATTTGCTCGTTTTGGGCTGCCAACCGAAATAGTATCCGATCAGGGCCCGCCATTTACGAGTGCAGAGTTTAGGGACTTTCTAAAAAATTTTCTTTTAACTGCCTCCGTGGCCGAACGGTTACCATACCGGACTGCCACGCAGAGGTCCCCGGGCCGGGAGAAATATTTGTATGGCCTACATTTATTTCTCTC
>NW_020654951.1:35765-36717 GCF_003589595.1 Hyposmocoma kahamanoa
AAAAAAAAAAAAAAAAAAAAAAAAAAAAAAAAAAAAAAAAAAAGAACGGTATTCGGCAATCATTCTCTCCGGTGTACCATCCAGCGTCGAACGGGGCCGCGGAAAACGCCGTGAAACTTTGTAAACGATTTATTAAAAAGGCCATGAGGGAGTCTACCGACGTCGACGCAGCCCTACAAACATTCTTGTTATCTTACAGAAATAGCGTCCACAGTAGTACCGGAGAAAGTCCCGCAATGCTACTGCAGCGACGGTCTCTGCGGTCTCGATTAGATCTCTTGCGCAGCGAGCGCGCCCGCGAGGACTGCGTTCTCGACGCGCAGTCGCGACAGGTGGCTCATGCAGGGGGTGTGCTGCGAACGCTCGCACCCGGGGACCAAGTAGCCGCTAGAAGCTACGGCGGCTCCGACAAATGGCTGAATGGTACGGTAGTCAATAGTGAGGGCTCTCGGAGATACATTTTAGAAAGCGGTGACGGTCGACTTTTAAGTAGACATATCGATCAGATTAGGCGCAAATCTCGGTTGTCCGGTGTACCATGTCCTAAAGATGTCATTCAAAATAATGATAAGAAAGATATTGGAGCTCCGTCGCTGGACGGCGTGGGTGAGGAGGTTGCTAATGAGGGTGGAAGAGAGCACGAGACTGTTAGCGAAGGGCGTGTGGTTGACGCTCGGTTAGACGATTCTGGCTCTTCGTGCTCCTCTCTACCCTCGACGCCTGAGTCTCCGGAGACCCGTCCCAAGCGGGTGATTAAGCCAGTGTTAAGATACGGCATAGATTATTAGTTTAGGATAAGTTTACATTTTGTTAAAATTAAGGGTTGTGTACTAATTTATATGGTTGTCAAATGTACAACAAACTTAAACTATAGTTAAAGTAAGTATTACAGAATGTGTCGTGTATGTAACGTATGTATTGTATACCTAAATTATATACTTTGTAATTTTTT
>NW_020654952.1:0-2254 GCF_003589595.1 Hyposmocoma kahamanoa
CGACCGGACGCCCTTCCTTCAGGAGGAGGCAAAGGCGGCCCTCCTTCCACACCTGGGGGAAGCTCCCCGACGCCAAGCTGGCATCGAAGAGCTTCAATACTCGTTCTCCCAGGTGTTCCAACGCAAGTGCCAGGACTTTCCCTGGCACACCGTCCGGACCGGGGGCCTTTCTTTTGGCTCTGAGCCGGTCCGCTGCCGCCTTTAGTTCCTCCAGTGTGACTGGAGGAACTGTATCGGCCTGTTCCGGCTCCGCAATCGGCGGAGTCATGGAGGGAGGAGAGAAACTCTCATCCCCCTCCGGGAACAGGCCAGCCACCACTTGATTGAGGAGCTCCGTCTCCATCGTCTCGGCGGGGGGCGCCCGGTGCTGCAACTTGTTGCGCACCATCTTGTACGGGCGCCCCCAGGGGTCCCCATCCAACGTGGCCAGGAACCCCTGCCGGGCCAGATCTTGGGCCCGGCTTATGCCGACTCGGAGCTCCTCTTGCGCCGCCCTATAGGCGGCGTGGTGGTTCTCCTCCTCCTGGGGCGTGTGACGCCTTCTGCGACACCGCTTGTGCGCCCTCCGCGCGGCGTTGCTGGCGGATCGCAGAAGCGCGAGCTCGTGCGTCCACCAGTAGACCTCCCTCTTGTTGGGGGGCCTGCCGCCGGTACGGGGCATTGCGGCATCGCAGATGGCAGTCAGATTCCTTCTGAACCCGACTGCCATCTCGTTCGAACCCACTTGGGGGGAAGCGCCCCATGCGGCCACGATAGCCGCCTCCGTTGCCCTTTCGGCATCGAATTTGGCGAGGGCCCAACGGGGAAACCCCTCTCGCCCTCGCCCTCGCCGTGCAGGCGCCGTCGTTGACGCCTGCGAGGAGGAGACCCTGAACCTTATGTATACGTGGTCCGAAAGGGTCTCCTCCCCCTCCAGCACCCGCCAGTCCTGCACTTGTGAGGCTAGGGTGGGGGTCGCGAACGTTATGTCCACGATGGAACCCCCCCCACCTCCTCACGCAGGTGTTGGCGGTGCCGCGGTTGGCGACGACCAGGCCGTTGGCCGTCACCCACGCATGCAGCGCTCGCCCCTTGGCGTTGGGCAAGCGGCTGCCCCAAGCCGGCGATTTGGCATTGAGGTCGCCCATTACCAATATATTCGCCGGGGCGAGCCTCCTCACGGCCGAGCTGAGCCTCAACAAGAACGGCTCAAACTCGGCCATTGGGCGGTTGGGCGAAAAATAAACGCCCACTACCGCCACCCCTCCTCCGCACACTGCCACCACGTAACCGGCCCCCCTCTCTTTTACAACGAGAGGGGGAGCCGCCGACGGCGTGACGATGGCCACGACGCCGTCCACGTCCCCAGCCCAGTTGGAGTGCCTGGGAACGTAGTACGGGTCCGCGGCTACCGCAACGTCCACTGACCACTGCGCCATGGGCTGCATGAACAAGTCCTGTGCTCTGGCGCAGTGGTTCAGGTTCGTCTGGAGGAAGTTGAGTTCAAGTCTGTCCATCAATAGACATCTCAACTTCCTCCACTGGCGCAGCCGCAGGTACCGTCGCTGCGGTGGAGGCCTGGTTCCCTGGGGCCTCCTTAGCCTTCATTGGGGGAGGGCGACACGCCTTCCCTCCCATTATGTGCGCCGCCGGCCGACCAAGATCGGCGCAGACGGCGCACTTTGGCTCCGCCTGACATCCAGCCGCCCGGTGACCTGGCTTGCCGCACCGGTAGCATAAATTGCTCCGGTCCGAGCTCACTGGGCAGCGACGCCCTACGTGACCGATGCCCATGCAGCGATAGCACCGCATGGGCAATGGCTCAAGCACCCTGACGTGTGCAGTGCTCCACCCCACCCGGAACTTTGTGGCGACCACCGCCTTGGCGACGACGATAGGGCAGCGTACGACGACTGCCCCGCGGCCGTCCGCTCCGGTGGCGATCGCGCCCACCCGAACCTGGTCAACGGAGCATGACCCTTTCGCCGCCACGGCCGCACGCACCTCCTCGGCCTCGACGGAGTCGTCGAGGTCGGAGATGCGCAGCTCCACGCATTTTGTGGGCCGTGCGACCGCAACGTCGTCGCCCAACACTTCCCGGAGCCTGGAGGCCAGGCGGTCTGCCTTTTCGCCGCTGGCGGCGCCCGGGACCTCCAAAATGCGGGCCCCGGTGGCGGTCTCCCTAATACGCACGTCTTCAATCTCCAGCTCCTGGAGATCGAACGCTTGACGTGCACGGGAGATCGTCTGAGCGTACGTGACTCCCTTTTCTAAG
>NW_020654952.1:2354-25905 GCF_003589595.1 Hyposmocoma kahamanoa
TGGACGTGGCTGGCTGCGCCGCCCTCGGTACTGGCGTGGGAACTGGCGTCAGCAGCTGTGGGGTGCGTGCAGCGCGTGCAACCTGTGCTGATGCAGTAACACGTGCACCAGCGGCCACCGCGTATGTCCGCAATGTTGCCGGAGGGCAGACGGAGGGAATCGCTGCTCCTTGTGACTGCACCAGTGCCGCCCTATGTTTGTCTGCCGCCAAAGGCGGCCGCAAAATCGGCGCTGGGGGGAGCCTCATCTCGAGGCTCGCAATCCTTGCATTGACCATCTCCCCTATGGAGATGGTCAAGGAACGTTTGAGCTCCTCTACCACGTCCGCGCCAATTCCTCGCTGCAGAACAGGAGTGGCAGCGGCGGAGGAGCGGGAGCGCTCGGATAACGCCTTCCGGAGGGCGATGACCTCTGCCTTCACAAGGTCTACCTCCTTGTTGAGACGAGCGTTATTGGCCATAAGCCGCTTCGTCTCCTCAGTGACAGTCCGGGAGGCGAGAGAATCGATGGATGCCTCCAGTTTGAATAGGGCATCCTTAATTTCGGCCGCGGTGGTACCCTTGAGGTTCCGGGACTTGCTCACCGCGGCGAGGATTCTCGTCACCTCCGCCATCGCCTCCGCTCGTTTTACGTCGGCGGCAAGCGCCTCCGCCCTAGGTGCCGCCCCGTGCCAACTTTCCGCCTCCGAGTCCTCCCAGTCGAGGTCAGAGAGCCCCTTCGTTGCGAAGGCCTCATATGCCTTCACTTCTGCAGCCGTGCATCTCTTTGCCTCGTTTGAGGCGGCTTTCTTCTTTACCGCCCCGGCGCGGCCTCCTCCCCTGCGTGCTGTGCTGATTTTCGGCGTCGCCGCAGTTATTTCCGACTCGCTGAAGTCGGAGCAGTGCGACACATCCGGAGGTCGCTTGACCGCTTTGCGGCTTCCGCAAGCGCTTTTGTCCATTCCGGACACCGACGCCACCTCGGAACGCTGGAAGCGTCCGAGCTTGTCGCGCTTCGGGAGCGCGCTCTTGGGCGCAAAAGACTGGGACGACCCAATCAGGATGTCCTCCAGTATAACGACTGGGCTCCGCTCTTCGAGCCGTCGTCGCTGCTCGCTGTCCTTCACAGCCGCAACCTCCTCCAAATCAAAGTCGACGACGGACCCATCGTCCGCCTCGACTGAGATGGCCACTGTAGGCCTAACCTCACCTATGTCCTCAATGGACCTCCTGTCCTGAATAGGACCACTCGGCTCCGAGGAACCGACAGGTTTTGAGGACATTATTCGAAAGAACAAAACACCACCGCAAGACACAAAAACACTTCAATTGCCCGCACGTATAGAAAGTCTCGGATTTAGTCACCCACCCACTGGCCACTGCGTTACCGCGCACCAAGTGGAATGGGGTCCAGGGCAGACGACGAGGACGTACCGAGAATTCACGTGGGGCCTGCCCCAACTTACCTAACCTAACCAAACCTAATCGTGTCTTTGCGATAAACATATCCCGAAAGAACAACGGTTTTGTTATAATTCAGTTTTCAGTGTAATGAATATTCGAACAAATGTTATTTCGGAAAAAAAAATCGAGTTTGTGATAGGTTACCGTTGTCGAGAATATACTACTTTCTATTCGTTCGGATGTTAGTCGTTCGTCGTAGTCCAGCTACTGGCCGCAAGATGGCAGCACGTTAGCAAAGGTATTGAACTATCAACGATGTAACGACTGGATCAAGTTTAAATTATATTAACAGTCCAGAATTTGTTACATCTTTTTAAATTAGACACTATGACCAATTATTTTCAAGATTATAGAGTGTTAATCATTTGCTTGTGTGCGTTTTAGCGACAGCGGTTCTGTATTCGATGCCTAATGCACTTCCGTTGTTTTTTCTTCCGTATGTCAACTTATTTACTGAATAACCACGTAAATCTATATGCTAACAGGTCGTTACATTAATAATATTACTTACCAAACTGACTGAAGCATCAGAATCAAACTTGATCCGTATCCTAGTATGAGTAGGAAATTCGTCTTCAACGTATACCTTATACTGATTTTCTTCACCAGGAGGTAGGTTCGTTTCGAAAGATACTAAAATGTTGTCGTTATCAATACACGGACGTGCGAATACTAAAGGATTTCCTACAAAAGCCCATTCTTTTTTGTCGTTTTCAGCATTTGTTGTAAATATTTGGATAAGTATTAGGAGTATTAAATAATACATATTGTTGTTTTGCATTATTAGTAATCACGTGTAGACTCCTGAGAATACGGGTCGACTACTGGCATGTATAACTTCCAAACACGGTAATCCAATATGGCCTCTTACTGGTGTCACTTTATCTTTGTAATAAATAGCACTTATCACTTTTAATAATTATTTTGATGCACTATTTGAAATAAAAAGATTTTCACGTATAAAATGTTATTAATTTAAAGCAACATCTTCATTTGTTATGGTACGAATGGTTTATAACAACATATTCACACGTGATCACTCCTTATAACTACATTAAAAAGGCAAATAGTCTGCAGAACAAGTTTTAATGGTGCAGTCATGGTTGTCTTTCGGACTTATTAATAAATTCAATATTTTTGATATTATTTATAGTCAATGTATATTGTATTTAGAGTGTGTAGTTGTGCAAGTGCATTCAGTGAGCAAATACAAAATAAAGTCAACTTCAGCAGCTGTAAGGAGATCAAGGAACTGGCTATGGATCACGAGGAATCGAGAAGACTACGTCTAGAGCATGGCTCTGAACTAGGATGATGATTTGTTCATTGGATAGATAGACAGATATACACCTTTATTGCTGACACATAAGAACAAAAACAGTACATTAACAACTTAAATCTAATGTGGTCAAAAGCGGTCTTATCTCCAGGATACGTTTGAGGTAGAGGACGAGACGTAACGTGCAACGGCAAAATTTGATGTGTATAAATAAAAGCAAAATTAGTAGCAGTAGACCTCCTTGTGAAAGAGCTTGTCCAGGGAAGTACTACCACTTTACCTATTTTTGCCGCGAAGCTGTATTGTGAGCATTACTGCGTTCCGGTTTGGAAGGGTAAAGGTGCTGGTGAAATTACAGGCACATAGGACTTATCAACTTATGTCTCATGTCCCTAAGATCCTTACAATTAAAAGCTCCGAGTGGCACTGCAACTACTACTACATTATATTAAATAATAAATAACGATATAGTATATCTACATATATATTTGTATATATAAATATACCTAAATAAACTAATACTTACTAATATATGTCGAATCTGCCCTCTCAGGGCAGGGATATCTGTAAGCAGAGTCTGTCGGGTAAAAAAAAACTGTAGGTAGGTAACTTCATACGTTTCTTTTTAACCTACAGATAATATCATGTGTTCTTTTACCGATAGTGCAAGACGAACGCGTGTTATACTCAGGGGCAGAACCATCTAAGCTTTAATTTTTTTTTTACATAAATATCTATAAGATTTCTATAAAATTCTAGTCCTGTTTAAAAAATATCTGTATCACTAGTTTCGTCGTAATCTTTCATTCAATACGGTTGTGCTGCGGAGCATTCTCCATGGCAGAACCATCAATAAATATCTATTACTACACATAGTATAAGCAAATATATGGCATCAAATAATTCTATACCAATTTAATATTGACCTAGTACCCCACAAACCCTCAATCTATTTTGAATATACGAACAAAACGACGCCTCAAACTTTTTCCTCGAAATAGTCGCTAAGGGCCTACATAAAAGTTCTTAGCAAAGACATGAAATATCATATTATGTGCATTTCCAGGCGTTTAGATAATTAAAGTGAACCGTACCGTATATTAATGCACTAAAACACCTGTCACAACAAATCAGGCATTGATGCCCGTGTAATCATTTACTAAGTCTGAAAAATAGTTAAAAAAACTTATTGCGTTATTAAATCTTGCTTCGTACGTTACAAGGAAAAATTAACTATTAACCAAAATAACTTGCGTCCAGTTGTAATGAATAATACATTATACGAGCTGGTTAATATTTAATTGGACCTATGTCAGTTAGTCTGACTGCAACATACGAATAAGGAAAAACGTAGAGGTAAATCCCTTCTTAAATTACTCATGAGCGAGTCTTGAGGTGCTATGCTTCCGAAATAAAAAATAAATACATTATTTTAGTAAATAGGTAAAGTAACCGGTTAGAAAAAGACGATCGGCTGCATTGACTTACAATTATATGGACGTCGGGTCCGCGCTAAAAAGTGTCCGCACTTGTAAGGCGCTAAAATCGTATACAGAGCGCGACACTCCGCTTTAGTCTTCATTTGTTCTACTGACAGCGCGATACTGCGATGACATTACAATTTGAATTTCGAATAGGTTGATTTGGGACATTTTTTTCGTGGTTTTTGTATTAGACCCGTCGTCCATTTATTTGTAAGTCAATGATCGGCTGATATAGACTTCATAGAACGTCGTCTCTGTCATTCGTACCTATTTGGTAATCTGTCAGTCAACTGTACAAATCCGGAGGCAGCCGATTATAGCCGATAGTTCGATATGTAATATTGACGGCTTCGTATAGAATCATCGAGTATATAACTAGAAATAGAGACGAAATGTCATTTAATTTGTTTGAAAACTATTCTGTCAAATCATTACTGTGATAACTGCGCTTCGATTGGCTACCCCGAATTCGAAACAATTGACGGGTGTCGTCAATTGTTTCACTGCAAAACGACCAGTTTAACTAGAGCGTTGCTTTAATATTTTTTAACCTATCAGGAAGCAGTAGAACGTTTGAGTAGTATTACGTTCTTTTTTTAAATTTTTCAATCCAGTAGCGATTCAAATTTGGTTCAGAACTAAAAAGAGCGCCTTTGTGATGGTTTATGAAATTATAATTGTTAGACTAAAGTATACCAAAGTAAAAGAAAGTTATTATAGAGTTATTGCGTAGTAGGATTACAAAAATCCATGGTAGTAACCCATTTAATCTCGCAGGTCGTCTCTATTTGAAATAAATATTCTAGCGTGTCAAACGAAAACACTAAGTTTTTGCCGCTTTGTTTACAGTAAACGACGAATTTGTGATGTACTATGTCGGTTGCGATAACAAGTGGGGTGATTTTTGAATATTGATTCTCTCGGTTACATTATAACAAAAAAACACAGTGAATTTGAGCTAATTTAGGTAAAAATCTCGCTTACGATAAGTCATGGAGGCCGTTATGGCTCGATACTGCCTCCAAGGCCGAACGGTTACAGGTCCCAGGTTCAATTCTCGGGCCGGAAGAAATATTTGTATGGCCTACATTTATTTCTCTCGTGAGTTTTGGTGTAATTTGTGTTTGTTTATGTGTGTGTCCATGGCACCCGCGACGCAGGATTTTCCTACTGCGGGGCTATGTTGAGTGTGTGCGTTATTATTAATATAATATCAAAAAGAGCATTTTGAGAAAAAGCTGCGTAAAGGATTTTTCGCTTTTTGTTGTTAATAACTTGAAATGATACATTTAACTTAGATATTAAAGAAAAGTAACTAGCCATTATAATTTTACCTTCGAAAGTAGGTTTTTAAATAACACACTTTACACAACTTACTATAGATAACAGATGAGTGGACAAGTTTTCTCGTCATAAGTATGTATAACAATCGGTACGAATTATTAGGCTTGCATACGAAGTATTACCAAGTTACTTTCGCGCATGCGTCGCGCTGCAATTACTCTAACTTCATGTTAGTTTGAAGTTTTGTTTAATTTTGTCCGAGCAAGCGAAGTGTCATTTCATTGTTTTCTTCAATTTAAGTATCTAGTAATTATGTGATTTCTGAACTCTTTAATTATGGAGGAAACTGTACATTGTAATGATTTAAGTTGTATGGTAGTATTATTCGCCGAAGATAAGGTAATCTTAATTTGTACGATTAACTACCACTAGCCTGTTTTCTTTCATTCCTAGCAAGGCCTTGCAAGGGTCAACTTCTTCCTATAATTTCATTAGCTCAAACAAACCAAATGTCTTTTTTCCAAGCCACGGAAGGTATGTAATTACTGATTCGTGTCAAATTCTATCTAGAGCAGCGTGCCTTCAATGTACTTTGTTGAGCTCGTCCGCGACAAGCACTCACGAACGCCGTCCGACATCCGTCCGAAACAATTACTGCCAAATAAGCAATACTTGACCAAATGAAAAGTCGCGTGATGCGAATGAAGCTTCATACTGGAAACTTGTCTTTTAATTTTGTCGAGATCGAGAGTAGCCCCCCGAAGATTGAAGAGTATAGACGCGACAACGATAGGATGGATTTTACCCTACCTGTTTAGCTTGCCCTAATCTAAACCCCCTAGGCACGTCACTGCACACAACTATATCGCGGACTGAGCTCATGTTGGTACGCGTTGGACACTAACTAACCACTTCTACTGTATTTAGGTACTGTTCTATGTAATAATTGTTCGTCTCTGCCGACCAATCTTCCTGATCCATCAACTGACCTTCATCACCATCTGTAAATCAGCAGGTCGTCGAGACTAATTTAAGAAGTCCAAGCACGATAGTTCTACTGCAAATAATTGAGGAGTTGGGTTGTCTGCAGGCTGTCCTAGTTGCAGCATCGGTTTTTTTTTATGATGTCAAGTGACGTGACGGACAAGTCGTACGTCTGATGGTAAACGACATGCCTGTCTACAGCAATTGCAGTGCCACTCGGAGCTTTAAAACGCAAAGATCTGAGGAACACTGCCACTGCGCCCCTCACCCTGAGACATAAGTTGTAAAGTCCCATGTGCCTATAATTTCACCATATCATAGAATTGCCATCGGTTTTCCATAGTATATTGAATTCCAAGACGATTGGACAAGTGGAAATAAAAAATACTCATTTTTTTACTTCTTTATCCCTGCTAACTGGGAAAAGAGATGACGTTCTGGCAGTGCTCTTAAGATCTTTGTGATTTAAAGCTCTGAGTGGCACTGCAACTGATATGGATAGGCGTGTCGCTTACCACCAGGCGCCCGACATGTTCGTCCCGTCACTTGGTATTATAGAAAAAAAACTGTGATAGTTCTTCGATGATGATTAATCTATCTATTGATAGCTATTGGTGCATGCAGACTTACCGCAGCTACATTACAATATGCCAGAGGGTTGTAACATGACCACATATACAGTGGAACAAGGTCATTATTCATGGGCAGCTATGACACCGAATTGCTTTTGAATTGCTCCAATGAAGAGGTACACAAAGGCAGGAGGTTATACTGACGCGTAAAGCATTATATAGCATTATAGCGGTAATATTTAGTAGCAATAAAGCCCAGAAAAGTACTGCCACCTTACTTATTTCTGCCGCCAAGCAGTAATGTGACCATTACTGTTTTCCGGTATTTGAAGGTTAAGGGTGTTGATGAAATTACAGGCACATGGGACTTGTCAACTTATATCTCAGGGTGACGGGCGCAGTGGCCATCAGATCTATGCGATTGAAAGCTCTGAGTGACACTGCAACTGTTATGGGTAGGCGTATCGCTTACCACCAGGTGCACGATTTGGTCGTCGCGTGACTTGAATATAAAAAAATAAGAAATACAGTACAAACTATTCTATTAACATTATACATATATATAGTTTAGGTAAGATGCCGCTAGATGGCGTCGAACCTTTTATGCAATTTTCTAAAACGCGCTATCGAGATGTTCACGGAAATTGTATAAATATGGAGTGATTTTCAAATGAAAACTGTTTTTTCTCCGGTGGCGCAGTAAAGGCCATCAGCGGTCAACTGCAAAATATCCTTCATAAAAAAAAAAATGAAAACTAGACATGGGGAATTGCGTTACATTTCTATCGCCGTGACTGTCGTTCCGGCTCCAAAAAAATTTTGTCACGACTGTTACTTCCGTGACCTTGTCACGCCTATAACTTACATCACGATATACGGTTTTAGCCAGCGGCTTCTTTTTACTATTTATAGCCGTCTTTATAGAATGATTTAAGTTTTTTTCTCCCTTTGTAATAAGTTTCAATTCCATTCAAAAAGTTGATTTTGTATTTAATGTAATTTTGTTTGTTACTTATTTAATACGAATCTTTGGATTGTTAAAAATAGCAATAAGTGTAATGTAATTATATTTCTAGTAGAATACACAAAGTAGATTATACATAAATATAAAATACCAACGCTTCCTATAATAAAACAAATATACAAAAATATGTTACTTTGTTAACAAATACATAGGTTTATAGTAACTGCTGCGGATTTTTTCATCCGCCCTTTTTAGTTGTAATAAGCACCTACGACCCTTGTGAGTGAGCAAAGAAAGTCATCCTATCTCACTCACTCCCATCGCCGAAATGGCCCGATTTGAAGAGAACTACAACGAGTGGCGCGCTCAGAAACCACGGAACGGAGATCGCGCATTGTATCAAATACGTATGTCATGATGTAAGTGACGGGGATAGCTATTGGAACGGAGGAACACCTATGTGACTTTGGAACGTCGTTCCTTCGGAACGAGTCACGGTGATGCTGTTTGACGGCGGATCATCGTGATTTTTTTCACGTTATTTATCACCCACGAAACTCACAGAAAACGTGACAGGAAAATACTGGCTATGTTGTTTTTGGGTATTTTTGGGCCAATTGTGAAATTGGTCGGTGTAACAAACGGCCACGTTGAGACACATCCCAGCGACGTGTGACGTGGCGACACTTGCATCATGAATTAAGCAAATCCTGCTTCGGACAGCACTAATCCGGCTGTCGATAATCGATAACCAAGATAGAGATGTTATCGCCTTGTTAATACTCTCTATCGTCACAGCAGTATGGTCATTGAAACAGGGAGCGGAAGGTTGATTTTCGGATGAGGTTGTGATATGCAAAGCGTTTGGAGTTTGGCGTGACAATTAAGACAGCTTGAATGTTGGAGGTTGTGATTAATTAGTTAGTGTACCATTATTTATAGTGTATTCGTTTTAGTAGTATATCACTATTTCTTCCATCCTTTCTCGTGTCGTGTCTCGATTTTTTCTTCCGATACAATGAAATCATCCTTATAACAAAGTGAGTCTAAATTTATACATTTTGTATGAAAAAATATATTATTAAAAACCAACTTTTGCTGTACTGATTTTTTTCTTCCAACACAATGAAATGATCCTTATATGAATCAATCAGCACTGAAAAAAGCAACTCACGCTTAACCAAAGAATTGACAATGCCAAAATTAATTGAGCGTTATATTAATAGTGGTTTATGAAATCGTTTCATAATGAGGATTCTTGTAATAGGTACGAGATTTTAAGACCTAATTATGTAATGATTGCATATAATTTTTTTTCTATGATTTCTTTTTACTATTTTTTTTAAGAGAGGCAGTAGAGCAGTAGAGAGTAGTACCTTAGCAAAATTACGTCGTTCAGTAGCGAGTACAATAGACAATAGAATTTTGATTCCGAAATAAAAAGAGCGCCTTTTTGATATGGTTCACGAAATTTTGATTAACAGATTAACGTACAAGAGTAGAAAAGGATATCTATATGATACATTACACACCCGACATAGATTACATTTTTGTAGCAGTAGAGTCCCTTGTGAAAGAGTTCGTCTAGGTAAGTACTGCCACCTTAATTATTTCAGCCGCCAAGCAGTATTACTGAGTTCCAGTCTTAAAAGGTAAGGATGCTGGTGAAATTATAGGCACATGAGACTGGTCACCTTACGTCTCAGGGTGATAGATAAAGCTCTGAGTGGCACTATAAGTGTTAAGGACAGGCGTGTAGCTTACCATCAGGCGCAAGACTTGGTCGTCCCGTCACTTAATATTATAAAAAAACATCCTGTACTTTCATCAGCACCCTTAATCCTTCTAACCGGAACGCAGTAACGCTCATGTTACTGCTTGGCGGTAAAACTAAGTATGGTGGCAGTACTGTTTGGACAAGAATATTTCATCATCATCATCATCAGCCCATTTCAGTCCACTGCTGGACATAGGCCTCCCCTAATGCACGCCATTTCGCCCTGTTCTCGGCTTGACGCATCCATTTCCTGCCAGCAATCTTCCGCAGATCGTCACTCCATCTGGCTGGAGGGCGTCCCACACTACGTTTGCCAAGTCGTAGTCTCCACTCAAGAACTCGTTTACCCCAGCGGTTGTCGGTTCTTCGGCAGATATGTCCAGCCTACTGCCACTTCAGCTTGCTTATCCGAAGAGCTATGTCGATCACTTTGGTTCTCTGTCTGATAACCTCATTACGGAGTTTATCTTTCAGAGAAACTCCGAGCATAGCTCGTTCCATAGCTCGCTGAGCGACTTTAAACTGGTGGACTAGCCGTATCGTGAGTGTCCACGACTCAGCTCCGTACGTTAGAACTGGTAGGACGCACTGGTTGAAAACCTTTGTTTTCAAGCTCTGCGGGATGGGTGACGAAAAGACTCGACGTAGCTTCCCAAACGCTGCCCAGCCAAGCTGAATCCTCCTCAAGAATATTTAATTACCTAAAATTGTTCCACATTATTACGGTTAATAAAGACAATCCCTGCATTATTTTCCTTCAACCTTGACTGAAAGTTCCTTTAAAAAAAATCACTTCCCGGAAAAATAACATGTGCATTTATTTAATTTTCCTCCTCCATTGCAAAAATTGCCGCCACATCGTGCTAAACAATGGCGGCTTCTTTTTCTTTTTTTTTTCTCTGGCTCTAGATAGATGGGGTACTTGCTCGTGACAGAACAGTCATTATGGAAAAGTTTTATGTCCCCCGCTTTATCATGGGATGAGCAAAGGTACGGAAGTGGTACTTGGGAATCTCGATGCTAAGTCGTAATGAACATAATCTTTAGTGAGCTGTAACGAAAAATGTGCGAGTCTGTAACTATAATTTGAGGTACCAAAGGATTAGAATACTAGCATTTAAATAGGAATAATTTCTAGTTAAATAATAGATTTGTAGTGTTATATTTGTCTTTTTGCTCAATGGCCGTGCCAATGAGACTTGAAAAAAGCGCGAAACTTTGAAAAACAAATATACGTAATTTAAATCCGGAAAAAAATCGCGAACATTTATAAACTACACAACTTAAGATTCTATACAACCTCAAATGGCTTTAGTTGGTTCCGCATAAGAGTGAGTGTTGAATCAATCGCTTTGGAAAAAATACATAGTAATATTGAGGATAAACACTGATTACTGTATGGTGTGAAAACAGGAATCCTAAAAATTTTCACGATAGAAAAAAGCACAAACTTACCTCCAAATTTTACAAGAAACCTCTGTATTCTATAGGCACTATAAATATACCAATGATTTTGCTTTTTATATCAACTGAACTAAATAAAACACGTATATACCATGCGATATACATTTATCAAACGTATATCGCATAGTATATCGCTTCAATTTCGTTTGTAAAAAAATAATTTCTGAAATAATGCCAGTCTGCTAAAGCCAAAATGAACCGTATTAATTCGAGCTAAGGTATTATCGACTGTGAAAGGTTATTCAGGCTCGTTACGGAGCATTCTGCGGAATAAAATTGGACACTGTATAGCTTGTTGTGCAGTACTATGGTGTGTATGAATATTTATAGTGCATTGCACAAAATACGAAATGTTGTTGTATTGAACGAGTATAAAAATAGGTTTAAGGGTATATATAGTATAAGGCCAGCAAATTATATTTGTATCGAGACATATTGAGTGGTTTTTATTATAGTAAAATAGTTATTTACAATGTCGAAAATGTCACAAAATCACTTACATATTGTATATAAACAAATCTTTTTGGTACCAGCTGTAGAGCGCTACAGTCGGCGCGTTTGCTGCTCTGAAATGAAAAATGAGACCAATGGAGCAACTTTGATTCATGGAACTCGTTAAAATGTCACAAAAATCTCGCTTGAAACTCGTAAAAATTGTATAGTACCAGTCTTGAGAGGGTTGTTAAGGAAAAATTTGAAAGATCAATTTTGTTCTAAAGCTAAAAAATAAAGGCTTGTTATAATAAGTAATATATCATTTGTAAACTAAAAAAAATACATTTATCTACAAGTTACAGTCAGGTACTTTTAAATATTGAATTTCTAATCACTTAAGTCTTATCAACTAATGAATATAGACTTCCTAAATCAATAAATAAGAAGAAGAATAACCGCTCACGCGATTCATGCGTCTCTGGAAGCATACCACACCTAGAGGTGCCGGTGATGATTTTATACCGATTTATCGGATATTGAAGTTATAACAGGTAAAAGAACTAATACTAATTGCTATTTCGGTAACTGCTCTAGCAAACCATAAAGTTTTTAATGCCTGGGTCTGTCATTTAAAAAAAATAAACAACTTCAAAAATACGTCACGACAATCGTGTGTGTTATTGTTTGGGCTGGTGATGTCGGTGTTTATTTATTGAAAACATACCGTAAGTTGCGTTTTTTAAGTGAATATAATATATAAATGAACTGAATATAAATGTTTAAAAATTATACTTTAAGGAGTAATTTCATGGTAAACATTAGAACCACTCAAACGGAATATTATCATATTTACCCAAGTACACCAAAAATTTCATTAGTGCTTTTTAAGTGCAGGGTTTGCGGTGTATTACTGCATTTTATTTGAGATGTTTTTGTTGTAGTACGGAGGGTATTTATTTAGCAAAGCAGAATAATAATTTTTATTTTTTTAAATTTGTATTTAAACTGAATCCTTTTCTAATTTGCGAAACCAAATAGCCGCCATTTTGTGGTAGGATGAGCGCATCGCGTGAGCGGTTATGAAGACACACGATTATTGGAGAACGTCTTCTTTAAAAAGCTGAAATCGTATGTCTAACGCATCGAGTATATAACCAGAAATAGAGACGAAATAAGGGCCATCCATCCCTGGCAACTCATCAGGCAAATGGGCCTTATATCACTTTTAAATGCCAACTCTCGTTTGCATAGAAATCACAAATTAAGTTGAAATAGTACAGCGCCAACAACCGACTTGTGTGTACGTCTCTGTATATTCCAAAAATATTTTGTATTTATTGTAATAAAGATGTGTGGGAAAACAGCAAAACGTCTAATGACATAACAAACGGAATCACATTTCTGCGGTAATTAAATATGAATTTTTCAATTATCGTCCATTACAGCAAAGCTCAAGTTAAGTGGTCGATTTGAAGTGAAACAATTGACGACACCCATTGACGACAACTGTCAATTGTTTCGAATTCGGGCTGGCCAATCGGAGCGCAGTTGTCACAGTAATGATATGACAGAATAGTTTTCAAACAAATTAAATGTAAAAAACGAAATGTCATTTAATTTGTTTGTATTTAATTTTGTATATACTCGATCATTGTAGATCAACGTAGACATAGTTGTACTGCACACGTTTTCCTGGGCTGGTGAACCTTCTTGAACGTGCAGTTTCCACCACGATATTTTCCTTCACCGAAAAGCTCATGATAAATTTCAAACACAATTTCGTACATCAATTCCGAAAAATACATATTTTGGGAATACTTAGTAGCATCACTGAATATGTATTTTTTTCCTTAAAAAGTGAAACGAGAAAAAAGAATGGAAAAAACGTCATTATATTTGAAAACTTCTAGGTATTTTATGTCACCTATATCTGCTTATGAAATAGTTCTTTCAGAGCAGTACTGCCACCTTACATATTGCTGCAGCCAAATGGTAATGTGATAGTTAATATGTTCCGGTTTCGAAAGGTACGGGTGCGGGTGAAATTACAGGCACACGGGGCTTATCAACTTGTGTCTCAGGGTCACGGACGCAGTGGCAGTACCGCTCAGATTTTTGCAACTTAAAACTCTGCGTCACGCTGCAACTGCTATGGATTACCACCAACTTGTTCGTCCCATCACATAGTATCATAAAAAAGTGGAGTAAAACGAAAAGTTACAACAATATTAATAATAAAAAATGCCATTACATTGTCATTCGAAATAACATTCACTACAAACAATTGTAGAATAACGTAACAGAAAAAACTACAACAACATTCGTAATAATGTGAAACAAAGTAAATAGGGCATGTCAAAAGGGTCCATGACTCAGCAAGTAAAGACTATGTGAATACATTTTATTTTGCCATAGCCAGTCAAGGAATGGAACTAACGACGAAGGAGTGACGATTAGTAAGTACCTCCTCCTAAATCTATTCCCAACCGAAGCATTTCTTATTTTTAACCAACGTATGTTTTTTTGTATGTATTTGTATTGTATTTACGCAATAACTCCGGTATTTGTGAACCGATTTTCATGATTCCGTTTTTGTTGGAAAGAGGGTACCTCCATAGTGGTCTCATTTAATTTTGAAGAAAATCATCCACCTCTAAGGGTAGCTGTTCACGCATGAAGATTCATTTTTATAAATAGCGCCTAAATTTTATTATAAGGAGCAATTATTTTAATGGTTGATTTTGCTATTCTCCAATTCTAGGCGTTTCTCTCTCTCAATATACCTTGAGTAGTGAGAACCGATTTTTATTATCTTATGTGTCAAGTACCGTAAAGTGGCGAACTAAGGGATTAATCCGGGTTTGCGCACTTTCCGGTAACCGATTTTGATAAACCTTGGTAATTACATGTGATTCCACGTACTTTTGAGGTCAGTTTTTTTAGTACTCTGTACTCAGATTATTATAGCTCAAAAGTGGCATTTGTTTCGCCCTTTGCTGGAGGTCATACTGGTGTGTCATACTGATATGATTAATAAGAATTATTTATATTGGTGGTCATATTTAGCCAGCATTAACAACCCTAGGCAAATTTGCTTCTTATTTTACAGTTCGCACCTTTATAATGAAAGTGGCCCCAGAGTGTCGTTGAGAGATAAGTTTAAAGAGATACGCATTCTTATACTAATGTCACAGTACATTTATTAAAATGTTATTTATGTTAAGAAAAACACTATTTTTTTATGAAAAATAGTGAGAGCCATAAAATTAATATGAGGAATAAAAATAAACTAGCTCGAGAAGAGCTAGTCTTCACAAAGTCTCAAATTCTAAAATATACGCTTCAATATTATATTCAAAACTTGCCATTTGCGAGGTTTAAAACTATAGTGAAATAAAAACTTTATACTAAATTGTACTACTTCTGCATACTTGGATCACACCCTGGACACTCCATACAAAAGTCGAAAATTATTTACCTACTACTACTACACACAGCAAGGCGCTATCTGCACACGGGCAAATGTGTGCGTGAAGTGGCAGGGTTACCCATCACTTTCTTGCACTATTACGTTACGTGATCAGAGCGGCAATATAGTAAAAATGCTAACGCGAATCTATTATCTATGATTCTATCAATAGAATCCAGAATCCTAATAATTACTCATGTCTATTTATTTCGATATCATATTTTTCATTAATTTACTAACTAGAACAATGTTGAAGATTTATTTAAAAAATATATTAAAAGCACTTAAAATGTTATATAATGTTATATATATATATAACATTTTAAGGTTATATAACATTTTAAATAAAGGTATATATATATATATACCTTTAAATAAGGTAACCAAGGTATTTGAAATTGCGTGTCCAAGTTGATCATCATTAATTACGTATATTCGCTACTTACGTAATATTTATCGGCAATACGAATTGAAAATTCGAGAATCCTTGTCTACTAGCTCACGAAATCATGGCGCCTCATTTACATTGATACAATAAATCTGTATTTTTTATACATACATATATTACCCTGCAGTAAATAGGTGAAGAAAACAATAACTGAATGAGTCTCAGACATAAGTTTTTTTCACTTACTTGGTTTCATCTTTCGGAAAATGATGATAAACAGCCGTACACAGCACAATTCACGACCATTATAAATAGTAACGTAAAATGATGCTTTATATTAACGTACAAGTTTCGTAATGAATAAATAAAAACTGTATCCAAATATCAAATCCGTCTTCGCACGAAAAGGGCTCGCCGGCAGCCTTGTTGTCGTTCAGTCAATATAACCGGCAATGTGCGGGGGGTGGTGCGGTACCTAAAGCTAGGGAGGGGCGGAGAGTGTCGTTCTCTTTACTTTTTGTTCTCTGCTTGGATGACAAAAATTCTTGGTAGTGACCTGTTTGGCTCTTACAGGTAGTCTCGATCTAAGTTGTTTAAATTAAATATTGTAGTGATAAATGTATTCAAATGTATATTTACAAAAAGCAATCCCTAGAGTTTCTTGCTCATTCTTCTCAGGGATCTGCCTCCCGAATGAGTATATAGAGTTTAATTAATATGATGCTTTCAAGTATAATTTGCTTACTTATGAAATAAAGATAATTAGACTTTGACCCACCGCAAAATTCCAATTTTTGTTTATTTATTAGTTACTACAATATTTAATGTATTTATTATATTTCGAAAACTTGATCTCGTCATATAGTAAAAAACAAAGGTTAAACATAAAAAAAATTACTTTAAGCCCAAAAAAAGAAATAACTTAGGAAAAAAACTGTTAAGCACATACCTATATCACCGAGTTAATTGACAACAAGTAAAGGTCACGTAAGTAACGGTGTGTGAAACAAATTAACATCGCTCAACTAACCAGCTGAGTGAGGCTGTTTGTTACATCGCACGTTCTACTCAATACTATCACTATACAAAAAAACTTTCGGAAAATGGGTATAAAAGTTTCTGAAAATAAATCATGACAATTGTAAAGATCTGCGTTGAACTGCTGGATATGTAGGTAGTAGGTAGATAAGTGAAAGAAAATTATAAATAGAAATTATGACAGAAAGTGAAAAAAATATCATAAAATTTGAAAACAATCGTCATTATAATACAAGAAACTTGAAAAATATTACATCCAGATTTATCTTCGGACGTCATAAGTTTGACCATGTTTCCCAGTTTCACGCACAACTTAAATGGCTACCTATCCACCGGCGCAGACCTCCACACACTTTCCCTTCTATACTCTACTTTATTCTATCCCTATAACGTTTTACTTTTGACTCTTCTACGCTCTGCTGTCGTCTTCGGTCCTCTGATACACTCATATTAACATAATAATCTCATGCCTCCGATTTTTACTCCAACTCGTTTACTGTATCTGCTATCCGGCTATGGAATTCTCTCCCTGAATCAATTCGACGACTCGTTGTCTTGATTCCTTCAAACGACGTATTAGGGAACATTTCTTAACTTCTAATTCTGGTTTTTCAGCTCCATGCCCTTAATTTTATTCCCTTTTTGCTTGGTGGTATAATCTTTCTTTGTAAATTTAATTATTACCATTTATAATTTATTTTATTGTCCTACAAACGTATATAAGTAACCTTCTTATTATATATTAATATTTATTAATAAATTAACCAATAATTTACCTGAAAAAACTTTTCAGTTTTTTTGTACTACTTGTTGAAACTTTTTAGATCTGTAATTGGTAATGAGGTAGTAAGTTTGAACGTGCAAGCTTCCTTCACGATGACCTTGTACACCGTCACCTGCGTTTTGCATCGGACTGTTATTTACACCAGCGCTGTCTTTGTCATCGCATAGAATTATTACTGTTTAGAGCGATCTATTTAAATAGATTAGCTTCCTTGGTACATTTCTTTACTTTAAATTAAATTCTAATTTGCATTATTTCGCCATGAATAAAACAGAATGTAAAAAGACCGTCAAATTGTGGCTTAAGAGTAAAACTTACAATGAAACAGAGGGCTTGCTGGAAGTTGTTTCATAATTATTTTTACATAGGATACCATTTAATTTATAACTACTAATTATTTTTTATTGTTAAATGTAGAAAATCTATTTTCAAGCTGTAATATAAAAAAATTTGCTCAAAAAGATGCCTAAAGTACAGGTACACTTTTACTTAGATTAGGCATCGCAATTACACATTAGATTCTGTACGGGACGGCCGCTTGTAATAAATTAAAATAGTTTTATTTTAAGTACATACTTATCATATAGGTGTAACTTACTAGTTTCATAATTAAAGATGTTTTTGGTTCGGACTTTTACTTCGCAACTAGTAATTAAGTACAATAGATAGTAAATAGAAATAAAAGGCAAGCTTATTTTAGGAAAAGATTTCCTCAACAGAATATGTAGATATAAAGTGTTAAATAAAACCGCGGCTCTCGTCACGGTATTGCTGAGGTCTAGCTGAGCCGCCCGGCTCTCGTTAAGGTATTGCTCGAGCCCACCTCATAGCTTCGTATGCGGCCGTGTCCCCCCCGCGCCTCCCCGCGCTTCGACCCCGCAAACGCTGCGAAAAGGATAAAAGGCGCGCGCGACACGGCCAACGCGTTGGCACTCGATCACTGTCACTCATCCCAGTCGGCTGTGTTTCAGGTACCTGCTCTGCTCGTCCGACCGCTCGCCCGGTCGTGCCCGCCTTTGTCCGTCCCGCCGCTGCCGCGGCCTACCTGCGCTCATCCGGTCGCACGTGTTCTTCTCAGAACGCCGGCCCGGTGCAACGCTACTAAGTATTTCTTTACTTATTTTACTTTCCGTACTTGTGTTATCAACATTTACTAATCCTATCTCTTCCCTTTCAGCTTACCTAGTCGTGGGTTCTTTTCAGAACGCCGACACTAAGTTTCATATCTTGTTTACTAGTTTCATAGAGTGTTTCGCATCTTGGTTCGCTATCCGGTGGAAACCTAACGGTGCCAACGAAGCCGGAGGCTCTCTCAAGGAGAGACCGCCTGTGTTCCCGCGAGTCCTCCCCTGCCCCACTTTATATTCAACACGTACGATTTTAGCTAGACGCGACTGCCCTCGAGTTTCTTGCGCCTTTTCTTCTCGAGGGAACGCATTCCGAAGAGGTGGTAATTATCAGCTAGGCCCCAGTAGAGCCCCCCTCCTAGGGGGCTATAATGATAGGACCCGGCCTCGGTGGCCGATTTTAGTATGGCCCTTCCGGCCGCCGCATTCGACCCATCGCAACTCTTGCGATGGGTCTTATCGAACGATAAAGTACGCGACGCCGCGCTATCCGCGTTTCCCGACCTGGCTGCCTACCAGCACCCCGCCCCCCGCCTCCCGATCGTTATGTCCCCAGCACGCCTCGTGCTACCGTCGCCCGCGTCACCCGACGTCCCTAGGCCCCCCTCCCCCTCCCCCTCCCTTCAGGAGATGGACATTGCTCCTCAGTCCTCTGAGGAATCCGAATTACCCACGGACTCCGACGACTCCACGGAATACACCCTCGTCAAGGGTAAAAAGGGCAAGCGCTCCCGCGCTGCCAAAACGTCAGACTCCCCTGCCCCTAAGGCAATAAAAGCCCAAAAGGCTAACTCCCGCCCGTCCTCCGCGCAGGACAGACCCCTCTCCCCCCGCGTATCCAAGCAGCCACCCGCACCCGCTCCGGTACCAAAACCCACCGAACCAGCCCCCCCGCTAATAGTTATCCGCTCAAAGGCCCGTTGGGGCGAAATTTCAACCCGTTGCAACAGCTTAGGGATAAATTTTTTGAAAGCCAAGGCGTCCGAGCTTGGCATAAACGTCAAGGTCCAATCGTCGTCGGACCACCGCCGACTCACCCGTCTCTTAAATGACTTGAGTGTAGAATACTACACGTACGCACTCCCCGAAGAACGCGTTCTCCGCGTCGTCATCCGCGGGCTCCCAAAGGAGCTAGATACAGAGGTCATCGCCGCGGACCTAAAAACACAAAACCTCCCGGTACATGAGGTTCACCGAATGTACAAGAGCCGTTCCCGCGAACCATTCGACATGGTACTCGCCGTCCTCCCCCTCACACCCGAAGGTAAGAAGGTCTTCAACCTGACTACCTGTTGCCAACTCACCGGCTTAACCGTTGAGCCTCCTCGCAAACGTGGCATGCCCGGGCAATGCCACAATTGTCAACTGTACGGGCACTCGGCCCGTAATTGCCGCTCGCAACCCCGCTGCGTTAAATGCGCACTCCCCCACGCGACCTCAGCCTGCCCTAGGCCTAAAGATAGGTCCCAGTGCACCGAGCCTCCTCGGTGTGTTCTGTGCGGAGAGTCCCACACCGCGAACTATCGCGGCTGTGCTAAGGCCCCCCGCCCTAACCCCAAGGTGGCGGCGCGCACTTCGGCCCATCAGCAGACTAGGACACAACCTCTGCCCCTTATGTCCATCCGCGACTTCCCGGCCATCAGCCCTGCCCTTACAGCCCCACTATCGCCCCAATCACCGTGGGCAATCCCCCGCGCCAACGCCCCTGCGCCCGCCGCTCCTAAGCAGGCTAGCCCCATCACCTCCGCTGCCCCTAAGGCAAAAGCACAATCGGCGCCTTCTGCGCATCGACCCACCGCGATACCACCCGCGACTCACTCCCTTAAGGACGACCTGGCCCTCGTGAGCCACTTTGTTAGCACCTTCGACGTCTTCGAAGTTAAAAATTTAGCTACACTCCTTCGCGCCACTGACGGAAACGGCACTGCCCGTCTTCAAGCCATGTCGCGCTTCAGCTCGCTCATAGAATCACTGAGCAAATTCTCCGCCTCTTCGTTCTCCCTCTAAATGGACTTATTAACCAGTAGGAGTAGAGTCAAGCCACGATCACTAAAGCTAGGCTTTTTCAACGCGGATGGCTTATCAAGCCAACGCGAGGAAGTTCGAACCTTCCTCACAGACCACCAACTCGATGTCCTGTTAATTCAAGAAACTTTCCTTAAACCCTCCGCTCGAACCCCCATGTTTGCCAACTATTGCGCGGTACGCAACGATAGATTGAACTCGCCCCTCGGCGGTACCATTATATATTACAAACGGTCACTTCACTGCATCCCCCTCGACCCACCCCCTACAACGTACATCGAAGCATCGGCGTGTCGGCTCGGCTTCACCGGCCACCCACCGATCACCCTCATTTCGGCCTATCTCTCCCCTGATACTTCCCGTTCACTAATTCGCGAAGACCTCCAAGCCCTCTTGTCCCTAGGAGATTCAGTAATTCTGACTGGCGACCTCAACGCCAAAAATACTGCATGGAATTGTAACACCACCAACCCGCGCGGTAACACCCTCATGACGCTATCCGAACCCATGCATTTCGATATAATTGCACCCCTAGAGCCCACCCACTATCCGCATAACGTAAATTACCGCCCCGACATCCTAGACGTAGCTTTATTTAAAAATATTAACCTCAGATTAGACTCAATCCACGTCGTTCACGAATTAGTTTCCGATCACCGCCCTGTCCTCTTTCACCTCTCCCCTCGTTCGGACATAGCCCCCCCTGACCCTTGCGCCCCCGTTAAATCGGTGTTGGACTGGGGGAAGTTGAGTCATGACCTCAATTTCCTCGAGTCTGAACACCTAGTTCAGATTCCGGACGAGATCTCTTCAGTCGTAGACGCCAACTGTGCTATTGACCGGCTAGAGGGACACATTCAAACCGCCGTTTGTAACAGCTCCCGGCCGGCACCGGCGACGGACGACCGTCGCTGGAACCTACCGGAGGATGTGCGTGCCCTTCTAACGGAAAAGAACGCAGCCACTCGTGCTTACGACTCTTACCCCACCGACGAAAACCGTCGTTTCCTGCGGGCTTTACAGAGGGACGTAAAGACGCGTATGGACGAGGTACGTCAAAGTCGATGGGAAAAGCTCCTAGAAGGGCTCGAGCCCACCCACCAAGCCTTCTGGCAACTAACCCGCTCTCTCAAGTCCGGCACAGTTGCCCAAACGCCCCCCCTTAACCGACCCAACCGCACCCCAGCATTTGACGACGAGGAAAAGGCCGAATGCCTGGCCGACAGCCTCGAAGCCCAGTGTTCCCCCAGCCTAGAGCCGGTCGACCCGACCCACCTCCTCCAGGTGGACTCCGAGGTCGAACTCAGAGCAACCCTCCCGCCCTCCGACCCTCCACTCCCCCCGGTCACCCCAAAGGAAGTAGAATCACTCATAAAGGACCTTAAGCCCCGCAAAGCCCCAGGCCCTGACGGTATCTCCAACAAGGTGCTTAAACAGCTCTCTGCACCCCTCATCTGTCTCCTGACTGCAATTTTTAACGCCGCTCTGACTAACTGCATCTTTCCGCAAAAGTGGAAAGAGGCGGTGGTCATCGGTATTCACAAGCCCGGGAAACCTCCATCTGAGCCCTCCAGTTACCGTCCCATCTCCCTGCTTAACACCATGGGCAAACTCTATGAGCGCATCCTATACGCCCGCCTCAGAGACTACGTCATGTCTCACAATCTCCTCCCCGACGAACAGTTCGGTTTCAGAGCTAGGCACTCATGCGTCCAGCAAGTGCACCGGATAGTGGAACACATCTCCGAAGGCTTCGATCGCCCCCGCTTCATGCCCACCGGCGCCCTCTTCTTCGATGTGGCAAAAGCCTTCGACAAAGTCTGGCACAACGGCTTACTTTACAAGCTGTATAAACTCGGCGTGCCTGATCGTCTCGTGCACATCATTCGAGACTTCTTGTCGAACCGCTCTTTCCGCTACCGAGTTGAGGGCGCACTCTCCTCCCCTCACCCCGTAAGAGCTGGAGTCCCGCAAGGCTCTGTCCTCTCGCCTCTCCTTTTCTCCTTGTACACTAGCGACATCCCCAAGTATCAGGCAGTAAATCTCGCCCTCTTTGCCGACGACACTGCGCTCTACTATTCGGCGCGCAGCTCCAAGTTAGTTTCCGCGGCTCTCCAATCTGCCACCACACGCCTAGGCGAGTGGTTTCGCAGATGGAGAATCGAAGTCAATCCCGACAAAAGCGCGGCGGTATTCTTCACGCGAAGTAACCTATCCAGTCGTAGGGTACAAAACCTCACCCCGATCTCGCTCTTTGACCGCCTAATCCCTTGGGTGAACACGGTCAAATACTTAGGAGTTACGCTCGATAGGAAGCTGTCATTCAAAGCACACGTGAAAACCGTCCGCGATCGCGCCCACTTTGTTATGAGCCGGCTTCATCCCCTTCTCAACAAGCATAGTAAACTCTCCCTTCGCAATAAGGTCAGACTGTACACGACCTGCATCCGCCCTATCATGACGTACGCCAGCGTCGCTTTCGCTCAGGCAAATCCCGCGTTAATACACCGCTTGCAGGCTCTCCAAAATAGATTCATGCGCAACGCGACAGGTGCCCCGTGGTACCTGCGCAACGCTAACCTTCATATAGACTTACGACTCCCCACAATAGCCCAATTCATGAAACAGGCATCGAGGAAATACTTCGACTCTGCTCCTCACCACCCCAACCCCCTCGTGGTGGCTGCATCCTCTTACGACCCCCTCAGGGAACAACCCCACCGCGTACGTAGGACCCGTCGGCCAAGGGAAGTCCTCAACGACCCTGACGACCCTATCACTCTCGCCACTTTGAAGGCCAACCAGATTTCTAGTCAGTCCCGTCCCGCACGCACCAACCGTCCTCGTCGGCGAGGTCGTAGAGCCCCTCATTTTAGCACACATACTGGTAGATTCTCTCCAACAGCACGCCCTTCTGGCGGAAGTCTCCAGTAGCGCCCTGAGCCGAGGTCCGTGCCCACCTGGGCGCCCTCAGGCCCGCTACTTAGCTTTAAGTTTACTTTGGGGGTTATGAGCCTTCAGCTCGCCCTTTTCTC
>NW_020654953.1:0-10248 GCF_003589595.1 Hyposmocoma kahamanoa
ATATATTTTTTCCAAAGTTATTGATTTAACTTTCTTTCACTTTCTTTCACTGTTTTGCGGAATGAACCAAAGTCATTTGAGATTGTATAAACTCTTAATAAATGTAGTATTGTCGCACAAAGCGTTACGCTTCCACATTTATATGGCGAACGGTTATGGAGTAGAATTCCCTGCCTCCAGACTTTTTTGACGACCTCCGTGGTCGAGCGCTTGTTCACTGGTTTTCAGGATGTCGCCATCTATGAGGTCATAAAACAACATAAAATACTGAGGACAAATGTGGGTGCTCCTTGGTATATACGAAATGAGGATCTGCATCGTGATTTGGATATAGAGTCTGTGAATAAAGTGATAACAAAGTACGCCGAAGCTCACGAACATAGACTTCATCATCACGGGAACATAGAGGCTGTACAGCTACTAGACAATACAAATATAGTGCGTAGACTACAAAGAACTAAACCTTTTGAGTTAGTGTAGTTAATTATAGTGAATAAAATAAATATTTGTGCCAGTGCTAACTAGACTATGAGCACACAAACAAACTGTCTTCCCCTTAACTTATATTAAAAGATATTTTGTCGATGGACAATTTCCTTATATACTTAAGTTATTTTTATTTTAGGAAATTATGTTCAATTAAAATTGCTTATTAATCTTGTAAAATGGCTAGATTGTAATTAGTTATACGGTTTTGTTTTGCTTTATGACAAATAAAAAAAAAATTAGAAATCTATGAGGTTCAGGGTCGATGTAGAAAACTTTTCTACACGTCGTGTAGTAAGTATTTTGTAAAAAGGGCGCAAGCGCCGATTCGAAACATTTTTCCGGGGAGCATGTTTAAGGGTCGTATTCTAGAACTCTACTCAATGCTCAAGTTAGGATTTGAGTATGGTTTAAAGCACTTGATATCATACTCAAGTCCCTGCCATTAGGGTCGTATTTCCAGTGCTTGTGTTGCCAGTGCAATCCTGACTTGAGCATTGAATAGAGTTCTAGAATACGACCCTTAGTTTGTCAAGAATGTTTTCAAATATTTACGTCCTGTTTTAAATTCAATTCTAAAACGTAATTTAAACAAAACTGAACAAAATTTTTGTATTTGATGCGGAGGGTGAACTCACCGAATTGCCAAGTGTGTGAGATTCCTGAGGATGAACATCACTTGTTCATGGAGTGAGTTCGGACGGAACCTATCAGGGCGCGGTTATTTGCACAGGATAGTCTCCGTACATTTAATGTTGGGTGGTTTCAAACTGTATTGTCCGAGCCGACACGTAGTGCTGCGGAGATTTTGTATAGATACATGTTTCATTAGGTAGTATTTTGATTTATTTGTCTGGATTTTATTAGGTGTTTTCTTGAAGTATCGTTTTTCTATTAGGGCTGACATGTTCAATAACGATCAATGCCCCCATTGACTTACAAATAAATGGACGACGGGTCTAATACAAAAATCATGATAAAAATGTCCCAAGTCAACCTATTTAAACGTACTGACATGTAAAGGAATATGAAAAAGTTAAAACGTTGAATTTAAATTGTAATGTCACAGCAGTACTGCCTAATTTTGCTTGCTTCGCTGTCAGTCGAACAAACGAAAACCAAAGCGTGAATGACGCTCTGTATACGATTTTAACGCCCTATAAGTTCGGACACTTTTTAGCGCGGACCCAACGTCCAATTGTAAGTCAATGAATGCCCCTAAATAAATAAAGAGCAGAAAGAAAGAAAAACTTAATTAATACTTTTCTGACAGTTTCGTAGTAGTTTGGTTTTTACGTGAGCTGAGTATTAGTCTGCCGCATAAGAACATAAATTATTAGCGGCGATTAGATATTTCAAAAGATTGTCAATCAAAGGAGAATTTGAGAACTGGAGAGACAGAAGAGCTAGTGTCTGAGCCGAAATTTATCGGGGAAATAAAATCTGCCCGACTTCGCTGGCTAGGGCATGTGGAAAGAATGGGAGAGGATCGAACTGCCAAAAGTTGGGGTAACCTACAGGTTATCGTCCAGTGGGCCGCCCACGATATCGCTGGAAGGATGGAGTCCCCAAAAACCTTTATACTCTGTAAACGTATTTATGGACCATAAAATTGTAATGATATTGAGTATTTTCTATTTTATTCTAATTTTTGTCACATTGTCACACTTTTGTATATATATTACCAACTTATGACGATCCTCGATGGAGAATATTTGATACGTAATTTAATGGCATAAATATTTTTTAATGAACTATTAATTTTCTAATTATTGTGTATTTTCCTTATGATGTTCATTTCTGTTTGACGATGTCAATATAATTTCTTATACATTGACATGTAGTACACTGAATGTGTCCGAATGGTAGGAATTGGCACAAGACCGACAGAAATGACGTACTTCGGAATCGCTTGGCCTCCGATTCCAAAGTACGCCATTTCTTTCCACTTCGTATCGTCGAGTCAGCGAAGTATGTAAGTAAACTTATTATTAAAACCTAAACTGAATTTTAAAGCAAGACGTAAATATTCGACAACAGTCGTTAAAACCTAAAACATGCTCGCCTGAAAAATTTTTCGAATGCCGCTTTCGCCATTTCTAAAAAACACCGACGTTATTATCTCGAGCCTGTATGTGTGATACCATCGTTGTTTCCGATTTCCATAACACAAGTGCTTTACTTACTTACTTTGAGATCGGAGTAACGTATAATGATATTGTCTAATATTTATAATTATGAAATTTATAATATTTTCTTTGTATTACTTTAAAAAAATATTAATCAAAGTCAAAGTCAAATAATCACTTATTCGATAGGTAAATTTTTACACTTGAAAACGTCATTTTTTAAACTACTGTTCGGTCACTACGCTGACCTCCCTGAACGAGCAAGAAACTCTAGGGATTGCTCTTTTCAAATAAACTTAAATGCTATAGAATACATGTTGAATAATATTTGTTTGAAATCTAGACTCACGTTGTCTTTCCATATATCTTTATCTAACACGTAGTCTACAATTTTGTAATATGACTTTTCAATTAAAATACTTATAACGTAAGTTTTAAACTTACGAAACTTAATATATGCTCCGGAATCTTATTGTAAAAACGTATGCAGTTCCCCATAAAAGAATCGTTTACCTTACTTAAACAAAAACGCGGTACCATGAGTTTGGGCTTAGTTCTAACTTCTAGTTAATAGTATGGATATCTTCTAACTTATTTGTATTTTTACGGGCATACAAAATATTTGAGTAAATGTACTGTGATGCCACAATCATGATACCAGTCTCCCTAAACTTTTCTCTGAGGGAAAGCCGAGAACCTAACGGTACACAGAACGAATCGCTCGTTTTTGCAACACAAATATGGTTTGTATATCTGCCTCTTTACCCCACATGAGAATCCCGTAGGACATTATACTATAGAAGTAACCAAAGTAAACTAGTCTAGCAGTAGTAACATCGGTAAGTTCACGTGTTCTACGAACTGCGTATGCAGCAGTGTTTAATCTGCTGCCCAAGGAAGATATATGTGGAAACCATTGGAGTTTACTGTCTAAGGTCACTCCCAAAAAGACAGCTTTATTAACAAGGTCTCACTTTTCTCCATTTATTTCCATGATTGGGCTAGTCGATTTTACATTAGGTAATTCAAACTGAACACATTTTGTCTTCTTGGCATTGATGAATAAATTGTTTATATTAAACCAATAAGCTACCGTCATGTTTATCTGTTTTAAAAATCAAGGATCGAAGTCAGCAAACAATACAATTTCGTAAAGATCCTTACCAAAGAACGGTAGATCATTAATATAAAGGAGAAATAAGAAAGGTCCAAGTATTGAGCCCTGCGGAATACCCATTTTTACCAGAGAACCCAAAGAAGTCACTCTATTCATATCTACTTTCTGAATTATACCGTTAAAACATGACGAGACAAGTTCCAACACCTTGCCACTTACTCCGTAATATTCCAGCTTCTTAATAAGAATAATATGATCCACGCAATCAAATGCCTTTGAGGGGTTACAGAAAACCCCAACAGCGTTCTGGGACCTTTCCAAAGCATCAAAGATATGTTTTAGTAGTGTTATCCCTCATCACTAGTCGATCTACCACTAGTAAACCCATATTCACTATGAAAAATATGATTCCTACCGCAATACGACAGTAATTGAGTCAACATTACCTTTTCGAATATTTTACTTAAAGCTGGTAGAATTGAAATTGGCCTATAGTTACTACGATCAATTTTCCTACCGCTTTTGAATAAAGGAATAACCTCACTGTATTTCATCAAATCGGGAAAACTACCTTCGTCAACACACCTATTGAATGCTTCAGCCAAATGTGGGGAAATTAAATAAATTACCGAGTCTATAACTTTAGTCGATATCGATACGAACGATAGCCCCAGAGTCTTCAGTTTTTTTAACATGTATACAATTAAAAGCTTTAATGATGTTTATTGAATTAACATGATGAAAATTAAATACACTACCACAAACTTTAACATTTTTCTTTAGGAGATCAATAGCAAGAGATGGAGAGGAATTTAATGATTTTGTAGTGTTCACGGCGATTCCCGAAAAGAATTATTGAAAAGCTTGGGCTACTTCATCTTTTGATTTAATAAGTTTGCCGTCTAATTCCTCATTCATTAGACATTATTAAGTCTTGTTTAACATATAATTATAATGTACAATCTTCCTTATGTGAGAGTGAATAAAAATAAATAAATAAATAAATAAATTCTAGAACTATGTCTCTATCATGTTGTTTAACCTTGCCTGACTCTTTATTTATTATACTCCAAGTAGTTTTAGATTTATTTTTCGATTGTGTAATTTAATCGCTGTGAAACTTAACCTTAGCAGCTACACATACTTTTTAAATATTTTTGAATAATTTTTAACATATTCTATAAAACTGGAATTAGTAAGTTTTCATAGCATATAGCTCATACAAAGATCGAATACTTAGAAAAAATTCCTTCCATCCGGCTGTATTCGAACCGACATCTCCTAGCAAACCGTGCCAGACGCTATGCCAACTAAGCTACGGAACAAACCACCCGACCTCACGAATTTTTCTATGTGCTTGTTGTCGGACCTTTGTATTCGATTTTCAACGACTTTTTAGCCGTAGCGTCATCTATGAGAAATCTATGCTAGTATTTCGTCACCCAGTTAAATACCTTTACAGCTACCAGCCCTGGCTAAAGATGTCCTATTAACTGTATGTAATTAAATATTTTTATTGAATTGATGTTCAATTAGTTTTCGTGAAATTACTCCACTGGTTTGACATAGTTATTACAAAGATCGAGCACTTGGAAAAAATCCTTCGAACCGGCCGGATTCAAATCGAAAAAATAGAAGTTGCTGTTTTCAAATTCAACTTAATTTACATTTACATTGTTTTTGCAAACTGTGTCCACTCGCAAGTACTTGTGCAATTTAGACAATATCTTCACCAAATTTATTTAAATTTAAGTTATATTATAACAACTGTAACTGAACCAATAAACTAAAAATATATATATTTATATATAGACTTATTCCCTGAACAATATAAATTGAGACTTTTCAAGAATGAATAGGCGTTTTTTACATAGGTACTCCATCGTCGACCTCCCCGTCGCTTTTCAAGAGGTGAAATGGAGGTCAAAATACGCACTTATATTTTATATACAAAAAAATAAAAAGCTATCGTTATTTGAGTTCAATATTATTGTAAAATATGTATCATTTATAAGCAACAAGCGGCCAAGGTTCCAACGTTATCACGCATGATGACCTTTTTGAGCATTACCACATAATCTCGTGTGAAGTATTTAATATTTACGTTGACAGGGTAAGGTTAATGATAAGAATGGTAATTTATTTTATAATAAAGTTAAGAATACGGTATTTACAAGAAAACGCATAGTAGCATGTAGACCTGACAGGGTATAGAAATAGTACATTATGATACAAGTGTGCTAAGTTGGTCATTACACACGAGGCGTTATTACTCGTTTTTCAACACATTTGCGAGGAAAATGAAACAAACTTGAGTAAAATGGAAATGAAAAATAGCTTTATTTGGCATTAATTAAAAGTTTCATATGCAGCCATGTATTTTTCTCTGGATTTCGAAGGTAATAAACTGTCACTTGCGTTTTGTGCCTCTGTGAGGATTTCGGGCGGTGTTAAATCCATCAAAATGTTTTCTTCCGTGCTTGAGCAGGACATTTTAAACACCTAGGTAATTATCTAACACACAGCGTATATAAATGTTTCGAACGTATCAATGGAAATTGGCGCGCAGAGTTATTTTTTCTGCGCCTGGCGCCGCGGCGCGGATATGCGCGCGCAGGTGCTTCGGCAATAATGAGACTTAGGTGAAATTCCTAAACAGCCAATGCGAAATAATATAAATATGTCCTTATTTCACTCAAATTCGTGTAAAATATTATCCAAAATAAGTAATTTTATAAATTAAAGTTTTATAGGTGTATATTGTGTATGTTTTTCTATATTTATCACATCAAATAAGAAATATAAATTTATTAATAAAAATATTATTTGTAAGGTAAGACTACACAACCGTATTAAACAGAAATAAAAAAAAACTGTGACTCTGTTTGTTTGGGATTACTGTCATTGTAATTTGAATCTTATAATATGTAGGTTAGAGCTGTTTTTTTAATAGACCAAGTTAATTTCAAAGACATAACCCGGGTAATTTAAGAATGCATAGTTTTAATACATAGGCCTTGTTGTGAGATACATCTTAATCCGGTTAAGCCTATACTTATTACACACACGTTTTGCAATATAATTACAAACGCGTGTTCAATAGCTAGGTTTATGAGCCTAAAAGCGATACAATAAGAAGCCCGTTACGAGCAAATGTGTTGAAAATTGTATTTACCTACCTACTTATTGTAATATTAATTTCCAACATAAAAATTAATATTTTTTCTACTGCTAGTAGTTTGTACACTAATAACCTAGATACTAAATATAAATAGCAATTCTATAATTTTTTTTTTTTTTTTTTTATAATTTATAATTTATTGATCAAAGAAAAATGAAATACAATGGCATTACAAGGCACAACATAAAAATATAGTAAAGAAATGCCAATACTTGTGATTCCCTAACTCCTAAACTAGGTAATCCTGTATCTTAGGAGTTAGTGATTCCTTCAACATTGAGTGCTTAAATAGTACACACGAATAGCTTCAGTAGCAAATAAGTATACGTAAATAAGTGTATTGAAATATACATATAGTATACATATCATATATTTTTTTAAATACCAAGTGACGGGAAACCTAGTGATGGAACGAGGAAATCGGAATTAAATTGTGCAATCCCATACACTTTCCGTGATATATCCTGTAGAATAAGACCAAAAAACTACGCCAATGTGCGATGATAATTACGATGTAATAAAATTTCATTTTAAACATACTTAGTGACTTAGAATAATAACGCATAGAAACCTAGTCCGCACACGCTAAGTGAGGCAAATTGAAGCGCTCCCAAAGGGCCTACACGAGCGGGCGGGCCGTCAGTGCTCAAGGTCAACTTGCACCGCGAACAGATCAAGAATTTTAGCTAAAAATGACGCAATGTGTGATAAATCAGTGTAAAAATACGTCAGACAAACATAAAATAGATACTAACATCACATTCCACAAGGAAGTAATGCGTTTCAACTTGTATTTTTATATAAATATTCACTAAAACCGAAAATTAACCTGCTACTAAAACTAGCCTACATGAATTTGATTTTTGCCTCACTTGTGACAGTTCGTTTGATATGAAACTATCATTCTATGCGTTATTATTCTAAGCTTAGTGATACATTATTCAGTATTCCGTATTTTTTATTATCAAACATGTAAATTATGTAATAAAATTTACATCACTACAGGCTTAGAATAATAACGCATAGAAACCTAGCCCGCACACGCTAAGTGAGGCAAGTTAGAGGGTTCCAAACGCGTCCCAGGAGCGCGCGGGCTGTTAGTGCTCAAGGTCATATTGCACCGCGAACAGCTCCAAAATTTTTTGCTAAAAATGACGAAATGTGCGGTAAATGGGTGTAAAAATACAACAGACAAACAAAATAGACACTAACATCGCATTCCACAAGTAAGTAATGCGTTTCAACTCATATTTTTATGTAAATATTCACTAAAACAGAAAAATAATTTCGCGGCCACAAGATACGAAAGTGTTGCAAAGAAACGAATTTTTTTTCTCCCCATTTTGCTATTCTGTATCAAAATAATTATATTACGTAAATTTTAGTGGTGCCTGTAATTTCGATTTATTTGCGCATCTTGAACTAATATTTACTCGAATAAACATTAAATGTTTTCGTTAACTCCTGTAAGTGATTGGGACACTTAATTATTTTATAATACTTTTAACGGCTCTCCGTTCATGCTTTATTGAATAATTATTTATATTAATTTTATTTGAATTGGAGCACATATTGCAACAAATTTACAGTATATATTTGTTTCTACTATAGTGTTGGCACCACCAGTACAACTTTGATAGCTTATTATATGTCTTTCTTTTCGTAACTCAAGCGAAATATTTTATATTAAAATATTTTATTTTCTTAAAAGGGGAGCATTCTTAAGCGATTTTTTAATCTATTTTAACAGTTATTTTCTTTAATGTTTGCTTATGGCATTTTCGGTTTTAGGTTTCGAATATGGCACTTATTTCTAAATCCAAGATGGCGGGCGCGATTTTTCGAATAATGGCAAGTTGGGTATCGTTTTCGAGATGTTTGGGAATGTTCAATACAAATATGGCACGCATTTCTAAATCCAAGATGGCAAACACGACAGTTCAAACAAAAGCAATATTCGTAATGAGCACCCCCAAATACCTCGAAAACGATACCCAACTTGCCATTATTTGAAAAATCGTGCCCGCCATCTTGGATTTACAAATAGTGCCATATTCACATTGAGCATCCCCAAATACCTCGAAAATGATACCCACATAGCATTTTTTTGAAAAAATCGTGCCCGCCGTCTTGGATTTAGAAATGAGTGCCATATTCGTAATGAGCACCCCCAAGTATCTCGGAAATGATACCCATATTGCATTTATTTGAAAACTCGTGTCCGCCATCTTGGATTTAGAAATGAGTGCCATATTCGTAATGAGCATCCCCAAATACCTCGAAAATGATACCCATATAGCATTTTTTTGAAAAATCGTGTCCGCCGTCTTGGATTTAGAAATGAGTGCCATATTCGTAATGAGCATCCCCAAATACCTCGACAATGATACCCATATAGCATTTTTTTGAAAAATCGTGCCCGCCATCTTGGATTTAGAAATGAGTGCCATATTCGTAATGAGCACCCCCAAGTATCTCGGAAATGATACCCATATTGCATTTATTTGAAAACTCGTGTCCGCCATCTTGGATTTAGAAATGAGTGCCATATTCGGAATGAGCACCCCCAAGTACCTCGAAAAGGATACCCATATAGCATATGTTGAAAAATCGTGTCCGCCATCTTGGATTTACAAATAAGTGCTATATTCGTTTTTCATCGACAAAACCGACCATATCTGTAGGCACCTGATCGACATTGTCGATCGACAGTAACGATCGACAAAATCGAGCACATCTGTAGGCACCTGATCGACAATGTCGGGCAAATCTGTAGGCACCTTCAACTTAATGATGAGTTAAGCAAGATACAATTTCCCCACTTTTGAGGGAAATGTTATTCCATGGCATTATTATTTGTATATTTGTGTGCGTGCCGACGAGCGTAGTTACAAGTTGCTTACGCCTACATGAATTTGGTTTTTGCCTCACTTGTGACAGTTCGTTTGATATGAAACTATCATTCTATGCGTTATTATTCTAAGGGGTCTGACCTGATGCGGAACACATTTTGAAAGTGTCGGTACCTTTTATGTTCACCTAATCCATCCGTCCGTTACTTCTCTGCATAATTTTTACCTACTCGCCCTTTGTTGATGAGGCGAAGGATGTATGTCAGGACCGTAGCAAGTGGAAGACTATTGTCTCCGCCTACCCCGACGGGAAAAAGGCGTGAAGTATATGTATGTATGTACTCGCCCTTTGTCTGGTTAAAAAATTACGCCAAAAGATAGACAGTTTAAATGTGTTTCGGCCATCTTGGAAAATTGCTGAATTAAAATTTCGAACACAGATTTGTATTGTGGGCTTCTATACATGCCCAGATATCGAATATG
>NW_020654953.1:10348-11963 GCF_003589595.1 Hyposmocoma kahamanoa
CCGCCATTTTGAAATATTTTTTTACCACCAATTGGCTCTTACCATCTTCTATCATATTCGTTTGAACGCGCTTCACCTATCTTCAATACTCGCCGAGATGTAGGCCTCGAAACACATTAGACGGTAGAAAATGTATGGCGGCCATATTGGAAAATGGTGGAATCAAAATTTTGACCACATATTATTTTTAGGAACTACCAGACATTGAAGTGTTTAAAATTTCAGCCGGATCGGAGCGCCTTTTTGTCGGGCCGCCATCTTGAATCGGCCATTTTGAAAAAATAATTTCGATAGCCAGTTAGACCCTGTCACCATCTACGATATTAGTTTGAACACGAGTCACCTATCTCCAATAGTTTCCGAGATAGAGGCTTTCAAAATTTGTATGGCGGCCATTTTGTTTTTAGAATTTTGAACTTTTTTCACTTTCCTTAAAAATTGCCCAGGGTGTGTATGAACATTTGTTTGGGCACTTTGAGCCTGGACGTATACTTTGGCCGGATGGCTAGGGTAGTACCTGATGCGGAGCACATTTCAAAGAGTTGAATAGTTTTTGACGTTCATATGACCGATATAACCATTACTCTCCTACATCATTTGTACCTATCCACCCTTCTTCTGGGCGAGAAATGACTCCAAAGGGCGAAAGTTTCACATGTATGGCGGCCATCTTGGAAAATGGCGGAATCAAAATTCTAACCCCAGATTTGTAACCTAAGCCCCCATACGCGTCCGCGTGCCAAATTTCGGCCGGATTGGACCACCTTTTTTTCGGGCCGCCATTTTGAGTCGGCCATCTTGAAAAAAATTTGTCACCGGCAGTTGACCCCCGGCGCCCTCTATGACATTTGGTCGAGCACCCCCCACCTACCTCTTGTAGTTTTCGAGATATAAAGCTCTGCAATTTGTATGGCGGCCATCTTGTTTTTACGAATTTCGAATTTTTTTCACTTCCGGTAGAAACTGACCAGGGTGGCGGCCATTTTTAGTAAGAACACCTTTCCGGTAGGTCTTATACTTTAGCCGCGCGCGTAGGCGTTCACCTGATGCAGTCCACTTTTCGAAGATTTCGGATTTTTCTGGTACTCACGGGACCGATCCGTCTACGAGTCTAGTACATTATTTTTACCCACCGGCACTCCTTCTGGGAGAACAATTATGTCAGTATCTAGTTAGATCAGTCAGTGGTAATCGAGCTATATATAGTATAACTAGATGCCGCGCGATGCGCCGGGCCGCTAAAGCGGCCCGCGAGGGCTTTCTTTATATCTGGTGACAAATTGGGAGTTGAACTTTATATTTCAGTAGACAATCCTCTTTGGTTGAATTTGGGTGGGAAGGAGCAGGATTAGATAGAAAGATAGATAGATAAAATCTTTATTCGGTTACTGACTGATCCAGTTTAGTTACATGTAGGGGTAGTTGGTATAATCGCGTCAAGTCGTATCTTTAAATATCTTAGAACAATCCACTCGTATATCATTGACAGCTGCGAAGATTCAGAAAAGTCAATTGTTTATGGCAGCCATTTTGAATTTGCCATATTGGAAAATTTTTGATCCCAGTATAACCTGACCAGGGTCCTTGACATATTTTGTTTGAAAGTCATACACCC
>NW_020654953.1:12063-14776 GCF_003589595.1 Hyposmocoma kahamanoa
GAAACCAGGTCGACTTGGATGTTGCATGTTGCGCTGGGCCGCTAAAGCGGCCCGCGGGGGCTTTCTTTGGGTGTCGTGTGAATCCTCTTTGGTTGAGTTTGGATGGGAGGAAGCAGGGTTGTCGACTGCTCCAGTGAAGTTACATGTAGGGGTAGTTGGTACGATCGCGTCAAGTTGTATCCTTAAATATCTCAGAACAAACCAGTCGTATATCATTGACAACTGCGAAGATTCAGAATAGTCAATTTCGTATGGCGGCCATCTTAAATTCGTCATATCAGAACATTTTCGATTCTGGTAGAACCTGACTAAGATTCTTGACAACTTTTATTTGAGAGCCATGTGCCCATCTACGATACTTGAGCGAACGGCCTCTGTCCCACCTGATGTGGAGCACTATTCCAAGATATCCGGATTTTCTCGTACTCACTGAACCCTTCCAGCCACTATTCCTGTAAATCATTTTAAACTATCGCTGTTCCTTCTGGGAGAACTATTACCTAAATATCTACATCAGTCAGTAGTAATCGAGCTACACACGTATAGTATGTTGCGCGTTGCGCTGGGCCGCTAAAGCGGCCCGCGAGGCCTGTGTCTTAGGCTTGTGACAGTTTGCTGGTTGTAGTGTTTGTTTCAGAAATATATTTTTGTTAACTTTATTTGGTTCTGAGGGAGTCAAGTAGTTGGTATGATCTCGTCAAGTCGTATCCTTACATACTTCAGAAGAAACTACTCATACATCATCAATAATTGCGAAGATTCAGTAAAGAATTTTTTTTATGGCGGCCATCTTGGATTCGCCATTTTGGAAAATTTTTAGTTCCAGTAGAACCTGATCAGGTTCCTTGATAATTTTTGTTTGAAAGCCATACCATCTCTAACGCTTTGGCCGAGCAGGTGGTGTCCTACCTGATGCAGACCACGTCTTGAAAGTTTTGGATTTTTCTGATATTTAATATTCTCAGTCAAACACAATCCTTGTACATTTATTTAACACACCTCGATTCGTTCTAGGAGAACAATGACGTTGGACGGTGGAAAATGTATGGCGGACATGTTTGAATATGAAGAACTACAAACACAATTTCATATTATGGGGCCTCATACGCAGCCAAGTGCCAAATTTCAGCACCATCGGTAAATTTTTTTCGGGCGCCATCTTGAATCGACCATTTTGAAAAAATGAAGTTGACAGTCAATTAGCTCCTATTGCCTTTTCGGACTTAAGTTTAAACATAATTTACCTATCTCTAATAGTTTCAGAGATATAGTCCCCCGAAATTTGTATGGCGGCCATTTTGTTTTGCGAATTTGAATTTTTTTTTTACTCCCGGTAGAAACTGCCCAGGGTGTCGAGCAACATTTGTTTGGAGACCTTAGGGCTAAAACGTATACTTCGCACGTGCAGCTGGGGTCCTCCCTGATGCTGAGCACTTTTCGAAGGTTTTGGTACTTTTTGATACTCACCAAATCCACCTAACCATTATTCGCATACGTCATTCTTATAAACCCGCGTTTCTTCTGGGAGAAATGTGCTGGTCAGAAAAACCGAAAATACACTTGTATGGCGGCCATCTTGGAAAATGGCGGAATTCAAATTTCGTTCACAGATACATACTATGAACCTCTATTCACGGTCGGATGTTAAATTTCAGTCGGATCGGAGCACTTTTACTTCTGGCGGCCATTTTGAGTCCTCCATCTTGAAAATTTTTTTTACCTGCAGTTGGCTCGTACTATTCTGTACGACATTTGCTTGAGCGCCTCTCATCTATGTCCAACACTCGCCGAGATGTAGGTCTCGGAACATAGTGGACTGTGGAAAATGTATGACGGCCATATTGGAAAACGGCGGAATCAAAATTTTGACCACATATTATTTTTAGGAACTACCAGACATGGAAGTGTTTAAAATTTCAGCCGGATCGGAGCGCCTTTTTGTCGGGCCGCCATCTTGAATCGGCCATCTTGAAAAAAATATTTCAACAGTCAGTTGGACTCTGGCGTGCTCTACAATATTAGTTGGAACACGAGTCACCTATCTCCAATAGTTTCCGAGATGGAGGCTTTCAAAATTTGTATGGCGGCCATTTTGTTTTTCGAATTTTGAACTTTTTTCACTTTCCTTAAAAATTGCCCAGGGTGTGTATGAACATTTGTTCGGGCACTTTGAGCCTAGACGTATACTTTGGCCGGACGGCTAGGGTAGTACCTGATGCGGAGCACATTTCAAAAAGTTGAATAGTTTTTGACGTTCATATAACCGAATTAACCATTACTCTCCTACATCACTTGTACCTATCCACCCTTCTTCTGGGCGAAAAATGACTCCAAAGGGCGAAAGTTTCACATGTATGGCGGCCATTTTGAAAAATGGCGGAATCAAAATTCTAACCCCAGATTTGTAACCTAAGCCCCCATACGCGTCCGCATGCCAAATGTCGGCCGGATTGGACCACCTTTTTTTCGGGCCGCCATTTTGAGTCGGCCATCTTGAAAAAAATTTGTCACCGGCAGTTGACCCCCGCCGCCCTCTATGACATTTGGTCGAGCACCCCCCACCTACCTCTTGTAGTTTTCGAGATATAAAGCTCTGCAATTTGTATGGCGGCCATCTTGTTTTTACGAATTTCGAATTTTTTTCACTTCCGGTAGAAACTGACCAGGGTGGCGGCCATTTTTAGTAAGAACACCTTTCCGGTAGGTCTTATAC
>NW_020654954.1:0-1839 GCF_003589595.1 Hyposmocoma kahamanoa
ATATATACACACACATATACATACACATATATACATTTTTTTTTTTTCTTACATAATACCATTTATACACACAAAATAATTAGACTTTACAATATATTAACAAAATTCTGGCTTGGGAGACCGCAAAACCGACATTCATTCCTCTACATCCCACGCCTCCAGCATTTTGTCCACGACCGCTGAGTCCCGTATTCTGATGGCCATCTTTAAGTTGTAGTCCTTTATGGCTTGGGTAGAAGCTGCTTCCGCGCGTTGTATCAGGTCGACAATTGCGTCTTCTTCTCTTCTGTCCGTGTAGTAGACGCAGCTGCCACTGTGTCGCGAGAGTGCTACCACCGCGTGAGGAACACTGCTGTACAGCCAATGCTTAGATGTTTGAGTTCGGACTATCACCACTGTTTCGAAAGTTAAACCCTGAGCCTCGTGTATGGTGAGGGTACGCGAGCCATTCCCGTTTCCGTATCCCTGGCCGATAAGGAGTTCTTTATCGGCCTGGGTGTGCACCAGATATAGGGCGCCTTCGGGGATTCTGGGAATTTGCGCTCCTGTGTACATCTTCAGCATCAGGGAGCGAACCCGAGACTTGGACGAGTATATGCCGCTGTATATTTGGTTGAGGGCATACGCTACATCCATCGGGGCTCTGTGCGTGCACAGCAGTTCGTGGTCAATTTTGGCAATTTGGTTCGGGCGGTTGTATATTTGAGGAAAGAGGTTGTTCCTGTCGATGTAAGGCAGTTGGTTTATGTCACCGATGACAACCGCCTCCTTCGCACCCACAATTCGCATTGCCATCACTATGGCCCCAAAATGGTTCATGAGCGCTTCGTCAACCACGAGACGAGTGTACGACGTCTCCGACGCTCTTAGGCCATTTACCAATATTGAGGCGACTGTACGCACTGTTCGTCGTGCGTCGGCTCCGATGCGAACTGCTATTTTCTCCCGCAGGTCGTTTACAGCCTCAGTGGTTGTCGTTGCGATCAGGTCTCCCTCCCTGTAGTTATTCATTACCCAGGTTGTCTTTCCACACCCGGGCACGCCGTTAACCCATGTTATTTTGGGTACTGCCCAGTGCTCAAGGGAATCCGCCCCATCCGGTGTTCTGGATATAACTTCAGCCATATCCAGGATTCGGTCGTCGAGCATAACCCTAGTGCACCTGGCAATAACCACTATAGGGTCGTGGGGGGGAGTTCTGAACACGGTTCTGCCGGTTCGCCGAGTCTCGTCTTCGTCCAGAGTCACAAAGCCACCAGTCGCACTGTATGCTGCCATGTATTGACCCGACATTTGCCCTTTGATTACCTGGGCAGCGTCGTTGTCGTACAGTGCAGCGTTGGCTTCCTCGAGTTTCGCCTGAAGCAGTCTTTCGTTACCCTTGTGCAGGGCTTGCAGGATGGTGTTGCAAGTGACAAGGTTAACTTGTCTTGTCGCTCTAATGACTGCTTTAAACTCGAGGAATGCGTTGACGAAGTGGTCTTTGGGCTCCGTTGCTACTCTTAGATCTGGCGTTACGACAATTCCCAGGTCGGCTTTTGTCCTGAAGGTGGTAATGGGACGTGATGTATGACCTTTGGGAGCATCAGCGGTGCGGCTGCCTACGGCGACTGCCCTTGTATCAGCAGTTCTTACCCTCGCGAGTTTTTTCTGTATTTTCCCGGGCATGTTTAGAAACGCTTGGCTTAAAGTGGCTGTGAAAGCCTTTACCCTGTTTATGGCTTCGATCGAGCACTTCGGTTTCCGCTTCGCTTCGCTCCTTTCGAGGGCCGCCTTTTTTTGCAAGCGTTTTTTGTAAGGTTAGGTTAGGTTAGGTTAGGTTAGGTTAGGTTAGGTTAG
>NW_020654954.1:1939-2265 GCF_003589595.1 Hyposmocoma kahamanoa
CAGCGAATTAAAAACGCTCCCGACTCTACGACCGATCGAAGAAGACTTGGTTAGGTTTATTTTTTTTTTTTTTTTTTGTATGTTTCGCTTTGGGAACCTCTACCATAAGTAGAGACCTTCATTATCGAAATATTTAGTATATTAACATATATTTGTTTACTCGACAGAATCGATCCGGAGTCAATACAATGTGGTGTATGTCTCCTTCGTCAATTCGGGGGGGATGAGTATGATGTTTTTTATTGGTAAGTGTTGATAGTGTGTGTATGGTTCTGTGTTGCCAGCCGTCAGTCAACTGAAGTAAGTAGTTCTTATTATTATTAGTT
>NW_020654954.1:2365-11150 GCF_003589595.1 Hyposmocoma kahamanoa
TTTTTTTTTTTTTTTTTTTTTTTTTTTTTTTTTTTTTTTTTCTTATTGTACTTAATACCAAGTTTATACATATGTATACTTAACACATATAAATGCTTGTAATATATATAGCACAGTATATATATACATCATTTCTTATATACTATTTGTTTCTATTTATAACTATTTGCGCCACTTTAGTACAATAGTTTATAAGCTTCCATCTTGTATTTATGCTACTCAAAAATTTGCTAGCGTTATTTAAGCTCAACTCTTCACCCATTTCTTGCTCGAATTCATATCGTGCCAAGCCGTGTACAGGGCAGTCGAATAGTATGTGTAGAATAGACTCTACCTTTTCTGGGTCACATATGCATGATGGGTTCTCCTTACACCTGAACCTGTGTAGGTATTCGGAGAACCCTCCATGCCCTGTCATTACCTGAGTCATCACGCCACTCGGTTGGATTTTTCTGATTATTCTGTAGGCTTCGAGGGCATCCGGCAGGAAGACCTTGGTTATTGCAGCTGTTTCACCAGACTTGTACCTTCGGTTCCACTCGTCAAGAGAATCCATACGGATGGTTCTCTTGACGAATGAGATCGGGCACTGGTCGTAGTCTGGCTTCCGCTTCAGTTTTAGAGCTGCGTCTTTCGCGAGCTGGTCTGCACGTTCGTTTCCATCTAAACCCGCATGTGCCTTTATCCAAAACAAGGATACTTTCTTACTTTGACCCTTGGCAGCATGCAGGTTTCTTCGCGTTTTCGCAGCTAGCGGGTTGGATGAGCTTGGGTTCGTTAAAGTCTCCAGGGCCGATCGTGAATCGCTATATATGCCATAGCTCAACTCAGGGCTATTTAGAATAGCCCTTGTAGCCTCGCATATGGCTAGGAGTTCGGCCTGATAGACCGAGCAGTACGATTCCAGTTTAAACTTGAGAGCTTTGGTCTCGGCGTCACCTTTCCACCATGAAATCGCGGCTCCGACTTTACCCTCTATCCTACTGCCGTCTGTAAATATTCGTACTGTTTGTGTGTTATGTTCGTCCACATATCGCTGGTCTGCCAAACTTATGAACTCTAGGCTCATATGTTCCGCTGGGTGAGGAGTTCTGGCAAACTGAACTAATTTCTCCACCTCCCTATCTCCCAGTTCCGGTCGGGGAACCCCCCTCTTTGCCTCATACAGGGCGGCTGCCTCCTGTATCCTAAGGTCGAGAGGTAATATCCCCGCCAGAACTAAGGCTGAGTTCAGGGAGACGGTACGGTATGCCCTGGTTAATTTTTGTGCGAAACCCCTTTGAACTTCGTTTAGCTGCTTGCGTATACCGAGCCTTCCTGCTGTCGGAGCCCAAACGCTGGCGGCGTACAAAATAATAGGCTCTACCGTTGCGTTGTAGATTACCCTAATCACTTCCGGGTGAAGCCCCCATCCGATCTTGGCTGTCCTAGATAGTTTTTTGAACAGGTCCAATGCTTTTTTACAGATGTTTGCAGCGTGTCTATTAAAGGTCAGTTTCTGATCAATCGTAATGCCCAAAATCTTAATCTCCGGTGACAAGCCAATGTCGATCCCGCCCATGCTCAGTCGTGGTGTGTCGTATTTTAATTTTTTAGTCATGAGCATGGCTTTGGTCTTTAAAGGACCAAAATTTAATTTGTTCCTGCCACCCCATTCCCGAACATAGACGAGGGCGGCATTGGCCTGTGCTTCGATTTCCTGCGCCTTGTCGCCGTCAAATACTAGAACGACATCATCGGCGAAGGCTTGGGCGTAGTCTCCGCGCTCTGCGAGTCCTTTTAGCAGGGGGTCCAGAAGGAGATTCCATAGGATAGGACCACCAATAGACCCCTGTACACAACCTTTACTTGTGCTTTTCCTGGACTCCTCTCCGCCGTACCTCACTCTCACTTCCCTATTGCGAAGGTAGTCGTCTAACACCATCCTAATGTTTATAGGACACTTTTCCTCAGCCAGTCGGACTCTTATTGCTGGCCACCACGCGTTGTCAAAGGCTCCCTCTATGTCCAATGATACCATTATCACCAATTTTTTGTCCTTGATTTTGTCGCGTATATGGCTCATTAGGTCGTAGAGGGAGTCTTCAGTGCTTTTTTGGGGCATGAATCCATACTGGCGAGTACTTATTCTGGGGAGGATGTGAAACTTCAATCTTCTAACTACCATCTTCTCCAAGATCTTTCCCATTACTGAGAGGAGTCCTATAGGTCGGTACGATTTCGGGTTGGTGTAGTCGTCTTTATCGGGTTTTCTCAGGACGATCACTATAGCTATCTTCCAGACAGCCGGGAAGCACGCAAGTTTGAGGCACTGGTTAAACAGTGCTAAATGTAATTCCGGGTCTTTCGCGATCGTCTGGCTACAAATATCGGCCGTAAGGCCGTCCTCGCCTGGTGCTTTCTTCGGGTTAAAGCTCTCCACCGCGGATTTCAGCTCTACCAAAGTAAACGGTGGGTCATGTATACAAACATGATTCGGCTCGTTTGCTTGCTTCGCTTTCTTACGTACTTGCAGATGATACGCGTTGTCAGTACTCTCTGTGTCCTCCGGGTAGAAAGCCTCAGCTAGCACCTTTGCTGATTCTTTGAGGCCAATATTCACCCCGTTCTTAACCAGTGGTAGGTCCTCGTGTCTCTTGGTGGTCCTTCCCATGATCCTGTAGATTCCTTTCCACAGTCCCTCCTTATCTTGCTTCCCGCAGAACTCCTTCCAACTGTTTATTTGCGCCTTTTTAGACTCAGTTTCATATTTCTCCTTCTTTTTCAGATACGCTGTAACTACCTCAGCTCTACGGACAGGTGCTGCGCATCGGATCCTGTTTTTATAGGTGACTACTTCCTTCTTCAGCTTCGCGAGTTCCCCGGACCACCACGGTAAGTTTATTGCCTCATTGGATTTCTTTTTTTTCAGAATCCTTTCACATGCTTCCGTTACTACGCACATATATTTTTCCACCAGGCTTTCCAACTCTAGCTTATTACTAACTTGTTCAAGGGCTGTCATGCTTATGTTGTTTTCTATCTTGAGCCGGTCCAGGGTTATATGGAACTGGTTCCAGTTCGCTTTTTTGGTGCTGTAACGCCTGGTGGTTCTGGAGATGTTTATGCCCTTGGATTTTTCCAGCCTGATGTTGAACATAATACTGTTGTGGTCCGAGCTCGTTACTCCACTGTCAACTCTCCAGTTTTCAATAAAGTCGATCATATTTATGCTGCATGTGGTTATGTCGACATGGCTGGCATACACTTTTCCCCCCCTAACTGTTTCAAATGTTGGCACGTCCCCCTCATTCAGTAGTTGTAGTCCCATCTCTTCAAGAACTCCAGAGACCTTACTTCCCCTCTGATCGATCTTGTTGCTACCCCACCAGGTGCTTTTTGCGTTGGCGTCTCCTCCGATCACAATCTTTTCGGTACCTAGTCTCTTATCTATATTAGTCAGTTGCTCCAAATATGGCTCTATGGGCTGGTCTGGCTCAAAGTAGAAGGAAACTGCAACTATTTCCCAGGCACTGGTGCGAATCCTCACCACTGCGATGTTATTTGTGGTGAGTTCTGGGTACTGTATAACGTCCATCTGATGGTCAAATACGGCTATTGCCGCTTTGACAGTCCCTTCTCCTTCTCTAGTGTTCTGGTAGATCCTTGCTCCTTTATAGTTCCTCATTTTTGTTGCCCCGCCCACATATGGCTCCTGGAGCAGCGCGAAAGCGACTTTCCTTCTGCTAGATTCGATTAAAAGCTCGTGTGTTGCCAGTTGTTTCCTCTGTAGGTTTGTTTGTATGACGGGGTACGCGCTGTCCCTAGGTGGGGTACTGTTTTTCCCTGTGGCGCCTTTAGCAATAGGCTACGGCTGAACGAGCTATTGAGTCCCACTTTCTTCGTATTGCGCATTCCGGACTGAATGCATTGTGCCCTGTTTCTCCTAATTTTGCACGTGCGCAGTTGCAACAGGTTGGGGCTGTTCCGACCAGTCTATCCGCGCATTCCGTCCACAGGTGGGGTCCGCCACAGTGGCTACATTTTTCCACTGTTTCAGTACAGTGACGCTTGCCGTGTCCATAGCCAAGGCACATCGAACACTGAACCAGCGGGGATTGGTCAGTGACCCGTATGTGTTGGAGGTCGATGTGTACTCTCCCTTGAGTCGTCAGCCTCTGCCACACCAAGGGAGAAGTTTGCAAGATCACGTGGCATGTATGGGGATTCCTTGTTCTTCTTCTGTATTTGACGACGATTCGCTGGTCTTGTTCGTTGATGCCGTCAAGTAGGTACCCGTTCTGCGTCCTCAGGGATTCCACGATATCCGTGTCCTTGTTATATGATAATACGTCCCTGAGGATCATCAGGGGGTCTTTGTTTGCGATTGGCTCTACCTGAAGTTTCGCACCGGAATCCCTGATTCTATCCGCAACTTTTGCCAATTCGTCCCTTGAATTGCATCCCACAATCACTTTCTGATCTTTAGCTTTCCGCAGTCTCTCTACCCGTATTCCAGTGCTTTTGGCATTGACTGCGGTCCGAAGTGCCTCGATGACGTCTCCACTTGTCTTTCCTTGCTCTGTTGAAGTGATCTTGATTGAGTGCACTTGGGGAGCGTTCTTTGCTTTGGCCACCACTTGGGCATAAGTTCTCTCTGATGCTTCGTTTGTATCAGGAATTGCTTTAATTTGCTCGGCTAGAGCGAGTGTGTGTTGTTTACACTCTGTCATCAGCTTTCCATGCTCCTGTAGACTCTGCATCAGAGAGTTGATAAGCGCCATTTGGGGAGTTGATTCAGGTGTCGACGTTTGTGTTTGTTTTTCTCCCATTTCAGTTGCGGTCGTCTTTGCTGTTTCTGCTTCTATGACTCGACTACCATTCTGTAGGTCCCTAGCACTTTCAGCCTCTTTTACGAGCTGGTATAACCTTTCTACTGCATTTGTGACTTCTGTCTTGATATCAGACCTCAAGTTCCTCGAGTTCCCCAGGTGCAGTTTAGCCTTGGTTAGGCAGGCCCTGGCTTCCGCTACCCTGCTAGGCTGTTTGGGCTTTGTTATGGTTGGGGAGTGCCCGCTCATTACCGCCGATGTTCTGCGGTTTGGAGATTTGTTATATTCTTGTACGGGTGCTGTTTTGATCTTTTGTTCAGTAGAAGCCTCAGCAACTTTCTTTTTCGGTGTGATTGGTGCGCTTGCCATATTCTCTACAGATTTCCCATGCGTCGAAGGCCTGGCTTCCAGTGAAGCCATAGGTTTTGCTTTCGGCTTTATGGTAATCGTGAAAGGAGGTTTTTTAGGGGTTTTCTTTGGGGTTGTTTTGGTGTTTTCGGTAATTATACCAGTCTCCCACTCACCGATGCTGCGTCTGACTTTCGAGGACTTGTCCGATGTTGACGCAGCTTGGTCTAGGGGAACGTCATCGCTAGAGGTTCTTTTGGCTGGTGTGCGTATTCCAAACATTTTTTTTTTTTTTTTTTTTTCCTTTGAGATGAGGTAGGGTACGTCAATATCGCCAAGCAATCGTGAAGTAAAAATTTAAAAAAAAATATATAATTAAGAACAAATAATAAAGCAACAAAATAAACAATATATAAAACAATAAAACAAGGTAATTAAAATTTGTATAAGTTGTAGAAAGCAACAAAGTCAAAAAGGATTTTGGACTCTAGAGTCCGTCTCTATCTAATGTTTCCTATAAAGGAACCTGGGTCGAAGTATGGTACCTAATTGATGAGAGATATACGAACCAATTAAGTCCAAAAGGATCCTATCCTGGCCGTATCTTAATCAGTCACTCTAATTTCTCTGTCTATGCGTATTAGGCCTGTGTATGTATAAGTATGAGTGTGCGTGTATATATGTGTGTGTGTCTCTGTGTGTATGTATGTGTGCGTGAATGTGTGTGTGTTATATGTATGTGTATCCTCTTTATCTGTATGTTATACTAATTACTGCTTTCTTTTTCAGGTCTTCACAGAAGCAGCAGCTTGTCGTTGTCACCGTAAGGGCCTCCGGATATAGGTAAGTATTTATTTAGATGTGTATTATGTGCGTAATGTGTCGTCGGTATTGAAAGTCGGTTGTTGTGGAGTCTACTCAATAAATGTTAACCTAGTAATCAATTTAGTTTTCCAATCTGACTCTACCACTCTATCTAGAGTCTAACGTCTTATCACATTTGAAGGCCCTAACCGGGCCGAGTCTAGGCACGAAAACCGCAGCTCGATACGGTAAGTAGTTCCCGAGATATTATAGTTTTTAGTTTCCAAGATGGCCGTCCAAGATGGCGTCTAGATTTTATGAAAATTCGTATCTCAGGAACCACACGTCGCAAAACAGCGTGGGACGGCTCTTTACAGTCGTGGTCTAGTAAGCTACCCAATTCCGCTATCGACTTAATTTATATTTTCCTGCTCTACATAGAGTTCCTGATCAATGGGTAAAGATAGAGCTAATAACGTGTGATATTATGAAGAAAATCCCACTTTCGTGGGGTCAGTAATGACTGAGATATTACGATCTTTGTAAAACCAAGATGGCGTCCAAAATGGCGGACGTGAATTTAAAACCTCTGTATATCAGTCAATATTCGCCCCAGAACGACGGGGAAAAGGCTATCAGTATCGGCACGCGTGAAGCTATCGGTTGAAAGTGTAAAAAGGGGATGTTTATTTACAACTCTATATAGAGTTTATAGTAGTCCAGTTTAATAGTCCCCCTCTCTCCACCGACAACCTTGAAAACCGTATCGTCGTGGGTCAAATACTTCCCGAGATATTTGTGGTTTAAAATTCCAAGATGGCGGCCAAGATGGCCGACGAAAAACTTATCTTTGGCGCTAGCGGTCCGAATATGCCCGTTCTTGGGCTTGTTGGAAAGGGCTTGAAGAGCCCTACTCAACTAGATGGTTGGAAATCCAAATTTTGAAAACCCCGATTTTTAATTTGTCAAAAACCCAAAATTAGTCACAAATTTTTCACAAAAAAGCACTTAAAAAATACTAAAAATTACTTTAAATTTTTTCTTTCACCGGGGTCTACTTAAAACTAAAGTTCTTAATTTTTAGGGGGTGGCTCCAGAGTCGTAGGGGTGTTAATTAGGTAAAACGTGAGAACCCCGAAAATTTCAAAAAAATCCTGGTTCTTCCAATTTTGAAGATATAATTTTGAATTTTGGTAGGTACGTACTATGTACCAAAGAATATCTAAAGCTGATTTAAAAAGTAGGGGTCATCGATTTACTTTTAAAAATATAAAATTTTGAAATTTTGAAAAATATTTAAAAACCTATAACTCCGGAACCACTTACTTTTTTCCAGTTTTCTCTTCGGCGCTCTTCTCCTCCCAGCTGCCTCCTCGAATTGCCACAGCCAGTTTTAGCCGGACTTGTCGGTATTGCGGAACACGCGGCCACGTGGTTTTGGGTTTTTTGGTTATAACTCCCGGGAACGCGGTGGGAAAAATCCAGTTTTCTACAGGAATGTGTAGCTCGTCAAGGCGCTTCGCCGAGTGTGAAAAAACTGCGGGGGTAAGGCGATGATATGGGAGCCGCACGCACTTAAAGTTATATAAATTTTGATTTTTTTAGTTTTTCCGTGATAATTTCCCGTGCACTTTTCCGATTTTCTATCACTTTTCACTGTTGTGTAGGGCGCACTCGGACGCAACTTTTGATATATCACTTGTCACTATACGTGTTGGTTTTACCACTTTTTTCGATTTTTAATGATTTTTTCGGTGCGCAAACGAGCGTGGAGACGACTTGTAAGTGTACTGGCGCAGCGGGGGGTAGCGCACGACTTCGGTTTGGTTTTTTTTTTTTTTTTTTTAATTCTATACTACCTCTGACGTAATCAGAGCCTATATTTGCTATTTCTCTCTTTCATTCCAGTTCTATCATTTGCGCCTCTCGCACTTTTATTCTTCATACTAGATCTTTCTTTCATCCATCCACATTCATACTTTGCTGGCGGGACACACCAGCCTAGGTCTCTGTATCTTCACTTTGTTTCATAACATTGTTTTTACATGCTATTATATTTACATATTTGTTTATATCTCTGTAGGATCTACGGGGGAATGCAGCGATGATACACTTTATTTTGGTAACTTTTGTCACGGACAATCTTATTCTATTACAATTTTTCTTAAATTTATGTTTCTTACGCTAATATTACAATTTTCTTTACTATATTTTATTGTCATGGTGCACATCAATATTAACACTATATTGTGTCATCATGATCTTGTATTACTTATTTCTATTTTTTACCTTATTTACTATTTTTGTACAGTATTTTAAAAACTTATCTCTATTCACACTGGCCATTATGGTTGCAAGATTTCCGACTGACAGGTTTTGGTCGATGGTGTATTCCAACTCGAGTCGCTCTAATCCGAAGATTGGACACTCCGTGATAACATGGGTGATGGTCTCCACCACTCCGGGGTCACACTCGCAAGCCGGGCTCTCTTTGCGTCTAAAGCGGTGAAGATACTCAGAGAGTCCGCCGTGCCCGGTAAGTACCTGCGTGGTCAGGCTATTTGGTTCGAATTTTCGGACCGTTTTGTACGCAGCCACTGCATCTGGAAAGAATAATTTGGTGACGCTCGCTGTCTCGCCGTTCCTGTATCTTTTGTCCCATTCGTCAAGCGTAGCCGTACGAAGGGTTCGCTTCGCGAATGAGACAGGGTATCGGTCGTAGTCTGGTTTTTTCTTCGACTTCAGGGCGGCCTCCTTAGCTAGCTGGTCAGCTCTCTCGTTCCCCTGCAACCCCGCATGGGCCTTAATCCAGAACAAGTTTA
>NW_020654955.1:0-149 GCF_003589595.1 Hyposmocoma kahamanoa
ATACTATGATTTGGAAAAACCGTATAGACAGTTTTAGAGAAGTATTAGTAGTATATTATTAGGGCATCTGGATACAAGGAGTTATCCAGACGCCCTAATAATATCTATTCAAGAAGTCATTACATCTATTCAAGAAGTCATCTATTCAA
>NW_020654955.1:159-6163 GCF_003589595.1 Hyposmocoma kahamanoa
GTCATTACATCTATTCAAGAAGTCATCTATTCAAGAAGACATCTATTTCAAGAAGTCGTCTGAAAAAACTTTTTTATTTGACAAATTTCGTCTATAGTAGACTATTTCTATGTATTCAAGAACATTACCAATTCACTGTTTATTTTAAGAATAAAGTATTACAATGTCACAACGCTTCCAATTGAATGCATATGGTCTGGTATTTTATAATATTTATACTTATCAAATGACACCGCTATGCAGAGACGATAGCAAATGCGCGCGTGTCTCGATCATTCATGATTAAGTACCTGATGCAATTCGCAATGTAAGCTTAACGCTTTGTTATATATTCTATTCCTTATTCAATTTTCTACCCGACTACGTCGAAAAAAAAGGAAGGTAAGGAATAACGGGTATTGATAAAAACAATGAATGTTTCAAATATAATTTATTAATAAAACGTATCTACATTTTTACAACATTGTGTAACCATTACTAGAGTCTGTTGTTAGAGGCGACATAATTTTATCTATAATATCTTTTGTTGAGTGGTAAATGTCATCCAATAAAATGTTTCTCACCGCGTATTGCACACACAAATCTGCTTCACATTTACACATTTGGTCACTATTCTGTATTTGATCAGTATCATAGATCTCTATTTTAATAACCTTGCTCGCACCACTCCGAAGTCGCTTTTTTATATATGTATAACATGTAGTCTTTTCGGATTTTCTTTTGCGTCCCAATCCGAGCCGCGTTCCATTTGGAGATAAATCTCTTTGTGATGCAGCGCTGGGCACGAAGTTGAATAATTGATCTCCGGAATCCTTAAAACAAGTTGAAAGTAAGTATTAATTACACATCCTCAATTCATTGTTAATATTAAAATTATTTATTTATTTATTATATTTACAGTATATAAAACCTGTACAGGTTTCTCAACAAATTTAATCTAAAGAAAATTAAAAATAAATTTTGGTTAACTTACCGACATTTTATGACAACTTCACAAGAAAATAAGTTTTTTAATAATGATTATTTTACTCCCAATTTACCCGTTTATATTGAGTGAAGGCAGTGCTAATAGGGTTCAAAATTAACATCGTACTTACTGTATTTTTTATTCAATACTCATCAATAAATCTAATATGGAGTGCTCGACGCCGAGAGTAAAAATGACTCCGTTTGTGTTTACTTCCATTTATGATTACTCGACTACAGCGGAGCGAACAGGAGGGTTATGATTTCAGCAGCATACCTAAGTGTATGTATCTAAGTGTGTATGTATTCATCTGTTCTATCACTGAGCCAAAACTGCTAAAACGATTCCAAGTTATGAGGTATCGTTACATTGAACTCAATTATGCCGATTATTTAGGTATCTACATCATATACTTATATAGTCTAAAAAATAAGAACCTTTCGTTTCAACATACCTTTAAAAGATCTCTTCAAATATATCATATAGAACATGATGCAGCAAGTGTGATGTAGTACAATATTTATAAAGATTTTTATGATGAACACCCATGCCCAGCAGTGGGACGTGTAACAGTGTTGATGATATGATATGACTAGTAGTTTTGATACCAATGTTTCGTTGCCGGGGTTTAATTTTGTAACTTTTGTATTCGTAGTATTAAGTGAATTGTTGTATGAAAAATTCTGTAAGCAGGTATATTTTCAATAAAATTATGTTATTAAGATTAATGATAATACAAAATGATACATCGCACACTCAATTCTATCGTTTATTTAGTAAGACAAAATTATAGTTCTTATTGCATAAAGAAGAAGGTTGAAATTATACAATCGATTTATTAAGCAAAGAAAAACATTTACAAATGCAAAATATCCAATCAATATTTCACATTTTATTTTTATGCTACCTTATCCACTTAGAATTAGAATCGATATTAGAATTAACTTACCGATGATTGCTGCATACATACTGAGTATTTGTTTTTGCATTTATGTTGACTGTGCATTTTCCTATTTTGCTTCATATACAAATTACAAATATGGGTAAACGTGACGCGTATGAAGGCCTATATAGACCGGTCCTCTCTATCCATGATTATTGCTCAGATCACCTTCCTACAAGACAACAGGACAGCTCAAAAAAACAAATCAACCACTGCAAATAACTAAGAACAATGTAAGTGCATTTTAAGTACTAAAATAAATTTATGTTACATAACCGTGCCATCTATTCGAACTATTCATCAATTATAATTAATTATCTATTTTATTCCATTATTTTTTTTCGGACTATTTATTTTTTAGTCCAAATCCGAATCTATTTACTGTGATGAAGAGTCGCGGGTTCGAATCCTGCTGGGGAGCAAAATTAGTGACAAGTACAAATGCGCATACTCGATTCCAAAATGTTTAATATTTTACCTGTGCTTATTTTATCGTTGTCCTAGTTTTACTAATCATTCGATCAGTTTTTGTGAGTTCACTGTCGCAAGATATTATTACCAAACAATTTATGTTTTTATTCAATCATTTTACTATGTACTACTCATATATTTTATTCTATTAGGTCTTTGGCACAAGATTTATTCCTGTCAGAAGACGAGTGCGAGACGGTGCAGCCTAAGCTCTCGAAATCCTCGAAGAAGCATTCGAGATGTGACCCTTCGACAAGTAAGAAGACAGGTGAGCCGTTCACTACCACTGCGCCTAAGAAAAGGAAAACCGTCATCAACCCAATCACCCCCGTCATGAAGGCGGCGACGGCTGAGCTTTTCGGCAGCGAGAGTGATGAAGAAGAAGGGTGCTCGACAGGTTCAACAAAGGGTACGCCAATTTACTCTTACGTTACGCGAAAGCTAGCAAATGGGATAAGTCGTCAAACAGACGACAATAAAACTGGCACTCATTACGTTGAGTTAAAAGTTTATTCATGCAACGAGATCAAAAACGTTGCACCGATAAATAGATGGCGTCATAGTATTATTACTATAAAAAACAGAACGAACGTCAACTCTGAAGCTTGGGCACATCTAACAGATTACATAAAGACAACTCGCAAAGAATTCAAAAATTGCCCACCCTCATTTAATAGTACTTACTATTAGCATTATTTTTACTGGCCTGTATTGTAGTAATTAAATGTGTTTAACTATAAATATATATGAATAAGTAAATAAATATATTATTTTATTCTTAATTTGTAATCTTTTTACTTTACAGCGACATCCTGTGTAGCCAATGCGGTCAAGTGTGACATGTGCAACATCGAAATTCCTCAAAAGAAATATCATTATCATATGAGAACGAATGTACACAAAGAGAATTGTTTATTAAAAACTGAATTCAAAAATATTGACATTATTAAGACTGCATTTAAGAACAGAATTGTGACTTACCGCATAAATCCTGCACAGGAAGTCGAGTACCTCACACCCGAGGCGTTCCTGTACAGTTATAAAAATGATGTTTCGAATGTTATCCATTTATCAATACTGAAACACACATGTCTGAAGTTAAATTTTGAACTGTTTGCTTATTTTGAGTTACCACGGTCAAGTACGCAACAGTTAAAATCTTTTAATACAAAGTTTGATTGCGTTTTTAACAACACTAATATTAATGAGTTGTATATGAATGCTATAGAAACATTTAAACAAAAACTTTCAGAATTTGAACACTGTGAATCTGGTTGGTCTCTGGTTTCAATAAGTCATTTAGAATTGAATATAAACAAATATTGTCCTATGAGAGGTGGTACGTTCATAGAGCTGCCATCATTTCTCAAGAATAGTAAAAGTTGCATAAATATACAGAATAAAGATGAGTACTGTTTTCTATGGAGTATAGTAGCTGCATTATTTCCCGCCAAAAGTAATGTATGCAAAACAAGTTCATATCCTCACCATTCAACTGTCTTTAAAACAGACGGTATGACTTTCCCTCCGTCGTGTAAAGATATACAATTGTTTGAAGCTAATAATAACATCAGTATCAACATTTATGGATTAAGTTCAAGCAGTTTAGTAACTGGTCCATTATATTTATCTAAAAATCGAAAGAACAATCATGTAAATTTATTATACTTTGAAAAAGGAGTCAAAGGTCATTACTGCCTTATTAAAGATCTTGTACGATTAGTAAAACGTCAGATTAGTAAATTTAAAGGGAATCTATATATGTGTGAGAATTGTTTACGTTTTTTTTCTTCTGAAATTAAATATACAAACCATGATTGCTCTCAAGTGTTGACAGTCTTACCTAAAAAAAATAGTACAATCGGATTTAAACATTTTGAGAGACAGCAAAAAATTTATTTTGTTATATATGCTGATTTCGAAAGTCTATTAGTTAACTGTACAGAGAATGGTAGCGAAAATACACGTAATTTAAAAGTTCATCAACCTTCATGTTTTGCGTATTATATTTGTTGTTCATATGACTCGAGTTTAAACAAGTTCGTTACCTACAGGGGTTCGGATTGTGTAGAAGTGTTTGTTAACAGATTGATTGCAGATGTGAAATGCCTTTATAAAATATTATGTGATAAGAATCCAATGACGCCTTTGACGAAAGAACAAGAAAATAGTTATCAAAACGCTACATCGTGTCATATTTGTAGCCATTTATTATTCGATGACAAGGTTCGTGACCACGATCATATTACTTCTGAATATAGAGGGCCAGCTCATTCACAATGTAATTTGATGTTCAGAGTGTGTCCATTCATACCAGTAGTCTTTCATAATTTAGCTAACTATGACTCACATTTGTTTATTAGCGAATTAGCAAAATACTATGGTCCAATTACAATTATACCGAAAACTAAAGAAAAGTACCTCACAATTACAAAGACCATACATTTAAAAGAATTTACACGTCCATTACAAATAAAATTTATAGATTCATTTCAGTTTTTGAGCACAAGTTTAGACATGTTGAGTAACAATTTATCAGATGAAGATTTCACCAATTTATCCATGCAATTTAAAAGCAAGCATTTGCATTTATTAAAATCAAAAGGTATTTATCCGTACGATTACATGGATTCTTGGAATAGATACGAAGAAACTAAACTTCCTTCAAAAGAATTTTTTTTTAATAATTTGAAAATGGAACATATAAGTGATAAAGACTTTAATCATGCACATTCTGTGTGGAATGTATTCAATATTAATACTCTCGGTGAATATACCGATTTGTACCTTAAATGTGACGTTTTATTGTTATGTGATGTATTTGAAAATTTCAGAAACTTGAGTTTAAAATATTACAAATTAGATCCAGCCTATTACGTAACATCACCGAGCTTGAGTTGGGATGCTATGCTGCTTTCGACAGGCATTGAACTAGATTTGATAGATGATTTGGAAATGTATCAAATGTTAGAAAAAGGAATACGCGGAGGATTGGTTCAGTGTTCATTACGACACGCTAAAGCCAATAATAAATACTTACCAGAATTTGATGATTTCAATCCGTCATCTTATTTGATATATTTAGATTGTAACAATCTGTACGGACATGCAATGACTAAAAGTTTGCCTTATTCTGAATTTAAATTTTTAAATAAATATGAAATTGAAACGTTTAATATTTTGACAGTACCTGAAAATGGAGACACTGGGTTTATTTTGGAAGTGGATCTAGAGTATCCTGAGAACTTACATAATTTGCACAGTGATTTGCCATTCGCTCCGGAGAAATTTATTCCCCCGGGAGGAAAGTCTCCGAAATTGATTGCGAGTTTATATGATAAATATAACTACGTTGTTCATTTCATTCACTTGAAAGAAATGTTGAGAAATGGTTTAATTTTAAGAAATATTCACCGTATACTGAGCTTTAAACAGTCAAATTTTTTACAGAAATACATAGATTTGAATACAAATCTGCGGCAATCCGCTGTGTCCGTTTTCGAAAAAGACTTTTTTAAACTCATGAATAATGCAATTTTCGGTAAAACTATTGAAAATAGACGCAAACAAGTAAGTGTTAAATTGATCACAACTTGGAAAGATGAATATAATTTAACAAAAAA
>NW_020654955.1:6173-10096 GCF_003589595.1 Hyposmocoma kahamanoa
AAAAAAGCGACTTGATGCTGAAACACTTATTTCTCGCCCAAATCTAAAAAATATTTCAGTGTTCTCAGAAAATTTTCTAGCTGCTCAATTTACTCCAGAAAAGATTGTGCTCGACAGACCTATCTACATTGGGTTTTCAGTTTTAGAATACGCAAAACAGCATCTATACAAGTTTCATTACGATTTTATTAAAAAGATATATAATCAGAATGCAAAACTTTGTTATACAGATACTGATAGCCTCCTATACTTGATATTCACAGAGGACGTTTACAGAGATATCAAAAATAATTTGTCGGAATTTGATACTAGTAACTTTGATTTAAATAATCCATACTGCATAGAAAGGGTGAATGCAAAAATCCCCGGCTTATTTAAAGACGAACTTGGGGGTGATGTGATTAGAGAATTTGTAGGTCTTAGAGCAAAACTTTATTCCCTGAACAGCATTAAAACACGAATCAATAAAGCTAAAGGTGTTTCTAAGTGCGTTACTAAGAATCTTACTTTATCACAATACAAAGACTCATTATTCAACGTCAAAGATTTAAAATGTAAAATGAATTTAATTAAATCAATCAAGCACGTACTTTACTCTCAAGAGCTTAATAAAACGGTTTTAAGCAATACTGATGATAAAAGGCAGATACTAGTAAATAAAGTCAACACCTTACCTTGGGGGCATTACAAAACAATTTTTTAATTTATCTTTCACTAACATTCGTAATGATATTTGCCTGCTGTAAAGTATATTATATTTGTAATTCGATAAGGAATTTTTACTTTTTCGTTATTTTCATTTTTATATATTTTTTTTTATTTTTAATGTATGTTTTTTACTTTTAATATTTGTAAGATTAAGATTTGTAAATACGCTTGTACTAAATTTAAATAAAGAATTTATATTATACTTATCGCATTTGTTTTGTTCATAGTTTCAATTCCTCTGATTGACGAGTATATAAATACTAAAACATTCAACTCCCTCTCACTTCACGATGAAGTTCGTAAAACAAACTCAAACTTTAGAAGTAGCTAATATTAAAGTAAAAAATTATTCAGAAAAAGTAAAACATAGTTCGCTGTTACCAAACACAATCCGGTGCATAGTATGCGGTCCTTCCAATTGTGGTAAAACTAACATTATGTTGAATCTATTGTTACATGAAAATGGTTTGAAATTTAAACATATTTACTTGTATTCAAAGACAGCATTTCAACCAAAGTATACTTTTTTAAGACAAGTTATGGAAGGTGTCCAGGGGCAGAACTATTTATATTTAACGAGAACAAGGAAGTTCTTCATCCCAACGATGCTTTGACAAATTCAATTATGATTTTTGATGATGTCGCTTGTGAAAACCAAATGAATATTCGTAATTATTTTGCTATGGGGAGACACAGACAGATAGACTGTTTTTATTTATCTCAAACTTATTCAAAAATACCTAAACAATTGCTCAGGGACAACGTCAATGTGTTGATTATTTTCAAACAAGATGATATTAATTTAAGACATATATACAACGAGCATGTAAATACAGACTTAGATTGGTCTACATTTAAGCGGCTTTGTGTTGTTATATGGCAAGATCAATTTAGCTTTTTATTAATAAATAAAGATTGTGCAATGAATATGGGAAGGTATAGACAAGGATTTGACACGTTTATTTACTTATAAAATCCTCATATAAAGCAATTTGTTGTCTAAATACCGCACTTGCAGTCGAGTGTTCGTTTAAATTGGTAGATTTATCAATAATCCGTACAATGGAAATAGATTTAAAAGAGCAACTCGTTAAATCGGTGGACAATATAAAGAATAAAATAAAAATTATTCAATGTGATGAAGATGAAGCTAATCTGAAATACAAAAACGTCTTTAAATCTATTACAGAACCTCTAGAAACATTGCTCAAAAATAAAAAGTCTATCCCCACTTTCACCATGTCAACCAAAATAGATGAAACTGGTGGTAGTGAGGACTTGAACTCTTCTACAGATTATGAAAATTTCAAAGACATAATCAACGCAGATTCTAGTGACCATTCCGAATATTATGAATATGCTAACGATGCCAGTAAACGTTTATTAAACGAAAGTAATGGTAACGACACTCTTTTATCTCTAAAGAAAGAAGACATGATGGATATGTATGAACATTTTAATGTACCATTTGGCATTCAAACCAAAAATAAAAAGCTTATGATGGGAAATAGTGCTGTTAGTTTATCTTATATACCTGATGCTTCTCATGCGGAAAAAAGGTACATAATTACCATCAATGACAAGAAGTATGAATTAACCGCTGGTTTAAAGGAACTTCTAATGCGTAATAAACCTGATCTTACGATTGTGACCGAAAAAGACAAAAGTGAATACAAAGAAATGTTAATTAACACTAACGCACACAAACGTGATTTTGACCCGAACGGAAAATTAAAAGGTGATAAAGGATTAAAATACTGCACAATCATCAAGCCTTTATTTTCTCAACTAAATGAACGCAATACAGATTTAGTCAAAAAGTTACCACAATTAAAAAGCGGAGGATACTTGCCTGAACTAAAACAATATAAAAGTAACACAGATTATATTTATTGGGATGATCCAAATGAGTTGATTGAAAGACTGAAACTTTTAATTGCATCTAAAAGCGCTGGTAACAACAATCATGATAATGAAATTGTATCAATTATTGAAGAATTAAAGGAAGCCGGTATAATAAAAGAATAAAATCTATTTTAGTATCATCATTACCCTAAGTATTCTAATGAATATAAGACATGAATCTCGAGAAAAAAAATGATACTGGCGTAGATAATTTTAAAGTAGAAGTAATTAAAATCTCATCTTCAGATAAAGCTGAATTACCCGATATTGTTAGTAAAGACTATGTTGATAAAATTGTTAAGAAGAATTCTGACAATTTAGTACATATTGAAAAGTTAATTTTGATCTTAGTTGATCGTATAAAAGATATTGAAAAAGACATTGCTTTGAAGGGACTCGAAGGAAAATTGAACAAGCATTATGAGCAAAGCCGACGTCGTTAATGAAATTCATAAGAATGCTAGAGTGAATTTTCCCCGGAGAAGTGTATTGTTAAGGGATATAGATGACCTTTGGCAAGCAGATTTGATAGATATGCAAGTTTTATCCAAATTTAATGCTGGATACAAATACATATTGGTGATTATCGATTGTTTCTCAAAGTATGCTTGGACATTTCCCCTCAAACGAAAAACTAAAGAAAACGTGTCTAAAGAGTTTCAAACATTATTAGCAAGGGGGCGTTACCCAAAAAATTTACAAACTGATATGGGAAAAGAATTTTATAATAATTTATTTAAAAAAGTTATCAAACAGTATAATATTAACCATTATTCTACATATTCTACGAAAAAAGCCTCCATCGTAGAAAGACTTATAAGAACTCTCAAGACAAGCTTGTACAAGGAGTTTAGTTTAAAAGGAAATTATAATTGGAATGATGGAACCCTCGACAAAAAAGTTTACGAATACAATCACGCTTATCACAGAACAATCGGAAAAGCACCAGCTACAATTAATCACAGTAATAAAGGAACTGTATTACAGAGATACATTAACAATACACAATGTAAAAAAGTATTGACTAGAAAAAGATTTCAAGTTGGAGATTTCGTAAGAATCAGTAAATACAAAGGATTTTTTGAAAAGGGGTTTACACCTAATTGGTCTACAGAAATATTCAAGATTACAAAAATCCAACAAACCAGTCCCCCTACATATTTGCTAGAAGATTCAAAATCAAGACCAATTTTAGGGGCGTTCTATAGTGAAGAAATTCAGAAAACTGTACACCCTGAGATATATCTTGTTGAAAAAGTTTTGAAACGCAAAGGAAACAAAGTATATGTTAAGTGGTTAGGTCTTCCGTT
>NW_020654956.1:0-10899 GCF_003589595.1 Hyposmocoma kahamanoa
ACATTTAAACTTCTAGAAAGTATCATTTTGAATGATATTAGGTGTCGTCTTGGTGAAATCTTAATAAGGATTGGTCATAGTTTCAAATTTAAAAAGACATAAGAAATTCTGAATTACTAACACAATTTAAACTCTATTAAAACCATATTAAAAGTTCAATACCATACCCAATTATTGCAACTTACGACGTTTTGATTTTAAATTGAAATTTCAATCAATGTGCTCCCATCTATCGGTCAATGAGTGAACGACGATGAATTTGAGATGTTCACTTAGTTTTCCAAAAAGAAGCGATCATATTACAGCGGTATAAGGTTTAATGTCGTTTCTTGTAACTAAAAAATGATTACGATAAACAGAAAACTGAAAAATTAATAAAATTTAATAAGACTTAATGGTGATATAAATGCGAGTATCATTTTTGCACTCCTCAACTTTATGGAACTCCGCGAACTGTTGCCTTACGTGACATGCAAAGTAAGCATTTCTACAGTATTTATTTGTGCTGTGACTTCCCGGACAAACTTTTTCATAAAGAGCTCTACTGCTATTAAACAATGTTATTTTAAAGGATCGAAAACACAGAACCAGTTCTCATTTACGACTCCTCGAACCCTGGTAGTGAACCTGGAAAGCGCAAAGGAGAGATGTTCCAAGGGGACTCCTACGTGATCCCTTACCAGTATGACGGGGTTTATGGGAGGAAGTACATTATTTACTTCTGGCTGGTAAGTACAATTACATACAATACATACAATCTGTATTTTTTCTATTTTTTTCCATTGGTTGTAATAGTCAGGGTTACTTATCAGTAATCAGAAATGACATTCTCCAGAAATAACGTTTCCTAGAATTTTTATAACCTCGAAAGTAATTTTGAGAGGAAAATGTTTTTAACTTAACCTAATCGTGTCTTTGTCTAATCATGATAAAGATTCAACATGTCCTGAAAAAACAACTGTTTCTTTATAATTCGGTTTTTAACCGACTTCAAAAAAGTAGGAGGTTCTCAGTTCGACTGTATGTTCTTTTTTTTTGTATGTATGTTACGCGATAACTCCGGTATTTGTGAACCGATTTTCATGATTCTTTTTTTGTTGGAAAGGGAGTACTTCCATAGTGGTCCCATTTTTGAAGAAAATCATTCACCTCCAAGAGTGGCACGCATGAAGATTGATTTTTTATAAATAGCGCCTAACTTTAATTTAGGAGCAATTATTTTAATGGTTGATTTTGCTATTTCTCCAATTCAAGGCGTTTTTCTCTCAATATACTTTCGAGTAGTGAGAACCGATTTTTATTATCTCCAGTGTCAAGTCCTGTATAGTGGCGAACTTAGGGGATATTTCAATAAAACTTAGCAAACAGACGTAATTCCACGTACTTTTGAGGTCGGTTTTTTTAGTACTCTGTACTGAGATTATTGATGTAATGAAAATCCGAACAAACATTTTTTTTTTTTTTAAATTGGAGTTTGTGATAGGTTACCAATAGTCAGACTTTTTTTTGTAAGTGATAATGTAGTGCAACGATTCCAAAACAATGCATCTTAATTATGTAAGGCATTGTGCCCTAAAAACTCTGTTTATTTGATCAATGTGATAATTTAAGCTTACCCCAATGACCTTTTCATTACATAATTTTAAGTTACTTGCTAGATGTGGACCTGTTACAAAAAATCTTATTGCATGTATGTATATAATATGTATTTGATAACAATTTGTCGGATATAGTGCAAATGCGCGTATGTAGTATTGGTAAAAAGCGCGTATCTGCACCAAACCAAATTTGACAGGAGAGGGATTTAACGTTATTACTTTGTTATTTCAATGGCTACTACTTTCATTTTTGCACAGTAAGTATTAATTTATGTTGTCTACGGACTGATAACAACAGATTCCCATAAATCACGCTGATTTGATTGCCACAACATTTACGCGGATTTAATTTGGCGATAGAATTACCGAAATGGACCCTCATAATCAAATGCTAGTTACGCGTATTTGCACTATCCCCAAGGAATTGCTCAATAATAAATATTTGATTATAAAATTTCTTTTTCTCTTGACTGTACTTACTTTACAAATACAATGAGGGGACATTGGAGTTGCAAAATATAGAGTGGATCAGTTCAGATTTAAAATTGACAGTGGATCAGTTGTAGGGTATCAAATCGGGGGTTTGTAAGGAGTTATCATGCTTGTCTTACTATGGAATCGTATTACTTACGTTAAAAAATTAAATAATATCTCCTTAAAGTAAAATATCCTATTTTTAATATTTATAGCACATTGCTTCCGTAGCCCATACCCGTGAGACGCACTACCTCTATATACTATCTGTATGTATGTACTTTCTATTGACATTTAAGGGCACGATATGGCAATCCAGAATCTTCGATTAGTAGTTTATTTGTTTAAATATCTATTTGTATTAAGATACAACCTCAAATGGCTTTGGTTGACGCAGCATAACAGTAAAATTGTTGAATCAATCGCTTTGAAAAAAATATTAGTAAAATTGAGGATCTACAGTGATTAGTATATGGTGTAAAACACGACTCCTAAAAACTCTATTCTAAAATAAAACGAATATCCCTGCCACTCGACCCAAGCAATTTGAACCGAATTAACTTAACATTTATAAATGTGTTCCACAACCAAACGATGTTTTCCGTAATTTTTTTACGTACAAAAAAATGTTTTTCAGGGCAAAGATTCAACACAAGACGAGCAAGCTGCCGCTGCTATCTACTCGGTAGTTGTTGACAGAAAGGTAAAGAAATTAAATTAGTTTTATTAAAATTATCTTTGACGATGAAGACCCGTGTCTGCCGTGACCATGAAATGTTGTAAGTTCCACCTTTACAACACATTTATCATAATTAAGCGGTGAAATTGACATTTCACGGAACGAAGAGGGGTCGATGTAGAGGTTGATGTCTTAAGGTTGAATCGTGACAAGCTATTTGACAAATTCAATAAGTAATAAGTGAATGGATTTTTTCTAAGTTTCTTTCTAGAATGCGTTTAAAAAGATGAACAAACCTTTGGCAAACAATTGGTCGGTTTCAACGGGACAAACAAGTCGTGCGCCTGATGGTAAGCGACACGCAAATCTGTAACAGTTGCAATGTCTTTCAGTTTTAAATCGCAAAAATCTAAGGGGCTCTGCCACTGTACCCGTCACCTTGAGACACAAGTTTGCAAGTCCCATGTGCTCGTAGTTTTACAATGCTTACATTACTGCTTCGCTGCAGAAATAGGTAAGTTGGTAGTATTTCCCTGGACGAACCTTTTTCAAGGAAATCTAGCACAAGAACCGCCTTTTCAGATGAATGGCTTCGTTTCAAAATTAGCCAAAGACACTTTTTACTTTTTTTAGTAACAGACAAAAACTGGTTTTTGAATATGGCAGCCCCCGTTCAAAGTACATTTTGGATAATTCGGACGAAGTATAAGATTTTTCCAATTTTGTTCGTAAGGTAGCATTTGAGTGACATTGAAAAGTTACTGACTTTGAATTTGACCAATTTTGAAATCGAAAGCGTATTTCTGTGCCGTTTTTCATAGACTTTACGTGAATTTAGCTAGTTTTCAGAAGCACGAAAATACAGAGTTGATTGTTGTGATTCTGACGTAATATTTAGCTTGAAAAATATTTTTTTTGGATTTGGCCAATTTTGAAACCAAACCTCTCAGATGTAGACATATTTGTGGAAAGAAGAAGAGCGACGTAAAGCAGGCGATTATGACAAAACCCCCATTTTAGGGGAGGCCTATGTACAGCAGAGGACGTGTTTCTACTGACATGATGATGACAACATTACAGATGTTACTTTGATACCAAAGCAAATAACTAGAACACTTATGTCATGGAAATCGGAAACAACGACGGGACCACAAACACCCAGACTCGAGACAACATAGAAAAGCTACTTTTTCCACACTAATCCAGCCGGGGATTGTACCCGGAACCTCAGAGATAGCAATATCACGAATACTGTCAATAAGGCGGTCAAATATACAATAATCAAATCAAAAAATCATTTATTCAGACAACTACAGTCCATATTTTACAGTTAATTCAATAAGTTTACACACATTATAATAAACAAAAGGCAACTTAAAAACATAGAATAATTAAACAAATTAAATTAAATATCAAATAAGTCATCGGCATGGTTCTAAATGCAGTTTCATGCAATGTAGCATGATCGGGCACAACGCGCATACCAGCCACAACGCGCAGAATCTCATTCGTGCCGCAACGGATACGACTTATTAATGAGGCAGCTCTCTTTCTAAGGATGGCATGGAAACCATCCGTGTGGGCATCCGCGAACATGCCTGATGCGCTGCAGTACCGTGGCAAACCCAATAAAACCCTGAACACGTTGTTGTACTGAACGCGCAGGGCGTTGATTGTCTTCTGCGTAAAGTTGACCCACAGATTACACGTATAGAAGCATTGGCAAAATGCCTTGAAAAGTGTCACCTTCACGGGTAATGCCGGACAAGCATGCAAACACTCATTGTTTTTTTATTATATATATATATATGCGTTTGCATGATCAAATGACGGCTTGATATTATGGGGAAACAGTACCCAAGTGAATGATCTCTTTATTCTACAAAAAAGTATATACGTATCATCACGAATATCAAACAGATGGATTCTTGTCGACCACATTTAAAAAAATTATAAATATTAACCCTACCTTCTATGTACATATTTCAAATGGCTAAATTTGTTAGAAAAAATAGTGAACTATTCATTAGTGCTGCACCCACTTCTATAAGACCGTCTAGATATAAGAATATATTAAGGCTTCCGCAAAGTACATTAAGCATATATCAGAATAGTCCGTATTATAATGCGATAAAGATTCACAATAAACTACCCGAATACCTAAGATGTGAGACAAATTACAAAAATTTCACTAAAGAATTAAAATTATTATTAATTGACAAGTGCTATTGTAACTTAAATGAATTTTATATTGAAAAACTTGCGTAGTTTTTAGTTAAATTATGTAAAGGCTGATGATGGATAATTGTTGTTATTTTAATCTAAATTGTGTTTTTATTATTATATTATATTTTGTAATGTGTGAACAATAATGTAAGCCAAAATGTGGCAACAAAGTGCCATACCCCTGCGGGGTGTCATAGCAATAATAACTAACCTAATGGAACGTGTATTGTTATGACTTGCATTTGAAATAAATAAATAAATAAAAGTAGAACAGGGAAAGTTTGTCTAATTCCGTGAATAACAATATCTCAATTCTCAACACATATATTTAACTGCCTCTGTGGCCTAACGGTTACCATGCCGGACTGCCACGCAGAGGTCCCAGGTTCGATTCCCGGGCCGGGAGAAATATTTGTATGACCTACATTTGTTTCTCTCGTGAGTTTGGGTGTAATTCGTGGTTGTCTATATGTGTGTCCATGGCACCCGCGACACAGGGTTTCCCTAGTGCGGGGCTATGTTGAGTGTGTGTGTTATTATTATTATTATTATTATTATTATTATATTGTCCTTTTCACAGCTCAACGGTGAAGCTGAATTAGTCAGAGTACCACAAGGTGAAGAGCCTAAACATTTTCTGAAGATATTCAATGGTAAGTTTAGCTATCCAAGCAATTTTAATTCGCAATTCTTCTCCGTAAAGTTACTACTAAAGTTATTCTCGAATTATAAGGGCTCATTCCGAGTGCAGGCGCGGGTAGATCCACACGTCGCGATTGCAAACTCACGCTAGATGCTAGATCAAGCTCTGTGAAAGGTACAGGTGGACCGATCCAATAGATCTATCCTCGCCACGACACAGGCGCCCGCCGGCGCGCGCGGCCACTGTGAACGCAAGGAGCTTCTACGTACATTTGATTTTCATGCGCGCCCACTGCCACTCTGAAAAAGACCCGCGACAGCTATTCCACTGCGGGTGTGTTTTGTGTATTGTAATCCAATTTACACCTACTCCGGCTATGTTTAAATCAGACCTAGAATATCTGAAAGTCCGTCATCTTCATAATTATTGTTCACAGGTCGTCTGGTAACACTGACGGGGGGCAAAGCTTCTGGATTCAGAAACACTAACCAGAAAGATACCTACGATAATGATGGAGTCAGACTTTTCAAAGTATGTGTTCTCAAAAAAACAATCTTTATTCCTTCCGAACATATTCTTGGGAGTTGAAAGACGTAGCAAGCAAATAGTTACTACATTATGATCGACCTAGAAATAACTACCAACGATATACAGATATTGACCTCCAGCAAAATGCTTGTGGCGTCTAGCCTCCATAGATGACCAGCGGACTGTCCACAAAGACTCACTAGACGGACAGAAATTCAAAATTAGACTTACTTTCTTGTGTACAAAAGACGACAAGAAGGCAACGACCTTGTGACGAATTGAAAAGATAGACCGTGCAATACTTGATTGTGTTATTATGTATCCTACGACTCATTAATGTACTTCTATCGTCAGTGGGGCAAGTAGGATATAGTATACATTTTCCAAAACTCATAATAGCCACTTGAAAGCTTTTCGAACGGTGATCGGTTCTGCGAGCTATGTGATCTGTCTCTTCGACCTACTAACTGTTCTAAGCTTCTTTTCTTTTAAAATTATAAATTTCGTTAATATGTACTAAAATACAGAAATTTGGATTTGCAACCTAAATAAAATCTCGCCCTGTATCTGGTCTGGCTCAAAAATTTCCATAATCTTGCAGCATTCCATCCCTGGACGGCAAGGGACACCTGCTGAGCCAACCACGACCTAGAGCGGTGATCGTAGCCCCTAAATCTAAGTCGGTGACCCAACTATTTAAATAAATCCCCAGCTTCCCAACCCCAAAAGCCTAGGTCGACCTCGTCCGGTACGAAGTAGTGCATCGTCTCCAGGGCACTTTGTGTTTACAGACTAAATTGACCCTGAATAATATGTTATCACCTGAATTGCACTATCTGTAGCTGCTTTGAAACGCGAAGTAGGTACACTTGCGGCGTCTATTTGGATATATTATTATGTCTGTGTTCTAGTGAGTTTGCATTTGTGGCCAGTCAGTTCGCTGGTCATCCAGCCGTCATACGCCTGCAAATGCTCCAGGCACTGTGTTAAACTTGCACTACAGTTAGACTGGAATATCTGAATTCCTATTTACAATTCTCTGTCTGTAACAACCTACCTGAATATGAAGTCGATTTAGCGACTTCCTCAAAGATCACAGCAGTTGCATCCTGGTGGTAGTTGCTCCTGAAGGCCAATGATGTCACGTGGTGGAAGTTTTTCTTTAAACCTTGTCAACCACACTATTAAAATTATTGGCGAATCTCCTCAATCCGAACTTTGTCTTTAATAGTAACATGTATTTCACAGATCTATGGCACAGAAGCCGGTGTGGACTTAAGAGCGGATCAAGTGCCTGAAGAAGTTTCGAGCCTTCAATCTGACGATGTCTTCCTTTTGGAAACTCCTGAGAAAGTCTACTTGTGGTATGGCCAGGTAAGAGTAATAAAGATTACATACAGAGCTCTCTCTAAAATGCGGACTCATGCAACAGAGGACGCCTTACGAGTGTTCACCGGAACCACGGCCTATGCTTCAGAGACGGTAGGTTAAACTGCTAGACTACCACGGCTTTGGCGTGACAAAAACGGTCCATACGTATATTTTTGTCACACGTATCAGTTAGGGCGCGTTCCCACTATGTCGTGACAGATTGTCGTGCAGTTTACAGTGTCGTGGCTTGTATATTTAAATGAAAGTTGTTCACATATAGCACGACACGATTAACTGTCGTCCACGATTTTTTATCGTTACAACGACAAACTGTCGTCACAGTGGGAACAGCTAGAACGACAGTCGTCAGACGATAAAAAAACGTCACGATAAAAACGTGACGACAGATTGTCGCAGCTCCTATTGTCGTCACGTTTTATTTATCGCTGTCCGCACGTATTCTGCTCCCTGACTTCTCCTCGCATACCCCGCGCCCTCTGCTCGCTTTGCAGTAGCGTTGGGTCGTAGCCAGAGGTGGGCACGGAGGCTGTCGTGAAATGATAAATTGTCGCCACGATCTAGTGGGAACAGCTAGTCACGACAATCGTTCAACGATAAAAAATCGTCCACGACATATAGTCGTGATATGGGAACAGGTTAGACACGACAGTCGTCCAACGATAATACAACGTGACGACATAGTGGGAACGCGCCCTTACAATCACGGAGTCCCGGTGCGTTGAAATGTCACAAAATATGGACCTAGTTTTACAAGCATAAATCTCTTCACACATTCTGCATGATTGACAAAGATTCGGCTGTAAAACTGGTTTGGTAATTAATGAATGTTTCTTATAATTTGATTTTTTTTTCAGGGTTCAAGCGAGGTGGAACGCCAAGAAGCAATTGAATTCGTCCATAAAATTCTCGGTGCTAATACAGAATATGAAGTCGTCAGACAGAATGAGGAACCCGTTGACTTCTGGAACAATCTGAGTATGTTTAAGTATATAACATGCAATAGGTATTAAATTGTGGCGACTGACGGACTGGAGGTGCTCTTCCACCGGCGAGGCGAGTCGAGGCGAGACGAGAATTGAAATTTGTATTGCAAAATCTCCTAGCGCATCTTCGGTGGAAAAGATCTGGATTGACGAGGATGGGCAAGGCGAGAATAGAAATATTTGTTGATGTATAATTGAACCGTATTGCTACCTATATAGACTATTAGTAGCAGTAGAGCTCTTTGTGAAAGCGTTTGTCCAGGGCACTACTGCCACCTTACCTATTTCTGCCGCTGAGCAGTAAAGTCACCATTACTGTGTTCCGGTTTTGAAGGGTAAGGGTACTGGTGAAATTACAGGCACATGAGGCTGTCAACTTATGTCTCAAATGACGGGCGCAGTGGCAGTGCCCCTCATATCTTTGTTATTTAAAACTCTAAGTAGCATTACAACTGCTATAGACAGGCGTATCGCTTACGCTTAGGCATGTGACTTGTTCGTCCCGTCATGGTATTATAAAAATAAATAATTATAATCTGCAACGGAAACACGATTTCTCGCGCGAGCTCAGCACATTTTAATCCTCGTCTCGTCTTACCTTGCCTGTGGAAAAGCATCTTAATGCACGAATGTGTGCAATTTTGGGTTCAATAGCTAACCACTACAAATTTGAATAGCCTTATAATTACAAATAACTACTTACGTCTAAGTTTCAATCGACACAGATGATGCGATGATGTCGGTTTTCTATCGAATACTTCGCTACGAGTCGAATGATTATTATGTCGGAACTCCAGATCATTCACCATATCCATATCAGAACAACCTGTCCCAGTCAGATTTACAGCATTTATTATATGTCAGAGAGGGTTAGGTGCATGTATCGCTGTAGTCTATGGAATCTATGGATTAGTAATGAATGATCATTCAGGTCATTCGAATACGAAAATTAGTAAGTTACTAACGAGTCCAATATCGAAATCATCGCTATCGCGCAGCGCTAATGCGGTGTCGCCACGTAACGTCGCTTACTCAGGGCGCGTTCCTATTATGTCGCAACGTTTTATTTATTATTGGACGACAGTCGCGTCTAGCTGTTCTTACTAGATCGTGACGACAATTTATCGGTTCACGGCAGCCGACAGAATCGTTTGAGGCTGCGATTATTTGTCGTCACATTTTTATAGTGACTTTTTATTTATCGTCGGATGACTGTCGTGCTAGCTCTTCCCATTGTCACGACAGTCGTCGTAACGTCAAAAAAGGCGTGAACGATAGTTAATCGTGTTGTTCTCTGTGTGTGAACAACTTCATTTAAATATACATCTACGACACTTTAAACTGCACGACTATCTGTCGTCACGACATAATGGGAACGCGCCCTTACGGACTACAATACCCCTCCCCGCTTCGTCTCCTGGCCCCTTGTCCGATGCGTACGTAAGCCATTCCAACGCACCATATGGCATGTAGTTCTCAATTATACCTTTCAATAGTACGTATACTCACGTCAATATTATGTAGCGGTTTTCATTTTCTTCAGATGGAGACAAAACTCAAGTACAATCTGCTGAGCAGTGGCGGGAGCGTATTGGCAAACGTGTCGGAGTCGAACCTCGTCTGTTTGAAGTGGATCTGAAATCTGACAACACTTACGATTTTGAGGAGGTGTACAGCTTTAAACAGAGGGTAAGAAAGCACAAACATAGGACATATTTTTCTTGTATATCATGTAAGTAACGAGCGGCGGCTGAAAAGTAATCTCTTATTATTTTAAGGTTAAAATCCAATTCAAAAATAATACTGGCTGTTATCGTGACGCTTTCCTTGTTTTTTTCTTTTTTCAAAATTAGTGACACTCGTTTGTTTATGACTTTTCGCTTTACATGGACAAAATGGCGGAAGAAAACAGCAAAATGTTTAGAAATGAGCAACATCTTTTCTAGACCCTTTGTAACTTTTAATTCCCTTTCTAACAAATACACCAAGTGCATTTCCTATTTACATTTCCTATGTAATATTTCATATTGGAAAAAAAATAACCATGGTCATTTTCTTTTATTTCATACATAACGCTAGTACATTACATAGATATTTACTTAGAATAATAACGCATAGAATGATAGTTTCATATCAAACGAACTGTCACAAGTGAGGCAAAAATCAAATTCATGTAAGCTAGTTTTAGTAGTAGGTTAATTTTCGGTTTTAGTGAATATTTATATAAAAATACAAGTTGAAACGCATTACTTCCTTGTGGAATGTGATGTTAGTATTTATTTTATATTTGTCTGACGTATTTCTACACTCATTTACCGCACATTTCGTCATTTTTAGCTAAAATTCACAGATCAAGTTCGCGGTGCAAGTTGACCT
>NW_020654957.1:0-13039 GCF_003589595.1 Hyposmocoma kahamanoa
CGGCCGCGTTTACCTCTAATGACAACACGTTTAAATTTCTTTACCAGCATCCTTTCTGAGACAGTAAGCGCACGATCAAACTCTTCATACTTATTATTCTCATTATTGTCGCTTTCGAAATAATCGTGCACTGTAATTCTTTGAAGTTCTCCAGGCCTGCGCCTATTTAATAATAAAACCCTACAATACAGAGTCTCTAAAAGTTGTGTGTATGTTTCAGTAGTTTGTAAGCCTTCTTTAATTTTTATAGCAGCATCCAAGGATTTTTTATTTAGGTATTCTTTAAGAATTTTTTAATCATTTGCTAAAGACACAATAGTTATCTTATTCCACTTTTTCTTGTTTAAATCTTTTGCAGCTTGTGTAGACACATCATATTTCCAATTTGATTCAATAAGTTGAATCAAAGTTTTTAAGTCGGCTTCTATTTTCTCAGTATCTACTTCCGTGTAAGGCCCTTGCTTTTTTAATGCACACATTATTGCAATATTGCAGCATTGTTTCAAGGTGGTGGACAGATTCATTGCGAACGTAGGTGCCTCATACCTAACTTTTTCTATGTCATAATTTAATGTCATAAATTTCCCTCCCCTCCCCCCTTCCCCCCACCCCTCAAATCGTGCGATGGTAATGTACAGTCCTTCCCTGACACCCCACTCCGTCCCATAGTTAGCCAGATTGACACACCAACCTACCAACTGGCTCAACACATGGCAAAGGTAATAATCTGACGTATTCATGACCACCGTCGCGTTACCTTTATCTGTCTGCAGTCTGCGAGCATGTCATGGATAAACCTACACATTCAATGAAGTTTGACAAACCCCAGGTCCTTGCAAAAGAAGTCCGTTATCTACCCAGGATGCTGCGAGAGGCCATTGAAATTAAAAAACATCCTAATTTCAACAGGGAAGATGGTTTCTCCGTACCACCAGTTTGGGATCCAGTATTTCCTCTAATGAAAAATCCCAAACAGACATAAGACTGCAGTACTAATTAATATGTTTTAGTTTATTCTAATTTCTATTAATAATTAATAATAAATTAAACTTAATAAAAATTCATTCAATAAAATAATTTGTAAAACTTAATGTATCGTAAATTGGAATGTTTTCTTTGTAAAATTAAAAATAAGGTATTTAATTAATAACTATTGTAACTATAGTGAAAAAATAGGGTGGTTTGCATTAATATTAGACATAACTGGTTGAAGACTGTACCACCTCAGTCAACCGTGACTATGGGACCTGTAAAGGGCCCGAAACGTCGGTTTGTTTGAAAAAACAAATATACGCGATTTAAATCTGGAAAAATAGTTTCATTTCCTATGTGTAACAATCGCGAAAACCTAAGAACTCGAGAATTTTCTAACTCCGTGAAATAGTCTCTGATTATTTGAGGACATACCGCTGCTCGGGCCCGTTTAATATTTTGGCAAATTCTCTTTGATATGTTTTTTTTGTGTCTCTTTAGAAAGCCATAAACGAAATCTGGGCCAGGAAGATTATTTCTGAATCTTTTATGATTAACGCCCAATGTATCGAGATACATTTTCACGACATATCTCAAATCCATAGTCGTTAACGGATAACCCCATTCCGCGCATATATTTAAATTTTTTACAATATACTCTTCAGCTTCTGAAGATAGCGCAGTTTGACCTCCAGGTGGTTTCATATTTTTTAATTTGTGCCGGCCAAGCACTGATTTTAAAATACCGAACTTTTTTGCAACAGCACTTATAGGAAGATCGGTCTTTGCTAATTCTTCGAGAGCTTTTTTTATGATCGATTCGTCATACATTTATATCCTTGAAGATATGGCGGCCTCGAATAATGGTAGGGTTCATTAGAATTCTGTCCACATCTTTGCTCTGGATAATCATTACATCATCTATTGGAGGATAAATGAAAGTATGGTCTGTTTTCTGACTCTTTCTTAAAAATTTGCATAAAATCCCATCAGGTTGTATGGAAAGAATTTTTGCAATAAAATATTTTGTGACTGTTTTTTTTGTATTCTCGTTGTAAACAAGAGCAACAAGAACAAAGTCATCAACTTTACAAATCTCATTCCTTTGCAGTTCAGACCTTATATCATTTTCTTTGTTTTCCTCATCAGTGAGTGTTTGCGGTTTTTTCAATGCCTTTCTGTTACTTAGTAAATTCTCATGTCCGCGGAAAATTTCATCACTAACTTCTACCAAATCAGTATCCATCATTTGTCTGTCTTCTGGCATACCTTCTTCGATAGATTGGGAATCCACAGTTTGATCATTTTCACCATGGTCTCTTTGATTGTTATTATTTGTGTCAAAATAAACATCTCTTTCAATTCTCATTGTAAGAGGGTCATCTCCAGCAACAGCATTCTCTGATGAAGTAGTACTTTCATTGTCACTTCCATAACATACAAGTTCTATTTCATTGCGAGGTAATGACACTCGGGAATTTGACAGCACTTCACTAGAAGTTGATGGCATGTCAAAATCACTGCCAGTTACACTTTTTCCTGGTGCAACATTTAATCTCGTCCTTTTTTGTCTTTGGATTGATGGTTTTTCTCTCCCTTTCTTTAAGTAGACCAATGTGTATCAGATGAAGCATTTTCCCGGGGTTCTTCCGGTAATCTTTTTAATACAGCGTTTGCGTCACATGGGTAGATACCAGCTGCTTTAAATCCAGAGATAATGTTGGTTTGGATTTTGTCTCCCATGTTTATCAAAGTATTCTTTAAAAGACGTGGGAAGATGTCCTTAGGTACTACGCCTCTATTTCGCAGCTTCCATTCCGTCAACTTATTCCTCCAGGATTGTTTCAGAGCTCTGAAAAATGCGACGTCCAGCGGTTGGCACCAGTGTGTTGCATTGGGGGGCATAAACACAAATCTTATGCCATGTTCCTCACATTTTTTGATAACACTCAATGATACATGTGAGCTCAAATTATCACCTATTATTAATTTTAGGCATTTTTCTTCTTTTTCTTTTTCAATGTCTTAAAAATATTTAATAATGACTGTCTCAAAAAAATCTTCAAAAAGCACACTGTCAAACCATCCTGAATGTGACCTGTTGTACCGTGTGCCCGGCCGTCCACCTTGTGTCCATGTTGTATGCATATGCTCTGCCTTGTAGACTACATATAGGGGTAATAGCACACCAGTTGCTGTGCCTGCAAACATAACAGAAGTACTACTCTTGGAAAAGTCCATAATTCTGTCTGCCCGTTTGCTTCCCCGTTTTATAAGAACTTTTTTTCTCCCCGTATCATCAGACATATTCGTTTCATCAAAATTTATGATGTTCTCAGGGTGAACACCAATAAGAGATTCTTCGAGATTTACGAAATATTCTGTCAATTGTTCTCTTGAGAGCTCGGATCGGGCCCTCTTGATATTCGAACATAACCTTGTAGTGAGACGATTTTTATGTCTTTCTATAAATGAAACGCACCATTCTTCACCAGGCATATTTTCTTTAAATCTTGAGTTCACATTTCCTATAAAAAAACATTAAAATAAATAAAACCGTTACAAATTAAATATAAAATATAATGCTCTTTAAAAAAACATTTCACCTATAGAATCCAAGTATGATTTCACCAACAGTCTTAGCTCAAGATGTGAAACAGGATAGCCCCAATCGGCTAAAACAATCAATCCATCAACCAGCTTGAGCTCCTCCTCAGGATCTAATTCCGTAGGTCTACCAATTTTTTTCATATTCTTGTCATTTTTTTTTTTTGCAAGGTCGATTTAGGGATATTATATTTATCTTGGGCATCTCTGTAAGACATTTTTCTTACTCGTATGTCTGCTAAAGCATTTTGTAGACTTTGTTCAGACCAGTTAGCATATGGCCTGGAACCTAGAACCTTTTGGTGTGTTCGAGGCATATTTTTTTCTAAAACAAAAGAAATTTTAGGTTAACTTGGGACACGATGGCAGCCTAATGACTAGAGTAGGTAAGTTGGGACGTAGCACTATGGGAACCTTGACTCCTTTTCATATCATAAATCTATAACTTCCGTGTTTTTGATGATATCTAAGTACCTGATTTTTTTTCTGGGTATACCTAAATAGATATTCTCCTAAATAATATACACTTTATAAGTCAAATTTTATTTATTATAGTTATAAAAAAATAAGGAATAAAAAAGTATTAATTTCTTAGATTTAACCATGCATGTTCTTATGAATTTACAGATAAATAAGATGAAGTACCTACTTTAAATATCAAGAATACATAAAAACATAGCTTAGTAGTCACTCAGGAGCTCTTTTGCTTCATCAAGAAGTTCCAAATATTTATTGTTGTAAGGTTTTCTCAAGCTTGTAATGTATGGATCAGAGGTATACAAAAGTGTGTGTATAACGTCTTCGTTGGTGGCTGCCCTCGAACATTTTCTTGCATGATGAAGTCTGAACTGCTTGTAGTCTTTATTTCATGACTCTTGAGCATCTTCAGAGAGTTGTCCAAGAGGCAAGACAGAAAAATGACGTATGACACTCTCACCATGAATCAACACTTTGTGCACTGATGACGGCATGTAATACCATTTATATTTATTAACATACAGCTGTGCTGTATCGAATGCATACTGTCCAAATTTTTTGGCATCAATACCTCTACCACTTGACATGACCTGAAGTGTAACATAAAACCGTTTTATTAATTCCTCATTTATTCCAGTGATTTCTGATGAACAATGGTAGTTTTGGAACAATCTTCTGGCTGTATTACCGTCATTAGTGTTGCCACTTACTTGCTTAGGTTTATCTATATTCAATCCAAGTTCTTCTCTGAACCTTCTTTGTACGTAAGCTTTCTTTTGCTTTTTTAAATCTTTATTCTCTGTTGTTGTGGCAGACCATTTTTCAAAACCTAGATTGTAAGATAAATGTAAAATAAGTTCCATAAATCTGATCCAACAATGCAAAGTTGAAAGCCCATATTGATAAGAAGCTTCATGCACAGGTTCGCACTCTTTCTAAATTATTCATTTCTGTAGGTCTTGCACTGCAAATAGTACACACATCACTTGAGGAAGTTTCTGACAAAACTTGAGCCACTTTCCCATCAATCATAGTTAAAAACAACGTGTGTTTTATTTCAATACCTTCTCCATTGTGATTAATTAGGGAAGGATTCAGGGCTAAAATTTGAGCATTAATTTCGCTGACTACTAGTGTTGTTTTCTCAGCTCATTCTTTTGAAAATTCTATCAAAATTGGTCGGCAAAATGTCACTGACGAAGGAACAGGATTAGTCCACAATACTTCATTAGTATTGGTATCAATAAGTCGCAATGGCACTAAAGATGATATAAATAAATTAGAGTCTGAAATTAGATCACTCTCTTCAGACAGGGGTTGTTTGTATTCGCTTTGTCCACTTGATCCATCACAGCCCCATTTGGAATATAGCATTAAGTGGGTTGAACCCACTTTATAAACATCATTAATTTTTAGAAGTCTGGCTGAAGTGTGATCTAAAAGATCTTGTAGTTTTATTTGTGCTTTTATGTTAGTAATTTCAACGCTAGATTCTGGTGGATAGCACATTCGCTTAGCTTCACGAATCGACTTGTAAGAAGGAAACAATAAGCAATTTTTTGAAATTAAACAATTTCTCATATTGTCATACTGTGCCTTGTTCAGATTTAATTGTATAAAAATGCTGAGTGCTTCGTCTTTTGAATACGCTGTTATATGTGCTGGTTCATTAAGAAGACTATTGAGTATTTCACTTTTTTTTCTGACGGCAATGTTCGTAAAACTTCAACAATTACGGCTTCTTCTACTTCGCCACGAGACCTTAAGCCCTGTATGTACGAGTTCAATATGAAATCAAGTCCACATGAATCAAGCAATTCCTTGTTTTTACGTTTTTTTGTGCTCACTGAACTATCTTCGTACGTTTTAGAAGGTCTTCCTCTTTTTTCTTCTTATGTAGAAGGTTCAGGTTGGCATGTAGATTCTTCTAGTTTCACCGTGAATATGCTATCCAACCAATTGCTGTTTTTACTTAAAAACAGATCTTTCTTTCGACCCGCTTTAGAAAAGCGTTGACGAAACTGGTTTATGAATTGCGGAGATAGTCTGAAAACCAAGCGATTGCAACAGGGGAGAAGTTAAGAGAGCAGAGAATGGCAAGAAGGATGTCATAGTCGACAGAGTTGAAAGCACTGCTGAAGTCCAGTAACACAATAATGGTAAACAATCGGTTATCCATGGCGTGGCGAATATCATCCGTGACGTTAAGTAAGGCAGTTACTGTGCTATGACCAGGACGAAAACCGGATTGATATGGACTTATAAGATTATAACGAGAGACAAATGAGAAAAGTTGTTTATGAACAGTGCCTTCAAGGACCTTGGACAGGAATGGTAGGATGGAGATAGGACGAAATTGGGAGAAAGCCGTGGGAGTAGCGGATTTAGGGATGGGAATAACGTGGGCTAATTTCCAGTCGCTAGGAAAGACGCCAGTTGCAAGTGAACAATTCATAATGTGTGTGATAATGGATGTAACGTCATCCAGGATAGGTATCAGCATGTCACGGAAAATACCATCTTCACCCACGGCCTTGGAAGTAATGGATAGGATACTCTTCTTAACTTCCCCCTCAGTGACTTCGCGAAAAGAAAAAGGCTCATAAGCAGGACGTGCAACAGTGCCCAGAGAGGTGAGCGTGGAAGTCTTGATAGAGTCAGCAACTGTAAATGGTGAGTTGGTTAAGTATTTGTTGAGTGAATTAAGATCAGGTAAGTCAACAGTACAGTCACGATCTCTACCCACACCAAGTGATCTCAAGAACTTCCAGGTTTGACCCATAGACAAGCCCTCCATCGACGAATGGATGTAACGCCGTTTGGCGTCACGACACAGTCTGTTGCAGAGATTACGCAGCCGTTTATAGGAAAGCAAATTATCGTCACCTGGAAACCTCCTAAGGATTGACTTGGCCTTGTCCCTACGTTTCATGATTTTCTTTATTGATGGTGTAAGCCAAGGCGCAGGCAGATGCTTAACGCGCACTGGTCTGATTGGGGCATGAGAGTCATACAGCTTTATTAACAGATTGTTAAAAATTTTGATCTTCTCATTTACCGTGTTAGCTTCAATCAGTGCAGACCAGTCAATATTAGAAAAATCCTCTCTCAAACGATCCACACAAACGCTACCAAAGCTGCGCTGAAAAATGACTTTAATTCTGGGTTTGGGAGTGCGTACTCGGTAAGATAAATATATGAGGTCATGATACGAGAATGGGGCAGTGGTTTGTCCATGCAAGAGCACTGCCTCTGGTTTCGAAACAATCTGGACATCCAAAAGTGATGGTTGACAATTGGGGGAATGATGGGTGGCAGTGAGTGGGAGCAATACAAAGTTCACTCCAGATACAATGGAGTTAAGACGTGAGGAACGGAAGTTATTCTTTAATAAACAAGTATTAAGATCACCCATCAATATTATATGGTCGTAAGAGGCACTCAAAGATTCAAGCGTGGTCTCAAATAAGTCAAAATAATTTACATTAATACTTGGGCTATAAGTAACACCTACTAATATATTGGTGTGGTGTAAGTTGATGTCCAGAAACAGATACTCCAAAGATCCAGTATAAGTGTTAGGAGACTGACTGACAATGGAGCATGGGATGTGGTTCTTGATGTAAATACATACACCACCACCACCAATCCCAACTCTATCGTTGCGATATAATTTATATCCATTGAGTGAAAAAAGGGGGGATGGAAGAGAAGGCTTAAGCCAAGATTCTGAAATTAAGATTACATCAACTATGCCGTTGTTGAATGACGTATTTAATTCGGAGATGTGTCCAGGGACACTTTGCGCGTTAATATGCACTAGGTTCAAGAAATTGGATTTTCCATGAAATATTGATCGCAGCTTAACATCTAGTGAAGGCCCATCGGAGTCAGAAGAAATAGAAAAATCACTACAAGCACTTTCAAATTCATCAGATGAGCTATCGGTAATATAACTAGACTTTATAGACATAAATAGAAATTAATAAATATGTAAATTATAAGTAATAAAACAATATATGTATATGTCGTGGCCATATCGTAGATTTGCTCATTTCATGAAATGCTTTAGTATTTCATGAAATGGTCGCATTTCATGATGTGGGCAACTCAATTTGACCAGATCATAAAATCGTCTACGTTTCACGATTTTGTCATCCACGTTTGGCCGAATCGTATAAATAGGGTGTCCATAAAATATTTGATAAAAATCCAGAATATGGTAAGTGAAAGATTTGTGAATAAGGTCCAGCTGCGGGTCCACTATTACAGGTGCGGAGCACAATGAAACACGTCAGTTCGGTATAGCGTTTACTGGGCGAGAGGGACACATCAGTTTCGTTCTACCTTCTATAATAAATCTTATAACCTACTTAAAACTACCTACGGTTACATACGTCACACCTCCACCCTTAATTACTACTACACTAATTACCTTAACTACAGCTTTATATAAGCACAACTATAAAACTAACATTAATGAATCTTAACTAACTTAAATAATATCTTAACTAACTTAATCAAACTCCCAGCCATATCTTTTAACGGGATTTCGGGTCCGTTGGGGTCGGCCCACCGGGGGTGCAGGTGGTTCTTCAGGAATAACGACCGTGCATGTGGTATCGACCGGGTTAGGTGCCTGTGGTGCCACTGAGCACAGAGACTTACGCGGCTCTACGGTAGTCGATACCTCAGCAGCATCGGATCTTGCTACGGTATCCTGACCGCTGGCCACCTCAGGTGGGGTCTCCACTGCCTCCGACAGGGCCACGCCATAGCTACTACGTCTTTTCTTTATTTGATCCACATGTCTTTTTATAGGTGGACCATTCCCCCTACTAATCACGAAGTTGCGAGAGCCTACTCTTTCCTCGATCTGACCACCTAACCACCTTCCTCCCGTAAAATCCCGTGCCCACACGGTGTCCCCTACATCAAAATTCCGCAGCGAGCCCCCCGCGTGAGAAACTTGTTTACGCTGAGCATTCTGTACCTTGCCTTCCACCTGCCTATCTCCCCTCAATAAGTCTAGTCTAGATCTTAAGCTCCTACGTTGCAAACGCATTGCAGGCGACGCTCCCGTGGAGCTGTGTTCTACGTTCCTGTACATCATGAGGTATGCCTGCAGAGCAGCGTCTACTTCGCAGCCGTCTCTCCGCGACTTCTTTATCGCCCGTTTGCACAGATTAACGGCATTTTCCGCGGCTCCATTGGACGATGGGTGATACGCTGCTGTAAACGTAATTTTTATTCCGTTTGTTACCATAAAATCGGCATATTCGCGACTAGTAAACGGTGGTCCGTTGTCGGATACGACTTCTTTTGGCAAACCGAACCGAGCAAACGTCTCGCGGAGTACTTTAATGACTGCCTCTGCCGTCGTTCGTTTCATTTTAAATATTTCCAACCATTTGGTGGTGGAATCAATAATAATTAAAAATGTTTCGCCGTGTAATGGCCCTAAGAAGTCGATATGTAACCGTGACCACGGCTCGACGACGTGCGGCCACGGCTGCGGCGGCACCCGCGGGGGCGCCGTGCCCTCCAGTGCGCACGTCGTGCACTGCTTGGCCCAGCTTTCAATACTACTGTCGATTCCGGGCCACCAAATTATGCTTCTGGCGATGCTCTTCATTTTGACAATGCCTAAATGGCCTACATGCAATTCTTTCAATAAATTTTCCCTTAAAACATCAGGTATTACCAATCGATAACCCCAAATAATACAGCCCATCTCTATATAAAATTCGTTACGCCTAAGAAAATACGGCTTTAATATTTCTTCCTTGCAGACCGCCGGCCACCCGGACTGTACGTAAAAGTACACCTTTTTTAGTACGTTATCCTTGCTGGTCTGTTCCTGAACAGTTTTCCTCGTAATGGGAAGGAAATTTTGAATAAAATTCAAGTACGTCGATTCTTTGCCTTGTCGTTTCTCTTTTCCTACGGGCAATCGTGACAACGCATCCGCGGCGTTATTTTCGCTACGCACATACTCGATACTATAATCGTAGCCCGCCAAAATTACCGCCCACCTCTGCAACCTACTGGCCGCCATTACCGGGATTCCAGTCTTATCCCCGAAAATGGTCACCAATGGCTTGTGGTCCGTGCGCAATATAAATTTCCTACCGTAAAGATATTGGTGAAATTTACGTGCGCCGTAAATGATAGCGAGCGCCTCCCGTTCTATTTGTGAATAGCCTTTCTCGGCTGCATTCAGGACCCGCGACGCGTAGGCTATTGGCCGCTCGGCGTCGTCGCCGTCCGCGCCCGCCGCGAGGTGGGAGATCACGGCGCCCACGCCCGTCGCGCTCGCGTCTGTCGTCAGCACGAGAGGCAGCTCGGGAGAGTAGTGTGCTAAGACATCGCTAGAAATCAACATTTCTTTCACCTTTTCGAACGAACGGGCGCAGTCGTCACTCCACTCGTACTTGACTCCCTTCCGTAACAACGTGTACAGTGGGCCTAAGATGGTGCTTATATTGGGTACGAACTTCGCGTAATACATTACTAGTCCAAGGAAAGATCGCAACTCGGACACGTTTGCCGGCGCTGCTACCTTTTTTATTGCTTCGATCTTATCCGGACACGTATGCACACCCCGTTTGCTTATAGTGAACCCTAAGTACGTTACGGAATCTGCGAAAAAAGTGCATTTGTCTCTTTTTATCCTCAAACCGTATTTTTGCAACCTATCAAAAACTTCATGCAACGTATTTAAATGCGACCGGTCGTCTACCCCTGTGATAATTAAATCATCTAGAAAAACCCCCACCCGTGGCATATCCGAAAACAGCTGTTCTAGTTTCCTTTGAAAAATGCCCGGGCTCGACGCTAGACCATAAATTAGCCTGTTGTACATGAAAAGCCCTTTATGCGTGTTTATCACCGTGTACTTTTTAGAATCGTCTAGCTCGAACTGTGCGTAAGCTTGTGATAAATCAAGCTTCGTAAATTTCTCTCCCCCGTGCAACTTCGTGAGCAGGTCTTCGACCTTCGGTAACGGATAGTGATCCACCTCTAGACACTTATTTAAAGTCAATTTATAATCGGCGCATACCCTTATGGAGCCATCTTTCTTAACAACCGGCACAATCGGTGTGGCCCAGTCGGAGGTGGTGACCGGCGTCAGGATTCCGTCGCGCACCATCTGCGCCAGCGCGCGCTCCACGGGCTCACGCAGCGCGTACGCCAGCGGGCGCGCGCGAAGGAAGCGCGGCCGCGCGTCGGCGCGCAAATGGAACCCGACCTTTCCCCCGGTGAACCGGCCCAAGCCCTCCGCAAAGACATCACAGTATCTGGAACTGAATTCCGCCTCGCTAAATACTCTATTTACATTGCCAATTTTATTACAAGCTAACATTAATATATTTATTTTTAACTCATTAATCCAACCTCTGCCTAACAAACTTGTTTTACCACTTTCGATTATATACAAATCTAATTGTTTACATACATTCCCGTATTTAACTTTAGGTGCAATTTTCCCTAACGGTTTTACCATTTCACCTGTATAGTATCGCAATACTAAATTGCAATTTTGCAACACACAATGCGACAATAATTTTTGATAACAGTCTAAACTTATGCAAGAAATTGCACTACCCGTATCTACCTCCATAGTCAATGATACTCCGTCGATGGAAACATCTACCGTGTATGGTGCAAACAATTTTGACTGATTTGTATTTAAAGAAAAGTTGTTTACCTCTTCGCTATCGGTGCTATCGGCGTCATCTGTAGACCCCGACTTTATCCCTGTAATATTGTATAGTGATGATTTGCCGTTCAATTTAGGACACATCCTCTTCAAGTGCCCTTCTCGATTACACAGCCGACAAACATATATTTTAAATTTACATGATTCAGACTCGTGTTGGTTTCCACACACTTTACATTCCGGTCTATAATACGTGGTATTATTCCGCCCGGTATTACGGAACTTCCCGCTCCCCGCTCCGCTTGTGGCGCTTGAGCCCCCGCCGGCCATGCGCCCGACCGCGGTCGCCGCCGCTAGCCTCGCCCCTCCCGCGCCCGCGCCGCTGCCGCGCGCGTTACTTCCGCTGGCCCCCGCCCGCGCCGCTTGCTCTCCGCTCGCTCGTCTCAACTGATGCACCGAAGCCACCGCGCCCATTGGTACCCTGTCACCGGTTCGATTCCTGGTACAGTCCTCTACCATGGCCGCATTCGCCTCGGCCGCTTCCATTGACACCGCAATTTTATACGCTCTGTCGAACGTGATCGTGTCGTCTTCCGTAAACAATTTTTGTCTAATGTCCTCATTCACTAGTCCGCACACAAATTGGTCCCTTAAATTTTCTTTTAAACTGTCCGCCGAGAACCCGCAGTGTTTACTCAATTTCTGAAGATCGGTCACGAAATGTGCTATCTTTTCGGTAGTTGTTTGAACGCGCCTCCTAAACTTGAATCGTTCAGCTAATAAACTGGGTTTCGGATTTAAATGTCCTTTCATCAAGGTCACGAGTTCCGTGTACGTTTTCGTGGCCGGTTTATCGGGCGTGCACAAGTTCACCATCAGTTCATAAGCATCGCTGCCGATTACTGTAATTAGCGTAGCCACTTTGAGTTCACTTTTGATTGAATTCACAATAAAATATTGATCCAAACGATCCACATACATTTCAAAATTGTCCTTAGCGAGGTCAAAGGGTCCGACCTTTCCCACTGCCATTTCACTGATTTTACGCACACAATACTGTGTGTTAAGGTACACGCGTGAGGTCTGTTCGTCGCCACTGAAAGATTTGTGAATAAGGTCCAGCTGCGGGTCCACTATTACAGGTGCGGAGCACAATGAAACACGTCAGTTCGGTATAGCGTTTACTGGGCGAGAGGGACACATCAGTTTCGTTCTACCTTCTATAATAAATCTTATAACCTACTTAAAACTACCTACGGTTACATACGTCACAGTAAGAACTTATTTATTGTAATTTAAGTCCAATTATCACAAACTTAT
>NW_020654958.1:0-95 GCF_003589595.1 Hyposmocoma kahamanoa
CTGGTCCATCGGGCGCCTCGACGACAAGGACGCCCGGTCCCACCACGATCTCGTTCCCGAAACCTGCGGACGAAGAAACTCGCCGCCTCAGAGCG
>NW_020654958.1:195-2745 GCF_003589595.1 Hyposmocoma kahamanoa
GAAGAAACTCGCCGCCTCAGAGCGGACAACAAGAGGATGGCGGGAGAACTGGCTGCCCTAAAAGCTGAGGTGGCTGCTCTCCGCAGGGCCTTTTCAGAGAGGCCAAAAGCCCCCTCTGGAGGGATTCCATCCTCCGCCGACCAACCGGCGGGGTTGACGGAACTTATGGAAGAGCTCAAAAGGAGCCTCCTCGTCTCCCTGGGCGAAATTATCAACATTCGCTTAGGAGAGATCGAGAGGCGCCTCCCTCCGGAGCCGATCCTGAGACCACCTCTGGCGGCTGACAAGAAGAGGGCTGAGGCCAGTCGCCAAGCATCGGGTCCGAGCGCTGAGGCATCTCCTGCTTTTCGCCCGCCGGCCCAGTCGACCACGGCAGCCAAACCTGCAGCCAAACGGCGGCAACGCAAGCGGCAAGCGACCGCCGCGCACACCGAGGCCCAGAGTCGGGAGACGGCGCAAGCCGCGTCCGTCTCACTTCGGTCCACTGAGTGGACCGATGTCGTACGGCGCAAACCTTCCAAGCGGAAACGACCCGCTCAGCCCGCTGCGACTGGTCCTGTCACGCCCCGCGTCAGGACCACAGCGCCAAAGGTCAAAAAGATGACTACCCCGAAGTCGACAGCGGTGGTCATTACTTTGACACCGGAGGCAGCAGAGCGCAATGTGTCTTACAAGGACGCCTTGAAGAGGGCAACGGCTGGACTGCAGCTTAGCACGGTCGGCCTAAATTCTGTGCGGGTGCGTAACACGGCCACAGGGGCACGTATTATTGAGGTGCCGGGCTCCGATAGCGGCACCAATGCGGATGCTCTCGCAGAGAAACTGCGAGAAATAATTGGCGATGTGGCCGTAATTTCCAGGCCGACCCCAAAAGCCGACATCATAGTCTCGGGTCTGGACGAGTCGGTGGGGCCGGAGGACGTGCAGAGGGCGGTGGCGGCAAAGAGCGGATGCACCTTACAGCTGGTGAGGGTGGGTGGCATCCGCACCAAGCCGGACGGAACGGGGTCTACCCTGGTTCAATGCCCGGTTGTGGCCGCCAAAACCCTGGTCGAGGCGGGACGACTTCTGGTCGGGTGGTCGTCAGCCCACGTTAGGGCACAGGACCCTCTCCCCATGAGGTGCTTCCGGTGCATGGGTACCGGGCACACAAGGGCCCTGTGCCCGTCACAGGTGGATCGGAGCACCCTGTGTTTTCGATGCGGGACTGAGGGTCACAGATCGGCGACCTGCACGGCAGAGCCTCGTTGTGCCGTGTGCACCCACGCGCGACGGCCGGCGGGGCACGTGATGGGAGGAAGGGCATGCATCCCTCCGCCCACGAGAGGCAAACCGGCCATCCAGGTCCGGACCGCGAATGAGGGCCAGATGGAAACGTGATGTCTGCACACCACTTCCACTTACTCCAGGCGAATATAAACCACTCCGCCCGAGCTCAGGATCTGCTTATGCAGTCAATGGCGGAGTGGTCCATCGACGCAGTGGTGGTGACTGAGCCTTACCTCGTCCCTCCCCAACCTAATTGGGTTGGGGACACGCAGGATGTGGTGGCAGTGGTGGTGCCGACAACAGGTGACCACCCTCAGCTCCTCCTGAAGGAACGTGGGCCGGGGTACGTGGCGGCTGTCTGGGGGGAGGTTGTCCTGATAGGGACTTACTTCTCCCCGAACCGTACACTGCCAGAATTCACACGCTTCCTGGGAAGACTGGAGCAGGTGATCAGGAGGGCCGCCCCGGCTCAGGTTCTCGTGATGGGGGATCTAAACGCGAAAAGCGACGCGTGGGGATCCCCATACACCGACGTCAAGGGGGCAGAGCTCGCGGTTTTTTTTTTTTTTTTTTTTTTTTTTTTTTTTTTTTTTTTTTACGTCAACACGTGTGTGCGGCGACAGGGAGGGTCCATTGTGGACATCACATTTGCGACCCCTGCCATGGCCGAGCGCGTGTCAGACTGGCGGGTTCTAGAGGACACAGAGACCCTCTCCGATCACTTGTACATACGGATGAGGGTTTCTACCTCGCCACTCACGATCGTCTCCGGGACCAGCTCGCACAGAACAGGAAGGAGTCAGTTCCCACGGTGGTCCCTGTCCCGACTTGACCGGGAGATGGCGGAGGAAGCCGCGATTGTGCAGGCCTGGTGTGCGCCCCCACCGGTCACTTTTGGTATAGACCAAAAGGTTGATCGGTTCCGGGGTGCAATGACAGAGGTGTGCGATTCAGCCATGCCGAGGATCAGGCGCCTCTCCAACAGGAAGCAGGTCTATTGGTGGTCTGCGGAGATCGCAGCTCTCCGCGCCACCAGTAACCATGCCCGACGGGCGTACGGGAGGTGCCGAAGAAGGAGATCGCACACGGTGGCTGAGGAGGACCACTACTATCGCGCCCTCCAAGAGGCCAAGGCGGCACTCGCGGTGGAAATTGCCAGGGCCAAGGATTCCGCTCACCTAGAATCCTTGGCCACCCTGGACAGGGACCCGTGGGGGAGGCCGTACAGGGCCGTCCGAAATAAGATGCGCCGCGCTCCCTCCACAGCCTCTCTAGAGCCGG
>NW_020654958.1:2845-11063 GCF_003589595.1 Hyposmocoma kahamanoa
GGCCGCCTTAAATCATGCGGGAAAGCTCCGGGACCAGACGGAGTCCCGGGGAAGGCCCTGCATATCGCCCTCGAGCACCTCGGCGACCGCCTCAGACAGATCTTTAACGACTGTCTGGAGGCCGGCCGATTTCCAAGGCGCTGGAAAGAGGGGAGGCTGTGCCTGTTGCGGAAGGAGGGGCGCCCGCCGGAGTCTCCTTCCGCATACAGACCCATAGTCCTGCTCGACGAGGCCGGGAAGTTGTTCGAGCGCATCTTGGCCTCTAGAATCGGTGAACACCTCACCGGGAGGGGCCCAGACATTTCCCGGTGCCAGTTCGGATTCAGGACCGGACGGTCGACACTGGACGCCATCAAGGCTCTGAGGGTGTTCACCAATGAGGCGGCCGCCAATGAGGAGGGGGTTGTCGCGGTATCGTTGGACATCGCCAACGCATTCGGCACCCTCCCTTATGGCGTAGTGGAGGAAGCGCTCCGATATCACAGGGTGCCCCTCTACTTGCGTAGATTGGTGCGACACTATCTGGCGGACAGGGTGGTGCTCTATCAATCGAGAAGCGGCCAGATAGTAGCACGAAATGTGGAGTGCGGAGTACCCCAGGGGTCCGTCCTCGGGCCACTACTGTGGAACCTGGGGTATGATTGGGCACTAAGGGCGACGTTGTCCCCTCGAATGGCCATCTTCGCGTACGCTGACGACACGATGGTGGCTGTCCGGGGAGGCAACTATTGGGAGGTGGCGCGGAGGGCGTCAGTGGCGACGGACATGATTGTCCACCGCATCGAACTGTTGGGGCTCAAGGTGGCGCTGAGCAAGACGGAGGCCACAGTCTTTGGTGGACTGGGTGGGGGATGGCGGCTCCCTGCTGGCGCCCACATAGCCATCGGGACGGAGGCGGTTCGGGTCAAGGCCCACATTAAATATTTGGGGCTTGTGCTGGACCGTCACTGGAACTTCCGGGAGCATTTCAAACAGCTTGCTCCCCGGGTGGTGGGCGCCGCAGCGGCACTTGGCCGTCTCCTGCCGAACGTCGGGGGACCTGGGGCCACGTGTAGGCGTCTGTACGCGGGTGTAGCGCGCAGCATGGCCATGTACGGGGCCCCTATATGGCACGACGCCCTCACATCTGCCAACAGAGACCTTCTGCGCAGGCCACAACGCGTCGTGGCTAATAGGATGTGCCGGGCCTACCGTACGGTAGCCTGGGCGGCGGCGTGCGTTCTCGCCGGCACAATGCCGTGGGAGCTGGAGGCGGGGGTGCTGGCGGAAACGCACCGCGCAAGGGAGGAAGCCAGGGCCCGAGGCGAGCGCCCTGCTCCCGAGGAGGTTGAGCGGGCGCGCCGTATGGCGGCGCGTAGAGCGAGGGCCAGGTGGAAGAGAAGCTTGGCGGACCCCTCCTATGGAATCCGTACCATAGAGGCCGTCCGTCCGGTTCTTGACCGCTGGCTGAAGAGGCGCCACGGCGCACTGACGTTTCGACTTGTGCAGGTGTTGTCCGGGCATGGTTGCTTAGGACACTACCTGCACAAGGTCGCAAGAAGGGAGCCGTCGCCGATGTGCCACGAGTGTGGTGCTGCGGACGACACTGCGCAGCATACCCTCGAAGTGTGCAATCGTTGGAGTGTGCAGCGCCACACTCTGATTGCGACGATTGGAAGCGATCTGTCGCTGCCCAGCGTGATTTCAGCCATGTTGGACAGCGAGAGGTCGTGGGAGGTAGTGGTCTCCTTCTGCGAGGACGTGATGTCGCAGAAGGAGTCCGCGGAGCGGGAACGCGAAGACGCTGTCAACGCAGACCCGCTCCGGCGCAGGCGGTGGGGAAGAAGGCGAAGGCAGTACGCTGCTCGCCTAATTCCCTAGTGGGGCCAGCGGGCAGGGGTGGGGATACCCCTGCCAGCCTTGCACGGCCTCACTCGTCTAGGGGGATGGGTCACGCGGGCCGACCCTCCCCCACTTGGCGCGGGAATCCCGGTGAAAACCGGGATGGCCGGGGGTGTCGTTGTGGTCGAATCCTCGGGATCCCACGGCACCCACAACACCCGGCCTTGCGGGCAACGCCGGTGGAGTTTTAGTGCGGTATGCCCCCACTATGGGGGAGAGTCCCACATAACTTCCGAGCCTCCCCAGCTCGGTCGTATGCATAAAGCATTTCTCCACCGTTAAAAAAAAAAAAAAAAAAAGGTTAGGTTCCGTGTGGAGTTGCTGGTCTCCCATCGGACGCGTCCCCGGGTGGCGGATAGGGGAACGCCCTCCAGATATGGGGGGTACCGATTTATCGGCGCGGACCAAAACCGGCACGGCGGGCTCCTCCCCGTGTCCCTATGATTTGCATAGGGCACAGGGGACGGAGCAGCATGGCGGGCTCAATCCCGTCATGCGGAGGAGGGAGCACTCATGTCCAGCGAGTGTTTCGGTGTAGGGGGCAGGGGGACTGGAGGCTGAGTGTCGTGGTCACGTCTCGCGGCTCAGCCTCATCTCCATTCGTGCCCAGTGGGTGTTGCGGTCCTCGTGACCCCAGAGGCCATGCCGGCAGGGTCACCCATACCGGACGGGCTCTGAGGGGAGGGACCGCGCTTTTGTTCGGCGGAGGCCTTTTGGCCGAAGGCGGGCGCGGGTGCGCCAGGCGCGCTGACGGGAGAGCTCACTCCCGAAAAAAGAGACGACGATGTGGAGCATCGGAGTAAAATTCACAATGAAGAAGTCACATAAAAAATATGTTCCTCGGGTGGGTCCTGGAAACAGGGAATCCCACACGCCGTCTCAGGATGGCGTCTGCCCCGCGTACTACGAGGGGGGCACAAAAGGCTTCGTGGGTCGGCAGGTCGCCGGCCCTCGTGAACACGAATTTGGCACACGAAAGACGGATACCGATTTTGGAGAGAACGGAGGAGAAGTAAGGGAGTGTGGAGAGCGTTGCGCCTCCGGGGGGAGAGCGGGATCGCAGTTGCGGTCTCGCTCTCTCTCTGGGGGTAGCGCGACGCGTTCTTCGTCGAGGGCCTCAAACGCCCTGAAGGGGGGTCGGCCGACCCCTGTGCCTGGAGGGAGCACGGAGACTGTGCACTCCATGGAAGAATCATACGACCAGCCGTTAAGCATGAGGCGTCCAAAGAGAGCGGCGGAGACGGAGATTGACAGCGGGAGCGACTCGTCTGTCTGCTCTGTGGCGCCAGAGCCCAAAGGTGTGGGCTCCGCCAAGCGAGGCCGTGGCAGGCCGCCCACTACAGGACACTACGTCGGACTAGCCAAGGCGAAGGAGGCACTGGCAGAGGCCAGACGAGCGGAGCTCGAGCTCGAGGTCGAGTCCGACCTCGCCGAGTCGACAAGGAGGCTAGCGGGCGTTCCTGCGGCCTCAGTCGAGAAGCAGGTGGAAGGCGGCATAGACATCATCAGGAACGTCGCTAAAAGATCGAAGAATCTGAAAGGCACTTTTGTTAGTGCCCTGAACAAGGCTGCGGCCCAAATTGAGCTGGTCTTTGCAGCCCTTTCGGCCAGATCGGCGAATGAGGAGGTGGTGGTCCTGCAAGCGGAGAACGCGGCGTTGCGGAGCAAGATGGAAAGCCTCGGCGCGGATGTGGTCATGCTTCGCGAGGAGCTTGACCGCGATCGCGCGGAGCGGGCCCGCACGGGCGCGCGCGCTCCCCCCCCTCCACCTCTTTCCGAGGAAGAGTTAAGGCCGGCCCTTATGAGGGACATCGGCTTCATGATTGATGCCAAGCTGGCCGGCCTCGAAGACCGTCTTCTCCCTGAGAAGCGGCTGCGTCCACCCCTAAGGGCGGATCAAACCCAGCCGGCGCCTCAGGTGAGCAGCAGGGGACGACAGGGTGCCGGGAAGGGGACCGCCAAGGCGACCGAAAATGCCGCTGGCAAGGCGAATCCCCCTACCCCGGCGCCTTCACAGGGAGCACAGCCGCCTCCAGGGAGGCTCGAGGAGCCCTGGAGCAAGGTGGTGGGGCGGAAGAAGAGGAGGAAGGGAGCGCGGGATGCTGAGACGGTACCTGGGGGCAAGCCTCTGGTGAGCCGTGCAGGAACGGCGAGGCCAAATGGCGCGGCTGGCCCTAAAAGGCCGAAACGTGCCAGGAAGAGGAGGCCTCGTCAACCAGCCTCGGCGGCGGTCGTCCTGACCCTCCTCCCAGAGGCGACGGAGAAAGGCCTCACCTACGAGAAGGTGCTGGCGGTCGCGAAGCAGGAGGTGGATCTGGCCAAGCTGGAGATTGGCGGGCTGCATTTCCGCGTGGCTGCGACGGGGGCTCGGATCCTCGAAGTCCCCGGCGAAGAGAGCGCGGCCAAGGCGGACCGTCTGGCGGCCGGGCTGAGGGAGGTCCTTCCGGAGATGGTCAGGGTTGCCCGTCCCGGGAAGTGTGCGGACCTGAGCATCTCCGGCTTGGACGATTCTGCATCCGTAACCGACATTGCGGCGGCGGTTGCCCGGGAGGGAAAGTGTCCCCCGGAGCAAGTGAAGGTGGGGCCGATCCGGATAGGTCTCTTCGGCGTGGGCAGCTCACTGGTTCAGTGCCCAGTGGAGGCTGCAAAGTTGGTAGCCAAAGGTGGCCGACTCCTGGTGGGCTGGAGCGCGGCTCGCGTGCGACTCATGGAGCCCAGGCCCTTGAAGTGCTTCAAGTGCTTCGAGATTGGGCACACTGGGCTCCAGTGTCGCTCACAGGTTGACCGAAGCCGCAATTGCTTCAGGTGCGGCCAGGAGGGGCAAAAGGCGGCAGACTGCACCGGTGACTTGCTCTGTCCGATGTGCAAAGCGGCAGGGAAACCGGCCAACCACGCCGCTGGGGGCAGAAAGTGCGCCCGCCCAGGGAAAGGGAAAAGAGTGGCTGTAAAGGCCCCAGTCGCTCCCATCCGATCGCCAACGGAGCCGCCACGAGAGGCGATGGTGACCCAGTAATGGCTACACACCATCGGTTCCTTCAAGGGAATCTGAACCGCTGCGCTGGCGCGCAGGACTTGTTCCTGCAATCCATGCTGCAGTGGTCAGTGGACGTGTCGGTCGTCGCAGAGCCCTACTTCGTGCCATCTCAACCCAACTGGGTGGGGGACACGGGGGGCTCTGTGGCGATTGTGGCATCGACGGGCGCGGGCTCCATGCCCCTATCTGTCAGGGACAGAGAGCTCAGTTTCGTCTCTGCCGCCTGGGGTGGGATTTTGGTTTTCGGGGTCTACTTCTCCCCGAACAGGCCGCTGTCCGAGTTCGAGGTCTTCCTCGACCGCCTGAGGACTGCGGTGGGTAGGGCGTCATCGGGCAGCGTGGTCGTGCTTGGCGACTTCAACGCCAAGCATACGTCCTGGGGGTCCCCGGCGACCGATGGCCGTGGAGAGGCAGTGGAGACGTGGGCGGCCCAGTGCGGCCTGGTCGTCCTAAACCGCGGCTCGACCAACACGTGCGTGCGAGGGCAGGGCGGGTCCATAGTGGACTTAACGTTCGCTAGTCCTGCACTTGCATCGCGCGTGTCAGACTGGAGAGTTGTGGAGGACGTGGAGACCTTATCGGACCACCGATACATCCGGTTCGAAGTCTCCACCAGCATCGGTGTCATCCAGCCAGGTCCAGGGTTGTCGGCCTTCCCGAGATGGTCCCTCTCGCGCCTCAATAAGGAGCTGCTGACCGAGGCTGCGATTGTCCAATCTTGGACGATGCAGCCGTTTGTGTCGGCCGAGGTGCATGAGGGAGCTAGTCGGTTCCGGGGGGCACTGACTCGGATTTGCGACGCGGCCATGCCCCGTGCGAGGCGTCACGCTGCTAGGCGGCAAGTATACTGGTGGACTCAGGAGATAGCTGATTTACGCGAAGCGTGCGTGACATCGCGTCGCGAGTTCACCAGATACCGGAGGCTGCGTAGACGGGACGAGGAGACGGTGGACCTACTGCACAACATCTACACGGAGGCCAAGAGGACCCTGCAGCTGGCCATCAGCAGGTCCAAAGATGTGGGCAGGCAGGCCATGCTGGAGACGCTCGACAGGGACCCGTGGGGTCGTCCGTACCGTGCGGCGAGGAACACTCTTCGCCCACAGGCGGCCCCGCTTACGGAGACCCTGGAGCCTCAGCTGTTGGACGATGTGGTCGCGGCGCTGTTTCCGGACGGCCCGGAGCACACTCCTCCAGCCATGGCGGACCTGGAGGCTGATGATGAGGAAGCAGAGGAGGAGGAGATCCCTCCGTTAGAGTTGGCGGAAGTGAGCGGGGCCGCACTCAAGCTCCGAGCGAAGGCCACCGCACCTGGACCAGACGGAGTACCGGGCCGGGTATTGGCGTTGGCGCTGGACGTCTTGGGGACTCACCTCACCGAGCTCCTCGATGCGTGCCTGGCGTCGTGTCAATTCCCGACCTGTTGGAAAACAGGGAGGTTGGTGCTCTTGAAAAAGGACGGGCGTCCTGCGGATTCCCCTTCCGCCTACCGCCCAATTGTCTTGTTGGATGACACGGGTAAGCTCTTCGAGCGCATCATTGCCTCCCGTGTCATCCGACACCTTAACACGGAGGGTCCCAATTTGTCGGACGGGCAGTACGGGTTCCGAGAGAGCCGATCCACTATTGACGCGATCATGCGCGTCAGGGCTCTCTCGGACGAAGCGGTGGCTTCGGGCGGCGTGATGCTGGCGGTGTCCTTGGACATCGCCAACGCGTTTAACACGCTCCCCTTTGGTTGCGTCGAAGAGGCACTCAAATTCCATCGAGTGCCCCTCTACCTACGGAGGCTGATTGGGGCCTACCTGCAGGACAGGCAGGTTCTATATTCTGGGCGGGACGGCGGAATCCATCGGAGGGACGTGAAGTGCGGTATTCCACAGGGATCGGTCTTAGGACCGCTCCTGTGGAATATCGGGTATGATTGGACGCTGCGGGGCTCTCTTCCCAGGGGCGTCAAAGTCATCTGCTATGCAGATGACACACTAGTCCTGGCCCGGGGGGAGAGTCATGACGAGGCGATGGTGCGCGCCACTCTGGGTACACAACGCGTGGTGAGACGCATCGAGAGGCTGGGTCTAACGGTCGCCCTTAATAAAACCGAGGCCCTGTGCTTTCACGGTCCTCGAAGGGGGCCGCCTGCAGGCGCGGGCGTCACGATTGGCGGGACTTGGGTGGAAGTGAAGTCCCAGATGAAATACCTGGGGCTTCACCTTGACTCACGGTGGAACTTCCGGGAGCACTTTCGGCGATTGGCCCCAAAGCTTATAGCTGCCGCTGGTGCTCTCGGAAGGTTGCTGCCTAATTTGGGAGGGCCAAGTGTGACCTGCCGCCGGCTCTATACCGGCGTGGTCAGGTCAATGGCATTATACGGTGCACCGGTGTGGGTCGGGGCTCTGACTGCCCCGAACAGGGCTCAGTTGTATCGTCCACAACGAGTCATGGCAGTCAGAGCAATCCGAGGATACCGCACCATTTCGCACGTTGCGGCCTGCGCCCTCGCGGGTACTCCTCTCTGGGATCTCGATGCCGAGGTTCTGGCGGGGGTGTACGAGCGGCGCGCGGAGGCAAGGAGGAGTGGAGTGCGCCAAGCCCACGAAGACGAAGGCAGGTGGCGGCGGTCCGCGCAGAGAAGGCTGCTGCGCAGGTGGAGACAGCGACTTGCGGAGTCGCGTGCTGGGTCGTGGACGGTGGCGGCGATACGTCCGGTCCTTAAGGGGTGGATGAGCAGGCGGCATGGCTCGCTCACATTCCGGATGGTGCAGATCCTGTCGGGGCATGGCAGCTTCGGCAGGTATCTGTGCCACGTAGCCGGGAGGGAACCGTCGGCGCGGTGCCATCACTGCGCTAGCAGTGAGGACGCCGCCGAGCACACGCTGGAGGTTTGTCCGGCGTGGGTACGAGAGCGGGCCGAACTGGTAGCCGCAGTGGGCGGCAACCTCTCCTTGCCGGCCGTAGTTAGGGCTATGGTCGGCAGTGAGAGGGCGTGGGAGGCAATGGTCTCCTTCTGCGAGGAAGTGATGTCGCAGAAGGAGGCCGCGGAACGCAGTCGGGAGGACGACCCCCTCTCGGCTCCGATCTGAAGAAGGAGAACGGGGCGAAGACGACGGGCTTACGCCCGCCTCATTCAGCCCTAACGAAGGGCCTTAGCGTAGGATGTGGCCTGCCCGAACACAAGGCAGGCACGTCACAGGGAATAACCCTGTTCAGGGAGGGTCAGCGAGCGAGCTGACAGCACCGGCGGGTTCGCGGAAGAATGCGTAAGCGTACCCGTGTCCCGCCAACAGGTGATGGGAGGAGCAC
>NW_020654958.1:11163-13479 GCF_003589595.1 Hyposmocoma kahamanoa
ATATCTTACACCTCCAAAATATTCGGAGCCTTTGCTACATCTACTCTTTCATGCCAGTTCTCTCGAGTATTCTTCTCGCACTTTCATTCTTCATACCGTGTCTTTCTTTCATACAATAACGGGTGGGGTGCCCGCCTAGTTTCCAACTATCTAGCCTATGTCCTTATATGTAGTTACAGTGGGCAGGGTAATAAATTCTTAACACATTTTCTTTCTTTTTTCACATTTTCTATCCTACTACAATTTTTTACTTTCCTTATTCTAGTACAATCTTATCCTTATTATTCTTATTCTATTACATTCTTATTTCATAACCTAGTTTAATAACGTTGACACTTCTCATGAACTTATCCTACTTAATTAATTTTTAGCGGCTAATACAATTATATGTTACTCTTAAATATATACAATATATTAGAGAACATATGTTTATTTTACTGTTTTATTTCTATCATTTACTTTTTTCACAATATATTTACAAAAGCTCAGAAAAGTTGCTCTGTTTTTGCTTGCCATTATGTTGACTAAGTTATCGACCGACATCTTGGATTCCAGTTCTTGCTCTACATTATAGCGATCTAGGGCGTATATCGGGCATTCAAAAAGGACGTGCGGAAGGTGTTTTATGATCCCGAGATTTTGGACTGCAGGTGCCCAAGCGCTGGCGGCGTACGTCATTATGGGTTCCACTGCGGCGACGTAGATGGTCCTGATAATCTCGGGGTGTAGGCCCCAACTGACCTTTGCAGCTCTAGACAGCTGTCTTTGGATGGCAATGGCTTTTTTGCTTATCTCTGCGACATGCGCGTTAAATGTTAGTTTGCTGTCTAGAGTGAGTCCCAATAATTTTACCTTGTTGGTCATGCCAATCTCAACCCCTCCCATGCTCAGGCGTGGTGTGTCATATTTAAGCTTGCGCGTAATAATCATGGCGCTCGTCTTATGAGCCGCGAACTTAAGCTTATTTTGTACACCCCACGCCTGAACATGTTCGAGGGTGGCATTGGCACGGCCTTGAAGTTCCAGGGCCGTATCCCCCTCGAATACCAGAACCACGTCGTCAGCAAACGCCTGACAGTAGTCCCCTCTATTCTCAAGACTTCTCAACAAAGGGTCGAGCAGGAGGTTCCAAAAGATAGGTCCGGCGATGGATCCCTGTACACAACCTTTGGTTGTGTTTGCGCAGGCCACTGTGCCACCGTATCTCACCGAAACGCTCCTATCCGCGAGGTAGTCGTCGATGACCCGCCTGATGTTCATCGGGCATCGCTCCTCCGCCAATCTAAGCCTGATTGCAGGCCACCAGGCGTTATCGAAGGCTCCCTCTATATCCAGTGAAACTAATACCAGTATTTTCTTCTCATTTAGTTTCCCGCGGATGTACTGCATTAGGGTATAAAGGGAGTCTTCGGTACTCTTCTGGGGCATGAATCCATATTGGCGGGTACTTAAACGTGGTAGGAGATAAAACCTCAGGCGGGCCACCAACATCTTCTCGTATATCTTGCCTAGTACCGGGAGGAGTCCAATTGGCCTATAAGATTTCGGAGCTGTGTAGCTCTCCTTGCCCGGTTTCCTAAGCACTATGACTACCGCTTCCTTCCACAGCTTTGGGAAGCATTTGTGCTCGAGGCATTTGTTAAGGAGTCCCAAGAACAGATCTGGGTCGTTCTCTATGGCCTTGACGCAGATGTCGGCTGTGAATCCATCACCTCCAGGGGCTTTTTTGGGGTTGAAGGACCTTGCGGCCGCTTCCAACTCCATTTTGGTGAAGGGTGGGTCGAATGTCTCACCATCCTCTTCATCATTCACCTTTCCAGCCTTGTCGCGGATCTGGTGATGGACTGCGTTATCGTTCTCCCTTGTATCTCGCGGGTAAAACGTATTCGCGAGTAATCTTGCCGAGCCTTCTGCGTCAAGTGTTCTCCCGTTCTCCTGCAACGGTAAGTCCTCCTCCCTAATGGTTGTCCTTGTTAGGACCCTATGGATTCCCTGCCACATTCCCTCCTTTTCCTGCCTCCCGCAGAACTCCTTCCAACTTTCTGTCTGGGCCTTCACAGCCTCAAGCTCATACTTTTCTTTATGTTCCAGATACTCCCTGACTACCTTGGCTCTTCGTATGGGTGCAGCGTTTCGAACTCTGCGTCGTTTCGTGGCGACCTCCTTCTTCAATTTTGCGAGCTGTTCGGACCACCATGGCATGGTAAGTACCTCTTTACTTTTCTTTCTAGGAATTGCGTAGTCGCACGCTTCGGCGACTGCCTTTGTGTAATTGTTGATAGAGAGTTCCACTTGGCCCTTGTCTCGTATTTCGGG
>NW_020654959.1:0-10308 GCF_003589595.1 Hyposmocoma kahamanoa
CTATTTGGTTTCGCAAAATAGAAAAGGATTCAGTTTAAATACAAGTTTTTATAAATAAAAATTATTATTCTGCATTGCTAAATAAATACCCTCCGTACTACCAACAAAAACATCTCAAATAAAATGCAGTAATACACCGCAAATCCTGCACTTAAAAAGCACTAATGAAATTTTTGGTGTACTTGGATAAATATGATAATATTCCGTTTGAGTGGTTCTAAAGTTTACCATGAAATTACTCCTTAAAGTATAGTTTATAAACATTTATATTCAGGGTAAACTTAAAAAACGCTACTTACGGTATGTTTTCAATAAATAAACACCAGCCCAAACAATAACACACACGATTGTCGTGACGTATTTTTGAACTAGTTTATTTTTTTTAACCTCGTGAGACCCAGTGTACTTCAAAATGTACTTATAATTACGTAAACTAAATCAAACCCAGACAATATTAATCCTACGATCACGTAAGAGATCACTGTAAATAATAATGAAAATATCGCAAATTTCTATGTATACTTTCTATCTCTCTATCTATCTATTCTCTCGCTCTTTCTATCTACATATTTGTATGTAGAAAAATATGTTTTTCACACAAAACTGATCGCATACTTGCTTAGGCCTGATGAAATTATATTTAATACATTTTAATGTGCATTGGTAATTTATTTTTTCATTGTAGTTTGCTGGGTCTTAGGAGGTTAAATGACAGACCCAGGCATTAAAATCTTTATGGTTTGCTAGAGTAGTTACCGAAATAGCAATTAATATTAGTTCTTTTACCTGTATAAAATCATCACCGGCACCTCTAGGTGTGGTATGCGTCTACGGCTGCACCTATCGGGTGAGCGGCTATGAGAGATATTTACGTTTTTATTTCTATTTACAGCAAGAGCCAAGCTATAGCTACGCAACCGCTCCAGTAATGGACTGGGAAGAAGCGCGCGCGCGGTCTGCAAACAACCGTCACCTGTCACGATACCAGTCCGTAGCTCCTCATTTGCCGCCACGAAATGCCGAGCAGCCTGTATATGAGTACATCAGCCCTAGTGGTTTGAAGAAATAAAGGGTCCTAAACTAAGCCATCGTAACATTTATTTATGTTTTAAATACCTAATTACAATAATGATAGTGAGACTTCAACACCAGGAGAACAAATACTCACAAACAGGGTAAAAACACTCAACGCCGTGCCCCGACCGCGCCTCAGTCGTGACACGGACTCGGCCCGGTCTAACATGACGTTCATACAAATATATATGTAGTTATTCGACCGTGTCACAGCCGGTGCACGACCGGAGCACGGCCCGTCACGGTGTAATATGAATCGGCCTTAAGTCGTAAAGATCTGAGGAGCCGCTGCGTCAGTCACTCTAAGATATAAAGACAATTTGATAGTGACACTATTGACAGTGTTTTGTTTGGTATATGTAGTTTCTATGAATGTTCTCGTCTATAGATTGAAGCCGGTGCTAATAACAGTAGAGATCCTTGTGTAAGAATTCATCCAGGGAAGTACTGCCACCTTACCTATTTCTGCCGCCAAGCAAGGGTAAGGGTGCTAATGAGATTTTTTTAATGAAAAATAATGACAGACCTATCGCACTGCCATTACAATAATGTTGAAACTCAAAATATGTGAAATTCAAGATTATCTCATCGCTGAACGCAAACTTTGATTCTCTACATGTCAATAAAGCCGTCGGTAGAATATTGTAAAAAACAATTGAAAAATACTTAACTCTAAATGAAATAAACTTTATGTGAGCTATTTCCTTCGATACGGCCGGATTCGAACCGACGTCTTCTAGCTTACCGTGACAGACGCTATATCAACTAAGCACAGCGGACCTCACGAATTTTTCTACGTGCTTGAGTCGTATCTCTCTCTCTTTGTCGGTTCGAATCCGGTTGGATCGAAGGATTTTTTTCTGAGTGTTCGATCTTTGTATTAGTAATTATAACAATCTAGTGAAGTAATTTCTCAAAAAATAATTGAATATCGATTCAATAAAAATTTAAAATTTATGTGAGCTAGTTCTGGATAAAATAGTCCTTATCCAAAAATATTAAGTTATTTTTGAATACATTTGGCAAGTGGGAAATTGTTTAGATGTCCATAATAAACTATAGACTATACATAAATTTTAATGATCTTTCGCGGGAAATGAGTAATTTGTTTTTCATCGATTCTGAAAAATGCACTTTTCGAGTTAATACACTATTCTATTAACAGTGCGATATCATTAATACGAGGAATAAACATAAACTAGCTGTTGTTGATAGTCGTTTTCACAAAGTCTCAAATTCGTTTAAGGGGATATGTGTATGCTTATAACAAGATTCCGATTGATATTCAAAATTTGCTATTTACGAGGTGCAAAACTATAGTGAAACAAAAACTTTATTTAAAGGTTATTACAATAGAATAGAATAGAATCGTTTATTTCATGTTATCAATGTCACAATATTGCAATTGGAAATACAATGTCAAGGGATAACTATGATCGTCAGTAATAAAATTATAATAATAATAATGAATATAAAATAAAGTAGTATAACTACTGCTTGTCGAATAAAATAAAATTAAAATTGTTTCAAAAGAAACTCATCGACACTGTACAATTCAATATCCAATAAAAGGATTTTTAGTCGGGTACAAAACGTTTCATCGTTTCTAACACTTTTCAGGTCCGTAGAGTCGGGGACCTATTACCCGCGGATTTCTAGTTGCAAGTTCGGTACGGTGGGCAACGGAATTTAGTGTTCCTGCGTTTCGTAACGCTCGGCCTCCGCCCGTACGTCGCTCATAAGTAGCTAAGCCAATTATTACAGCTTCTGCGTACTTGGATGACAAAAATCCGTGATAGTGACCCGTGTCGCTCTTTCAGGTATTCTCTATCTAGGACATTGACTTACAAATAAATGGACGACGGGTCTAATACAAAAACCACGAAAGAAGTGTCCCAAGTCACCCTATTTAAACGTAGTGACATGTAAAGGAATATGAAAAAGCTAAAACGTTGAATTAAATTGTAATGTCATCGCAGTACTGTCTAATTTTGCTTGCTTCGCTGTCAGTCGAACAAACGAAGACTAAAGCGTGAATGACGCTCTGTGTACGATTTTAACGCCCTATAAGTTCGGACACTTTTTAGCGCGGACCCGACGTCCATATAGTTGTAAGTCAATGATCTAGGATGTTCAAATTAAAAATTATAATGATAAATGTATTCAAATGTTTACTTGCAAAGAGCAACCCCTATAGTGTCTTGCTCATTCTTCTCAAGAGAATCTGCCTTAGGAATGAGCAGTTGAGTTTAATCAGTATGATAATTTCAAGTGTAATATTCTTACCTATGAAATAAAGATTGTTTGACTTTGACTTTGTGAATAGGCCCATGGTACTTGTCAACTAATATCTGAAGGTGACGGGAGTAGTGGTAGTGACCCTCAGATCTTTGCAATTTAAAGCTCTGAGTGGCACTGCAACTGTTATGGACAGGCGTGTGGCTTACCATCAGGCGCACGACTTATTTGTCCCAACAATTGGTAACTATAATAAAAAAACAAGTTCAAATAATAACAAATCATGTTGTTTTTATGAGATAATTATAAAAAATATATGAGAAAAAATTCTTTATTGCAAAACACAGAAAACTAGGTACAGAGATATGCCTATACTCTCAAACTAGGATCCCCTGTCTTACACGTCTTTCAAGTGTTGTTGCCTAAAAATAACAATAGCTTGGTCTGTTAGAATAACTAACTAAATTACAATAAGCTTATAAAATATGATTGGTAAAACATAAAAGAGAGGTGTTTTACATTTAATTTTGGTACATGACTTGGTAAAGTTCTAGTTTTTATAAACAACAAAAACCAGCCAACGTCAATGTCAATACAGAACAAAAACATTCAAACAAAATACAACAAGAAGGAGAAAATGCACTAATATTAAAAATAGATTTATTACTTCAACGATATCTATGTGCTAGCGTACTAGATGCGGCGTTCCATACTCACGCTGTGTTTCATATAATAATATGTGCGGTGAACACGCTGCACATCATTTAGTTGGTTGTCAAACATTCAAGATGGTGGATGGTGGTGGATGCGGTCGTCTTTGAAAATTAATTCACAACGGCGTGTTGCTCACATTACACCATTTGACTAATGATGTGCACTTAAATTTTGATGTTTTAAGTTCGCACCCCTCATGGAATAAGTATAATTATTTAATAAGTGGAATAATGTCAAACATGTTTATTGCTCCAAAAAAGACTAAGCTCAACGATATCTATGTACTTGACTAGGCTGCATGGTCTAAAGACCTTTGTCTTTCTACATAAAATTACATGACTTAATGTCAATACTTTTACTTAATTAGTTTTTCTTTTTAATAATATATAAGTAGTAAGCGGCAAGCCCATGGGACAAAGCAAAATGTATTGTGCAACTAATAGCGAGTTTGCCCCTGGCTTTACGTTAATTCCCCGACTATGGATAAATATCATTGGTAAACACTCAATATTATCTGTCTGCCTTACTCATTCCTAATAGGTACAGACTGTCACGTCTGTCCACGCTACTACGGTACTGATACTTTGACCAAATTCAACACTAAAACATAATTATAACTAAAATATATATAAAAGATAGTCTTTTGTTTGGAACTGCTTTGGAGCAAGTAGTTGCTGTGAATTGTTCTTGTCTATAGATTGAAATCGTCAATACAATGTGAAATTTTATAAATTTCCTATTCAAGCATAAAAAGTTGTCGACAAATTTTGTTTGTAGAATATTTTATAAATTAAATGGGCAATTATGTAGGTATATTTACTTCAAGTGTGTAATCATAAGACATTCTTTGAGGGAACGCCCTTATCACTGATTTAATCAGCAATTTAATAAAAATCCTTGGTGAATTGATAATTGGTCTACCCAATCTTCGTATCAATTCATTTTTCCAATTCACGCGGTAAGTTCACAGGGAGCGGCCGCGCTGTGTTGTTCGCTTTCGAAGTAACTCACACAAAAAACCCATCTTGTCAATGCGCGCTCGTTTATAAAGCATCGACAATCAACTTCAATCTTTATTTTCATATGGTAACCCAGCCAAAGACTATCAAGTTATAGGACCACATCATATGGCTGATTAAAATGAACTGATTCAAACGACACTAGCGCCAGCTCCTCACTCAACCTCACCCAGTTTGAGGTGTCGAACTGAAATGCCATTTGAAGACTAGCTAATGCGACATAAAAGTTTTTAGCGCATACTTTGGACAATATCCTTTTTACGCGTTTGCCTTAAAAATGTCTATTCACTCTAGTCTTGAATAGCCCCAAATTGTACTTTTCAGAAAACACAGATATAGAGTATATAAGACAATTTATAAATAAACTTCTTGTGTTGCTCTGAAAATACAAAGATTTATTAGCTAACGTAAGTTTACAAACTTATTTTATACTTTACTTTCTAAACGTACAAATTACACTTAAAACTTATTTACCTGAAAATACAAAGAAACGACATTTAAAGTTTATTTACTAGGGTACCTTTACATTACTTATTACATAATTTGCATTTTATTCACAAACTGCCATCTTTAAAATCCCTCCTGTTTTATCCACAGTTCACATTAACACCATATTGTTAGAACAGCGCCATCTATCCGTACCTTAAGGTAAAAAATTCTACTTTACCGATAGACGTCAAAGGAAACATAATATGTACGTAAAGAAATCTAATTTCTTTAGGTTCATTTTATGTTTCCTTTCATTTATTTCATTTATTCCTTTGCCGTACGCATCAGAAAGGAGGAAACAAGCTCTTAGTGCGAATGGGTGGTATATCAACGACATAAGGATGGTGTCTTCCGGACCTTCTAGTCGACCGAAGGAGGAACCGTAAGAATGGAAGTAGTAGTGTTCATGTAAAAAAAATATTGATATTTTTTCCGATGTTATATTGAAATGTTGTATCGATATTTTGCGATATATCGGTACGTTCATTAGGTGAATCGCATATTTTTTATAGGACTATTATTTTAATTATAAACACCTAACTCATTTGCTGTAGCAAAGAAGTTATTCCCGCTTCTCCTCCGGTGACTCGACTTAAGATTATTTATCTCCTCAATTCAGGTTCGATATATTCGTATTCAGCCCGATCGGTATCACGTGGTGGCAGTTTGGGCACCATGGTTTGATATCGCGGTAGCGGACGGTTGTTTGCAGCCAATGCGCGTGCATCTTCAAAGCTCATCACTGGAGCGGTTGCGTAGCTGTAGCTTGGTTCTTGCTATAATTAAAATAATAGTATGTTATAATGATGAATAAAAAGATGAACACTGAGAAAGAATTCTTTGATCCGGCTGGATTTGAACCGACGTCTCATAGCCAACTAAGCCACGGAAATCACCAGCGGATCTCACGAATTTTTCTACGTGTATGTTGTCGAATATTTGTATTTGGTTTTCAACGACTTTCAAGCCGTAACGCCTATGAGAAATTATGAAAGTATTTCGTCACCCAGTTGGTAACTTTACAGCTACCAGCCCTGGCTAGAGATGTCGCTATTAACTTTTAATTAAATTTTTACTTAATTGATATTCAATTATTTGTATGAATAATCATAGCAAACTAATGGAGTAATTTCACAAAAAAATGATTGAATATCAATACAATAAATAATAATAGTATTCTATGCAATCGTTGCATAATGAAGATTTTTGAACGTACGAGATTTTAAAACTTATTTATGTAATGACAGCATACAACACTTATTCTAGTAAGTAAAATACAAACAAATGCTACAAAACAAAAAAAAACGAGATAGAATAGAAGTGTCCATGATTGGCCAAGTACCGCTTATATTTTAACCAATTAGGAGGCAGTAGCGTGTCATGTTTGATACTTTAATTAGCAAAAATCCGCAGTCCTTTTTATGACATTTTTTTCGGTCAAGTGTCAGAGCGGTACATCAAACACACATATTCTGTAGTGTACAAACAAGTATCAGAGTGTATGTATAGAGCTAAGTCCTCTTGTACATATACGTTCAACTCTGCTGGTGAACCTTATTGCTCTATTCGGGATGGCGAGTCATATTAGGGCACACGCTAGGAAATAATCTCAGAGGGGCGCTGTTATCGAAATCGATAAGGAGGATTCTATAATTTTCAGGTAAGTTTTTTGTACTCAATTTTGGTGATAATTTTTATTATTTAATTACTCGAATGTACCCTCGTGAAATATTAAAGAATATTTCAGGTTACCACACTCGAATTTCAAATAATACTTCATGATGATATTCTATAAATATTTAAATAAAAAGAAATTGTCACCAAAATTGAGTACAAAAAACTTACCTGAAAAATCACCCATATCGTTCGCGACGTTACCACTTCTTCGTGTACAATAATGGCAAATCTGAATTCTATTTAATAGGCAACAACATTTAAATTCGCCTAAATAATACAACTAGATCGAATTCAAGCTAAACTCGCCCGCGCGCTCGGGATGCTTACTTTAGTAAAATCGTAAAAGCTAAAAAAATAGGGCGTATTTTGCCATGACCATTAAATGCACGTGGTCGCTGTGCGGCGGCAACGCGGTCTCGGCGCGGTGTCGAATAAAAATGCACCCTGAATAGACCGCTGCATAAATGCCGTCATTATGCGCTTGTAAATAAGGGTGTTACCCACTTGTCACTTTTAAAGGAACACCTCAAGAAAAAAAATGTAACGTTGATTGAGGAGTCTCAGGAGTTAGTCATTTGACTAATTAGTATTTGAACCATTGACTTACAAATAAATGGACGACGGGTCTAATACAAAAACCACGAAAAAAATGTCCCAAGTCAACCTATCTAAACGTAGTGACATGTAAAGGAATATGAAAAAGCTAAAACATTGAATTTAAATTGTAATGTCATCGCAGTACTGTCTAATTTTGCTTGCTTCGCTGTCAGTCGAACAAACGAAGACTAAAGCGTGAATGACGCTCTGTATATGATTTTAAAGCCCTATAAGTTCGGACACTTTTTAGCGCGGACCCGACGTCCATATAATTGTAAGTCAATGATTTGAACAGTATTTGTGAAATATTGTATTGTGTAGTATTGTTGAAAAATTTAGATAAAAAACAGAATAAAAGGTAAGCTATTGATATTTTTATTGCATGTGTTTGATGCTTCGGTTTAGTAATATTATTATGATCTGCGACAATTTTAACAGCTTTTTATATTATAACAATAAATGATTTTTTTGTAGTCAAAGTTGGTGTTCCTTATATAAAACAGTAGTAAATTTGGCATTTAACTCGAAGAAATTACTTGAAGAATCTCGCTTTGACAATAACGGGCATGATAATTTATAAGTTTATTTTTTTGCATCCTCTAAGTCTAAGGTTATAGGGATAAACAGACAAGACGCAACCTTTGCCACAAATTTTTTTTTTAACTCCGAACGACTGTTTTCAACGAGAACAACAATAGAACAAGATATTTTTTTGTTTCTATATAACCGCTCACGCGATACATGCAGCCGTAGACGCATACCACACTTAGAGGTACCGGTGATGAGTTTATACCGATTTATCGGATATCGAAGTTATAATAGATAAAAGAACTAATATTTATTGCTATTTCGGTAACTACTCTAGCAAACCATAAAGTTTTTAATGCCTGGGTCTATCATTTAAAAAAAATAAACAACTTCAAAAATACGTCACGACAATCGTGTGTGTTATTGTTTGGGCTGGTGATTTCGGTGTTTATTTATTGAAAACATACCGTAAGTAGCGTTTTTTAAGTTTATATATGTTATGAATATAAATATATAAATGTTTATAAACTATACTTTAAGGAGTAATTTCATGGTAAACGTTAGAATCACTCAAACGGAATATTAGCATATTTATCCAAGTACACCAAAAATTTCATTAGTGCTTTATAAGTGTAGGATTTGCGGTGTATTACTGCATTTTATTTGAGATGTTTTTGTTGTAGTACGGAGGGTATTTATTTAGCAATGCAGAATAATAATTTTTATTTATAAAAACTTGTATTTAAACTGAATGCTTTTCTAATTTGCGAAACCAAATAGCCGCCATTTTGCGGTAGGAGGAGCGCATCGCGTGAGCGGATAATGAAAGTTATTCTTTTATTTTATTTCTAATAAAAATATAAAGTCAATCGCTTTTCATTCAATCCAATAACAATTTTAGTGTAAGAGTAGGCATATTCATATACTCCGTAACAGTAACTCAAATTACTACTGTTCTTTAAAAAGAACACCATTTTCCGGCTTTTCTAAAAAGATTTTTACGTTCCGGTAACAACTGGGTTAACCCGCTATAGGAATCAACATTTTTTACCTGTATATTCGGTGTGAGTTGCTCCATTTGTTTCTTCGTTCTTCGGCAAAAAACAATGACAATGACTATCAGTATGATGACTATAGCCGCCGCAATGGCTATTACCCATTGCCACCACGTATCGCATGTGCACGTTTCTTCTGCTATAGCTGTATAGAAACAAAAACATATCGTAGCCACATTAAATGTTTGGCAAAGTTCCGAATCCGAGAAATGACGGTCAGAAATGTCACAGGGATCACATTTTTTTCAATAATATCAAGTAACGGGAAGAACAAGTCGTGCGCCTGATGGTAAGCCTGTCCATAACAGTTGCAGTGCCACTCAGAGCTTTAAATCGCAAAGATCTGAGGGGCACTGCCACTGCGCCCGTCACTCTGATATATAAGTTGACAAGTCCCATGTGCTTGTAATTTCACCAGCACCCTTACCCTTCAAAACTGGAACACAGTAATGCTAACATTATTCCTTGGCGGCAGAAATACATTGACTTACAATTACATGGACGACGGGTCTAATACAAAAACTACGAAAAAAATGTCAAGTCAACCTATTTAAACGTGATATGTAAAGGAATATGAATAAGCTAAAACGTTGAATTTAAATTGTAATGTCATCGCAGTACTGTCTAATTTTGCTTGCTTCGCTGTCAGTCGAACAAACGAAGACTAAAGCGAGAATGACGCTCTGTATACGATTTTAACGCCCTATAAGTTCGGATACTTTTTAGCGCGGACCGGACGTCCATATAATTGTAAGTCAATGCAGAAATAGATAAGGTGGCTGTACTTCTCTGGAGGAACTCTTTCACAAGGACCTCTATTGCTACTGAAATTTTATCTCTAGGTGTACAATCGATACTCGTAATTTCTCGCATTGGAATCGGACTTATACTTCGTTACAATCCATTTTCAACAAAAT
>NW_020654960.1:0-12065 GCF_003589595.1 Hyposmocoma kahamanoa
GCGTGATAAAATCGGGAGCATCTTTGAAGCTCTGCAGTATGAGTTTCCCGAGATGGTAGCGGTCGGAGGGTATCCCTGACTCCGCGACAACTCGCGCGCTTAGCTCGTTCATGAACCAGTGCACTGAGTCGTTTGCGCGGCGACGTTGCATTTTGCTGAAATAATTATTTCAATTTCACATCATCAGTCTGCATCAATCCAGGGTTATTTGTAAAGTATATAATATATAACAAATTAAAATTAAAATGATACCAGCTGTATATACTGCACCGCGTTCTCAATTGGTTCTACTCAGACAACCTAACTCCTAAATCATGATCATTTACCGACTCACGTTGCAACATCACGCCACCACTTAAATTCATACAAATCATTCATTTCATAAATCAATCTTTGTTTAATTAGCGGTAGGTATTTGAAAAGCCATTCCGATGCAAAACGCAGAAGCACGGGTAATCGGGAAGGACGCTTGCACGTTTGAACTTACTAGCAAATGTCCTGCAAGTAAGAGTATGTTACAAATAATTCTACTCTGTGTTGATAATGTCATACGTCTCTATAGAGTTTTTTTTTAGTATCTCCGGTATACCCACAGGTTTCATCGTGTTGTTCTGATAAAGTTGTCATATGTTTTTGTAAATTGCACGCGATTCGAGATTTTTTTTTCTGTCTGGAATGAATTTATCTAATTGTTCTTTGGGTTCCTCGATGTTTGTCGATGTTGTGATGGTTATAGATGTTTCTTCGCGGTTTAAGCAAACGATAGACTACGAAAAGTAGGGTGGTTTGCATTTACATTAGATATAACTGGTTGTTGACTTTACCATCTCAGTCAGTCGTGAGCCGTGACCATGGAACATATAATGCGCCCGAAACGCTGGTTTGTTTGTAAAAACAATTATACGCGATTTCGATTTTAAAAAAGTAGTTGCTTTACTAAGATTTTGGTAATTTAAAATTATTTGAAGAGGCTTGGTGGTGCTGAATGGAACCCTACGTAGGTTAACTATTCTTGTTATAAAAATGGACCCAAAGAAAAATGGCGAAAGCTGACCCAATAATTTTAAAATCAACAAAAAGCCGTACATGGACTATGCTAGTATAATTTTACGTTTTAGTTCATGCCTAGTCAGCAATATATTTTTGTATATTTTTATAAAGACATTGTAAAACAATGTATTTTAGAATAAGCAAGAACATAAAGCAATTGATTCAGTTCGACTACAGACATCGAAGCATGATTGAATGTTTACCTAAAGTATTCGTCATTTTACAGCACACATATAAAACATTAAAGATATAAAATACCTAATCATATAATCAAATAAACAGTAATGACATAGAGTTCAAAAACAAAGCACAGTCTCATCATTCAAATATTGTCTAAAATTTGTTTGTCACCAAAATTTTAGACAATATTTGAATGAGAGATAAGAAGATTAGCAAAGGAACGTTTTAACTAGAGGTCTCTTGCCTATGTCACATTGAAATTGAGAACAGTGTGTCCATTTGTGACAGAACTTTTCATTGCGACAGAAAATGTTAACGTTTTATTAAATGTGACAGAGTTTGGCAGATTTGGGAATATTCAACATGTTTTCTATGATCTTTAGGAACAAACTGAAAACTTGTTTTCTGCTATTACGAATATAACTTATATCAACTGCCTCCGTGGCCGCACGGTTATCATGCCGGACTGCCACGCGGAGGTCCCAGGTGCGATTCCCGGGCCGGGAGAAATATTTGTATGGGCTACATATGTAGATATCTCTCGTGAGTTTGGGTATTTGTGGTTGTCTACGTGTGTGTCCATGGCACCCGTGACACAGGGTTTCCCTAGTGCGGGGCTATGTTGAGAGTGTGCGTTATTATTGTTAAAAAAAAACTAATATAACCCCAGCTTCTTCAGGCTGTACTCAATTAGCATTTTTGAGGCTATGACAATGAATCACAAGTATTGATAGGTCTCTTTAATGCGCGCCATCAAAAACACTTGGTCACAAAATATACGGGATGTCGCCATACTTCTTTATCTGTCTTTCTTCATGGAAATAGAATATCATATTCAAGGAAAATAGCCCACACTACGGAAACCCTGTGTCGCGGGTCCATGGACACACACATATGTCGACGGTTGTCTAGTTGTGTCGGGACGAACAAGTCGTGCATTTGGTGGCTATAATTATACTTATCGATAACTCATACACGTACACGCATACTTTCACAAGGAGAACTACTGCTACTAAGTCATATCACTGTTAAAGTTTTTTTTAAATAGAAATAGCTCTGTATAAATGAAACCCTGTATCCCGAGTGCCACGGACACTTACATAGACAACCACAAATTACATCCAAACTCACAAGAGAAATAAATGTAGGCCATAGAAATATTTCTCTCAACCCGAGACTCGAAACCGTTCGCCCACAGAGGCAGTTTTTAAACATGTTTGTATTAAAAACCTATTTCAACACATCTATAAAATCTATTACAGAAAGAACATTAAACAACAAAACCGCGGCTTGGTAATATTATTTTCTTAAAGGCAGAATATGAAAGTTATTCCGTTTTTGTACTTAGACTTACATCTTTAAGGAAATCTGCAGCAGTAAACTTCACAGTTGTGAGGCGATTCAAGAAGCAAACTAACACAAAATAAAACGAGCGACTAAAGCGTCTCATACTCGACCGGACCTATATACAACGTCCGGTTCGCAAATGATCTTGGAAGGCTTAATTAATAGTTGTGTACCTTATACAGAGTGTATTTTTTTACGTTACGATATTTTAGGTGGTTATTTCAATTCAATTCAACTACTTTTACTAAGATGACGAGAAGCAATAATATTATTCTTCTTGAGGTTGTTGTCCTTGTCCTCAATTATTTAACCAGTGGTGTTGCTTTTTACTGATACTTCGTTTTATCCTAGATGATAAGCTGGAATAATTAATTTGTACTTATCGTTCCTTATGACGTGACCGAAGTACGATTTGTTCCTGTGCTTAATAGTGTTCGAAAATTTTTTCTTTAGTTTAATAAATACTTTTATATTTGTAACCCGGTGATACTATAAAACAAAATAAAAAATCACCTGTTAATTAATATTTGGTGGTTTTAACTTCTCTATGTCACTCCTTGTATGTATATTTAGACATTCATCTGTACCTTTGGAACACTCCATTCCGACCATTAGTTATGTTAGATATATCCTATCAATGGCTACGAGGGGACGCCCACTTTACGCTTCCACTTGTTATTAAGTGGTCAGACTGCACTGTTTTAGTAACTCAACGTTTCCTAGCGTAATCATTATCTTTAGTAGTTTCACATTCATTTATAAAATATGGTACACACTCAACATAACCCCGCACTAGGGAAACCTTGTGTCGCGGGTGCCATGGACACACACATAGACAACCACAAATTACACCCAAACTCACGAGAGAAATAAATGTAGGCCATACAAATATTTCTCCCGGCCCTGGAGTCTGAACAATTTGGAATTCGAGGCTAACTTGTTCAAAGCACATCAATAAACACGTCTACTATTGTATGTCATTTATAAACTCTAACGACTGCTTGCAAAAAGAAAACTATAATGAATGCGCATGCGCATGTAACGACCCGCACTAAACAACGCGAGTTTTATGCGAATGCGTGCGTCCGTACACACATACAAGCGGCGCCGCTACGTTTGTATGGAGTTACCATACTTGTTTTATTATCGGTGATCGTGTCGGTATCGGGAATATTCCGACGATTTTTACCGCCCACGATAAAATAATATGGACATGCCTTTCTGAAAAAAAATTCACGTATTTCTATGACTTTAGCCCTTAACAATTTCATAGTATTTCTCGTAATGTTTCTTCATTGAAAATATGAATATATACAAACTCACTTTTAAGCCGGTACATGCGTGAATTCTAATTCTGTTAGCCTCAGTAAAAAAATCGTTATCATGGCTTGAGTTCTACGCACAAGTATTTATACGAGTAATACTACCCACTACCTCAGCCTCCTGACCATCCCTTAACTAATCCTCCTCATTCCTTTCAAATCACTTCACGCGTTTTGGCTGTCTAGGCACATTCGATGTACATTTTTTTCTGTATTCCTTACTAAACAATTACTAAAATGTTGTTTTGTAGTTATTTAGTAAATAACATTTTATTAATTACTCAGTCTAAGAACCTGGAATGGACTAAATTGATTTACATATTTGGGAAAGGCATGTCCATAATTAAAATTGCCATTATCTACTCTAAGTTTGTGCAGGTTAGGGCCCTACTCAATGGCAATTCAAATACATATTTAATGCTGTACCCAACCACTTAAAATATGAAAAAAAAAAAAACACAAAAAAATGTTGTGGAACATCCTTTTTATAAATTAAACGACTTTTTTACTGATTACGTAATTTTATTTCAACAATTAACACTGACATACTGTCCCACATTTATTGACATCAAATTTCATATTGTTTACATGTAATGGTTATATAATTTGTAGATTATTATTATTTTTGACTTAAGAATAAAATGTATATTAATTAATTTACTATTTGTATGTGCTCTCTCATATATTGCGACGCCCCAGCGTGTTGCTATTTGAATGTATTCTAGGTCTAAGGAAACCATGTAGAAATGCAACAAATATATATGAACGAATGAATATTATTTTTTTGTGAAGACAATAGATGATGTTTAGGTAAATAAGCGCCCGATTATCCGATCATCCGATCACAACTTATTATACTGTGGTTATTTCCTTTCTAGAAATAAACAGGTAAGGAGTAGAAATCCAGATCCAGAACATGATCCTTTTCGAAGAGAAAGTGAATAAGCACCTTGTGGACTCTATTCCAGATTATGTAATCGTTACTTATAATCTAGAGCAAATGTGGTCAGACAGATGCTTGCTTATAACCAATTTTATTTTTAAAAATTCGACTCGTCATGCTTTATAAAACATAATTTAAAAAAAATTTGACGTACGACGTCTATGAGTGGATAATTAGGAACTCGTGTGACCAACTGATGTGTACTTCAATTACGTACACAAAAAAAATACTATTTTCCGTTGGTTATGTAATTAGGTAATAATGACATCCGAAATTGGTATTATATACTGATTCAATTATAATTGTTAATGACAAAAATAATCGAATTTAAATTGTCTCTTGATACTAAAAAAGTAACTAATCTTCAATTATGTTTTCCGTTTAAGGTAAAAAACTTTGTAGGTACTTTCCTGAACCTTTTTTAATATATTTTCCCTTGTTAATGTCATTAGACTACCGACACGCTATGATGGCCGTTTTGACGTTTGTCTGCTCATCAAGTTTCGTATTAATTCTTGAACGTAGTTAACGTTGAAGGAGCTAATTGATGTACATTGTTGTCAATAGTGGCACGCAGTAAAATTTATGGATGTGTAATTTTACGACACAACTCGGCATTTGTAAATTAAAAAAAAATTTAATCTAATACGATCGTCACTTATGGGATCGCACAACACAGCTTCTACCTCCGATAAACTCGCATCAAAGCTCTATGCAATACGAAGCAGTTTCGAATTGACGACATATTTAAGTAAACATTATTATTTTCGTTTTTAACCGTCTTCAAAAAAAGGAGGAGGTTTTCATTTCGACTGTGTTCGTTTTTTTTTTCTATGTATGTTACGCGATAACTCCGGTATTTGTAAACTGATTTTGATGATTCTTTTTTAGTTGGAAAGAGGGTACCTCCATAGTGATCCTATTTCATTTTGTAGAAAATCATCCACCTCTTTGGGTGACTGTTCACGCATGAAGATTCATTTTTATAAATAGCGCTTAAATTTTATTATAAGGAGCAATTATTTTAATGGTTGAGTTTGCTATACTCCAATTCAAGGCGTTTTTCTCTCACAATATACTTTGAGTAGTGAGAACCGATTTTTATTATCTTCTGTGTCAAGTTCCGTATAGTGGCGAACTAGGGGATGAATCCGGGTTTGTGCACTTTCCGATAACCGATTTCAATAAAACTTGGCAAATAAATGTAATTCCACGTACTTTTGAGGTCGGTTTTTTAGTACTCTGTATTGAGATTATATTACAACTGTTTAATTAGCTAACCCTTGCAATACTAGTTACAAATCCAAAACTTATAAATGCGACTAGCATTTAATTATATTTTCATCGATAATGAATTGAGATTTGACCTCACTATTCCAATCTGTCAAAACAGCCTTCATAGCGTGCCGGTCACCGGCAGGTACCTTCGCGTGTGATAAAACACGCGAAATATAATGACATTTAATTATAAAGGTAATAACTTTAATGAAAATTATTATTGAAGTTTACGTTTAAGTAACAGTAGAGCACTTTATGAATGAGTTCGTCCAAGGAAGTACTGCCACCTTACCTGTTTCTCCTATCAAGTAGAAATGTGAGCATTACTGCGTTCCGTTTATGAAGGGTAAGGGTGCTGGTGAAATTACAGGCACATGGGACTTGTCAACTCAGATCTTAGGGTATGTGAAGTACTGAGTGGTATTGCAACTATTGGAAACAGGCGTGTCACTTACCACCAGGCGCACGACTTGTTCGACCCGTCACTTGGCCTCTTATAAAAAAGTTTGTCCACTCAGTTGGTTTGTTCTTGGTTGAGCTATACAATTAAATTTCTTATTAGACTTTACGAAGTGGCGAAGAGTCGTTAGGAAGTGCCGAGCGCTTCTCGCGACGCTTTCAAAGAGCCTAATGTCCACTTGCACTAAACTTAAGCATGTCTTAAACCAATGCTTAAATTGATAAGACACTCTTAACACAATGTATTAAGAGTGTCTTTTGCATTGCAATTATTGGTTTAAGACGTACCTAGGTTTAGTGCAAGTAGACATAAGTCTCTCGCGATGCAAGCGAAGTAATGCTCTGGCCACACAGAGGCAGCCGCGGAAGCGTTCCGGGCGCGTGTATTTTTGTAAAGTACGAGTTCATATGAACCCTGTCATACTGGAACGCGCGGCCGCCGCGCCTCGTGTGGCCTGAGCATAAGTGGGTTATTGCTTCCCAACATCATATATAATTGCACAATTTGCACCCGAATCTTCGATCACTGGGGAAAATAATAATTGTATTCCATTTTGATCGCGTGCCTACTACTTAAAGGGCGCCGGTTATAGATAGCACTTGTGCACTATATCAGCTAGCGCCTGAGTGTATCGGTAGCTTAGATTACAAAGCAATAGGCAGATGGAGCATACGTAACAAACGATGTGAAGCCACTTTTCGTTTATTGTGTGCGTGACGACTAGGAGGGGCGCTGTAGGGACATGCGCATTTGTGTGCGTGTAAGATTGCCAGATGCAGTGAAAAAACTCTAGCATTTTTTATTTTGCTTCATGTAATACTAATGTTACTCATTATTTTGCAATATGGTACTTAAGTGGTATTAGGATATTAAATAACTTATATGCAATATAATACAACAATATATTTAATTGTTATTATTTGATTTACATCAGGAAAAAACATTTTAATAAGATATTTTGAAATGGATAAGTTTTGATAATTCAAAATATTTATTACAATCACAGTTACACAATATCTTAATAACCTTTAGTTTGTATAGGTTTTTCTATAATAGGTAATACCGTTTCACGTCTGTAAATCGAGCACTCGTTTTGATTTTAATATGTAGTGCAATCGCACCATCAAATACTTTTCTATTTTTTTTAGCAAATTACTTTGTAACCAATTCCATAGCATTGACGATCATCTTTTAATTAGACAAAAATTGTTTGGTTCACAGTGAAACTCTTTAGAATCTGTGGAGTTATGTATAAATACATTATAATACTTTATTTTATTTTATTGATAAGTTTTCTTTCAAAATCATTCTGTTCATGACATGTACACATAACAATGAGAGTTCTTGGTATCTATAGGGCTACATTTTCTTTTGTGTACATTATGGCTATTAGACACTGGTTTGAGAATAATTTAGTTAAATCTGAGTAATCTAAAAAACAATTTTGGACCGCTGTAAATGGACCAGTCTGTATGTATACGCCTGCATTATTTAATTTCTATATAAAAGTGTAAATTAATCGATGCTCCTATCACCCATGCATATTTACCTAATTTAAGGAAACTTATTTCGATATAAACTACAACACATACGAATTTATGTCGAAGTTTTGTGTTCCGAGTGAATCTCAAAAAATATTGCGTAAATAAAATACAAAACAGTTAAATAATCAATAGTCCCCTATGAAAACATATATTCCATCTTATTTTTTTTGTATTTGGGAACAACTTCTACAATGTTTAAAGTCACAAGATGGCATTTTTAAACATAAAATAACTAATCACTCGTGACGTGCAAACAATGCGACGCTGTGCTTAATACTGACGCGTGTTTGTATTCGCTTTTGAATTTGTATTTGTTTTGGTGGCTTCATTTTCTTGTTCGGCGCGCTCCATCTGCCTATTGTTTTGTAATCTGAGGTCGGTAGTATAATAATATTTATATTCCCACCATTATGTTCCCACGATGACATTTGTTCTGTACCTAGTATTAGTTACTTCAAAACAATACTGTACTCTAATATAAAGAAGAAAATAATGTTATTATATCTCCTACACGACAACAGAAAAGTCTAATCGTTTCCATGTAGTACATCAAAATATTCAAGGCTTTTCTGGCAAAACATTAGAAATAAGTCTTTTTTGCACGATATTTCCGTTGACGTGTTTTGTGTTACAGAACACTGGCTGAAAGATTACGAAGCCATTAACAATATAGAAAATTATGTAATAGTCAGTTCGTTCATAAGAAAGAGCTTAAGTAGAGGCGGATCCATGATTATTATTAAGCGTAACTTAAAATTTAAAGAGCGTAAGGATATCACAAATCTTTCTACTGAACGAACTATTGAGATTTCATGTGTGGAATTGGATCAGTTTGTCGTCTTATGTGTGTACAGGCCCCCCTCTCCTAATTTTAACGAGTTTGAATTAATTATGAAAGATAGTTTAAAGCGGATTTTTCCAACCAAAAAAAACCTAGTAATATGTGGAGATTTCAATGTAAACCTGTTGGAAAACTGTTCTACTTCTGTGAGACTCATTAATTTATTTCAAAGTTTTAACTTGAATAATGATCTAAAAAAAGAACCAACTCGCATTACTGCCTCCTCTTCTACTTGTATTGATAACATCTTTTGTAACACAGACGCAGTGTCTAAATCAATAATAAATTGCTTAAGATCCGACCATAGTGGCCAATTGGCTTCTTTTAATTGTAAAATGAGCAAGAAGGTAGACCAATTTCTCTACAGACCGATTACCACAGAACGAATAATTAGATTTCAAAACAATATCGGCAATAGTTTAAATTCCCTATCCCATATACCGGAGGATCCAAATACTTTATATAACACGATATTTGGTTTAATTAAAAATGAATTTGACAATATAATAGGGGTTAAAGCATGAAATTGCCGATTTGTACTGAAAATCTAAATTGTTTATTTTTTAAATTTTTAACAAATTTATTTAATCAAAATAGTTGCCATTATTATCTATACATTGCTGCCATCTAATGGGAAGGTTATTAATGCCTTTGCGATAGAACTCCGACGATCTAGACTGCACAAACTGTGTGAAAGCATTTTGTACTGCCTCCTGGGAAGAAAACTTCTTGTCACGTAGATAATTGTCCAAATCACGAAAAAAATTGTAGTCCGTTGGAGCAAGGTTTGGTGAATACGGAGGATGACGAATGGTTTCTAACTGCAGTTCCTGAAGGGTCAAAATGGTTTCTCGTGCTGTGTGAGGTCTCGCGTTGTCGTGGAGCAATAATGATGAAGATCGATTCATGAGTCGGGGCTGTTTTACTGCTAGTTTTGTCAACATGGTTCGGAGTTCGGCACAATAGACATCTGCCGTTATTGCTTGACCAGATCGGAGAAAACTATAGTGAATAACACCATGCTGAGACCACCAAACAGTTACCATTACCTTTTTATTGGTAAGTTTTGCTTTAGGACACTGTTGTGGCATTTGACCTGGGGTCAGCCATTGCATCTTTCTTTTCCGGTTATCATAAAGAATCCACTTTTCATCACATGTTACAATTCGATCCAATATTCCTTCATTTCTGTACCGGTTCAACAAGGCAACACAAGTTTCAACACGCGTTTCTTTCTGCAGATCAGTCAAATTTTGAGGCACCCATTTTTCGTATTTTTTTATTTTATTGATTTGACGCAAGTGAGTCAATATTGTGGGTAAGGTAACGTTAAACCATGCCGCTAATTCCTGGGTAGTTTGACTAGGATCGGCTTCCACTATCTCTCTTAATTCATCGTTATTCACCTGTGTGGGCGGTCTTCCTCGTGGCTCGTTCTTTAAGTCGAAATTTCCATCACGAAAGCGTTTAAACCAAAATAGCACGGTGCGTTCATTAGTAGACCCCTCTCCAAACGCAGCATTGATATTGCGGGCTGTTTCTGCCGCGTTAGTTCCGCGTCGGAAGTCGTATTCAAAAATCACTCGAATTTTCGCAGTATCCATCTTTCTTGTCTAAATTGAATAACAAAAACAATTGAAAGTCGATATTCAAATGTTTCCAATTTAAAAAAAAAAATCACAGAAACCATTTCAAAAAAGTTTCATTCGAAAACCTCAAACCATGAAGATTCTATGAAAATTCAAAGAACCTATTGCAATAAAACGGCAATTTCATACTTTAACCCCTAATATTTAAATCGAATACATTAACTTTCCATAGAGAAACTAAATTAAACGACTGGGCATCAGTAGGCATTCATAAGAGTAGGTCTCGTTTGTATGAGCTATATGCTATGAAAACTTATAATACTAATTCCAATTTCATAGAATATGTTAGAATTTATTCGAAAATATTTAAAAAAGTTTGTGTAGCTGCTAAGGCTAAGTTTCACAGCGACAAAATTAGACAATCGATAAATAAATCTAAAACTACTTGAAGCATAATAAATAAAAAGTCAGGCAGGGTTAAACTACACGATAGAGATATAGTTTTAGAATTAGACAGCAAACTTATAAAATCATTAAATTCCTCCCCTTCACTTGCTATTGATCTCCTAAAGGAAAATGTTAACGTTTGTGGCAGTTTATTTAATTCTCGTCATGTTAATCCACCAGACATCATAAAAGCTTTTAAGTCAATACATGTTAAAAAAACTGGAGATCTCTGGGGCATATCAACTAAAGTTATAGACTCAGTTATTAATCTCATTTCCCCACAGTTAGCTGTAGCTTTCAATAGGTGCGTTGACGAAGGTGTTTTTCCCGATTTAATGAAATACAGCAAGGTTATTCCCTTATTCAAAAGCGGTAAGAAAGTTGATCCTTGCAACTATAGGCCCATTTCAATTTTACCAGCTTTAAGTAAAATATTCGAAAAGGTTATGCTAACTCAATTACTGTCCTATTTCGGTAGGAATCATATTTTTCATAGTGAACAATACGGGTTTACTAGTGGTAGATCGACTAGCGATGCGGGGGTAGCGTTACTAAAACACATCTTTGATGCTTGGGAAAGGTTCCAGAACGCTATTGGTGTTTTCTGTGACCTCTCAAAGGCATTTGATTGCGTTGATCATAATACTCTTATTAGGAAGCTGGAACATTACGGTGTACATGGCAAGGCGTCGAAACTTGTCTCGTCATATCTCAACGGTAGAATTCAGAAAGTAGACATAAATGGAGTGACTTCTTTGGGTTCTCCAGTAAAAATGGGTGTTCCGCAGGGCTCAACACTTGGACCTTTCTTATTTCTGATTTATAATAATGATCTGCCATTCTTTGTTAAGGACCATTGCGAAATAGTGTTGTTTGCTGATGACGCATCCTTGATTTTTAAAACAGACAGACATGACATTAACTATGACCGTATTAATGATACCCTCTCTAAGGTAGTTTATTGGTTTATTGCTAACAATTTATTGCTTAATGCCAAGAAGACAAAATGTGTTAAATTTGAATTACCTAACGTAAAATCGATTAGTCCAAGCATCTATATAAAC
>NW_020654961.1:0-11114 GCF_003589595.1 Hyposmocoma kahamanoa
GTATTTGGGGATGCTCAATGTGAATATGGCACTATTTGTAAATCCAAGATGGCGGGCACGATTTTTCAAATAATGGCAAGTTGGGTATCGTTTTCGAGGTATTTGTTTTTTATTGTGTTCATTACGAATATTGCTTTTGTTTGAACTGTCGTGTTTGCCATCTTGGATTTAGAAATGAGTGCCATATTTGTATTGAACATTCCCAAACATCTCGAAAACGATACCCAACTTGCCATTATTCGAAAAATCGCGCCCGCATCTTGGATTTAGAAATAAGTGCCATATTCGAAACCTAAAACCGAAAATGCCATAAGCAAACATTAAAGAAAATAACTGTTAAAATAGATTAAAAAATCGCTTAAGAATGCTCCCCTTTTAAGAAAATAAAATATTTTAATATAAAATATTTCGCTTGAGTTACGAAAAGAAAGACATATAATAAGCTATCAAAGTTGTACTGGTGGTGCCAACACTATAGTAGAAACAAATATATACTGTAAATTTGTTGCAATATGTGCTCCAATTCAAATAAAATTAAAATAAATAATTATTCAATAAAGCATGAACGCAGAGCCGTTAAAAGTATTATAAAATAATTAAGTGTCCCAATCACTTACAGGAGTTAACGAAAACATTTAATGTTTATTCGAGTAAATATTAGTTCAAAATGCGCAAATAAATCGAAATTACAGGCACCACTAAAATTTACGTAATATAATTATTTTGATACAGAATAGCAAAATGGGGAGAAAAAAAAATTCGTTACTTTGCAACACTTTCGTATCTTGTTGCCGCGAAATTACTTTTCTGTTTTAGTGAATAATTACATAAAAATATGAGTTGAAACGCATTACTTACTTGTGGAATGTGATGTTAGTGTCTATTTTATGTTTGTCTGTTCTATTTTTACACCCATTTACCGCACATTTCGTCATTATTAGCAAAAAATTTTGGAGCTGTTCGCGGTGCAATTTGACCTTGAGCACTAACAGCCCGCGCGCTCCTGGGAGCCCGTTGGGAAGCCTTTAACTTGCCTCACTTAGCGTGTGCGGGCTAGGTCTCTATGCGTTATTAGTCTAAGTCCACAACATTCAATACAAGTACTTTTAATTACTACATACAACTGCAGTATTTATGTACCATCACATATCATTAGTATTTAAAAATTTACTAATTATATAACTATAATTGAATAATATAGCTATTTAATTACAGAATGTGATTGAAGCTTCGGAAGGAACAACTCGCGGCCTCTAGCGGGATATGTGACATCCACTCCGTCCGAGTGACACGTGTAGGTATTGACAGTTAACACGCCGCGCGCCGATGTAGTTTACCCAATGTGACGATTTCAAGTGTAATAATGCTTACCTATGAAATAATAGTCGTTTATGTGACTGTTACATAATGAAAGGCATTAAAATACGAGTGTGGGTTTAAAAACATCACACGAGTGTTTTAATGCCTAATTATGTACAGTTACATACACTGATTTACCTATATATTATATTACAAGCTCTCTATTATATTACACATATTATAAGCTCTCTATGATGTGTTCAGGAACCGCATGTTACGACTGGCGAAATGGCGGCAAGTAAAAACTTTTACTTATAGACAAACTAGAGTCGGCTCCAACTATTTTTATTATATACTATATTTTATTACAACGTTCGGTATCAAATAACGGGTGAATTATGACAAAATTGTTTGCTATTGACATTTCATTTCGAGTAAAACTTCATCTCGACTGATATTAGAATTGAGGTCGAATCAAATTGTTTTGTTTTTTTAGAGATGTTCGAAATTTGAATGTAATAATAAAATCGTATACCATGTTATTTGTATGCAATAATAATATTTTCACAGATAAGAAATTTGTTGTAACAAAATAGTTTATCTACGTGCTGGTCATAATTTGCGGTTTTTGAACACATCATAGAGGGTTTATGACATGTGTGTTGATAAAAATTGTTTTGATTTTAAGGCGGCTGGAATAGGTCTACTTTATCTTCTTATACTATAGTAATAGGATACTGCTTAAAAAACGTCCGTTAAAAAGTTTTTTCTTTCATTTAAAATTTACTGTTCCTTTTGAACAAAGATTAACACAATGGCTATTGAAAGTTCTCAATGAAAATAGTAAACGATCAAGAATAGTTACAATTTTGTATTTATTCTAAAAAATAAATTATAAAAAAATAATTATTTCTGTATTTATTCTAATAATGTATGTATTTGATATTATTATTGTTTATATATTTACTTTATTGATGAGTAGTGTATTTATTTATAACACTTTCATTACAAGATATTCTTATGTTGCACCCCCATTCCAACTGTTAAATTTCTATCCTAAGGTTGTCTGGGAGAAATTGCTACTTAGCATTAAGTCCGCCTATTGTACATTATCTTACTCTGTGATACTTACATTACTGTTCTGTGTTGTCATTGTAATTTTAATGTGCAATGAAGAATATTGCATTCATTCATACAAAGTACCTAAGTAACATAACTTCCTGAAACCATTAATTCTCCCAGTTTTTACCATACCGTATTAATTCCAGTGCCGCATTTGAGTTATGTTACGACAGTTGGTTGCAACTATTCGGCGAATGCCTTACATTGCCGGCTAAGTTTGTCTGGACATTGTTATTCGTGTAATCCGACCGGCATTTATGTGTCTGCGGTGCGCTAGAAATTGCCAGTATTACTGGTATGATTGAAATTCATTCACCGAATTTGTGTTTGTGCCTAGAAAGTTCACTGAACATTTTAAGAAAACGTAACTATAATTAAACAGACGTCGACAGGCAAGGTACTAACGATATATCAGATCCTTGGCCTTCGTAAATATGATCAAATCTCACACTATCGCAGTCAGCTCAAGTGGCGTCCCATTCGTCTCCGCAGGAATTTGCATATCGTCTCTCTTCTTTACAACATTCTACATAGTCCTTTGTCCCAGGTATGTGCAAAAGCGTTTCAGCTTTTTCAGGTACCAGGATAAGCCTTGTCGCTCTCTCGTTAGGTCCCAGTTATCTTTTCCATCATTCAATTCCGGTTTTTATTCTCACACCTTTACTGTTCATATTTAAAATTAGAGTCTAGGGGTCGTATTCCAGAACTCTACTCAGTACTCAAGTCAGGACTTGAGCACTGAAAATCATACTCAAGTCTGCTCAAATCCTGACTTGAGCATTGAGTAGAGTTCTAGAATACTACCCTGAGAGCACTATTTATCCTCAGTTCCATTTTATAGATATTATAATTTGAAATATGTATTTATCTAAGCACTTATATAGTCTGTAGTCATTTTATTATTTTATTACGTAATTTAATTATGTTTTCTTGTGCACGTAAATCCGTTATTAGGTATAATTATTGTGTAAAAAATAGAAATTTCTTATACAAATAAGCAGTTTATAGTATTATACAAGTACATTTTGTTTGTGTTTTCCGTTTTACTAAATGTAATTTGTGTTTTCCTGTACAATAAATAATGAAATAAAATGTATCCTATACGTATTTTAGTAACAGTAGAACTCCTTGTGAAGGAGTTCGTCCCGAGAATTATTGCCACCTTACCAATTCTACCCCCAAGCAACAATGTGAGTATTGCTGCGTTCCGGATTTGAAGGGTATGGGTGCTGGTGAAATTACAGGCACGTGGGACTTGTCAACTTACGAGTATGTCTCAGGGTGACGAGCGGAGTGGCAGTGCCCCTCCAATGTATGCGTTTTAAAGCTCATTATAAAAAAAAATCTTTTGTAGTTTCTGCAAATAGATCAATAGACTTATCATGTTTTATGTGTAACCACAAACCAGAAGTAAATAATATCCTAATATAGTATAGTAAATATGGAATGGGCTCTCTCTAGAAGTATTTCTTTGCGCTATGACATAGGGTTCTTTAAAAGGAGATTAAACAAGCCTCTTAAAGACTAGCAACACGTAGGCAGTTCATCTGACGTTGCAAATGTTCATAGGCGAGGATGACCACCACCCATGAAGTGGCTGTCTGCTTGTTTCCCTCGTTATAAAAACCATCCATCTCAGCCTTTACATGTGCAGACCTAAGACATAATATACCTTCTCTAAAAAGTTGTTGTGATATTATATATTATGATGTCAAAATTGTACTTTAAAGTTGAGAGGGAACATTATGTTTGTCCTTACAGGCAGCATAATGTCATCCTTATTATTCATGCTCTAAAATTTGTCTGTTGTTAATCATGGTCTAAAAACAGACCACGTATGGGTATATAGATTAAGCCATCCATGTACACCAAGTCATTCTCATAGCACCCATACAGACCAAGCCACCCACGCTATCTTTAAAATAAAAACAAAAATAAGTATAAAACTGATTTGCAGATATCAAAAGAAATATGCTTGATATTAGAACAAGTAGTGTGCCAACTTCCGACCCACACGAGGCTGGCAGTGTTCAAGTGCCACAGAAGTTGCACATTATACTCTCGTTTGTATCGGCGGCTGTCAATTTGGCGCGATTTATGCGCCCCGCCTTCGCACTACAAACTTCTCTCGTTATTCCCGCATCACTATAGTTGTTTGCAACTTTAACTACTTCCAAAGGGGTCGTGTGTCATGTTCTTTAAGTATCTTCCTTGTTAACTCTTCAATTGTGTTTTTATTAAGGTTTGATTGGTATCATGCGCCGTGTTAAACTTAGTATTGTTATAAGTAAACTTTGATTACATTACAATAAAACTAACTTTCCCTTAAACTAGTTTACCGTGAAGAAATTTTGAACTTATTTGAAAATAAGAAGGATTTGAAGGATTGTTTAATTAATGTTTTTTTTTCTAGTGCGTACATTTTTATTTGCCAAATATGAACCACTAAAATTTCTCGGCATAATATTTAACTATAAATAAATAGCACGTGTTTTCGTTACATTACTTGAATTTTCAGGCCATACTACTACTCCACAATTTGTGAAAGTTTATAAATTGTACACACCGCCATCTAGCAATTAAGTAAGGAACTGAACCACATCAGTGTAGAGCATGTAGAGTACCATAATCAACAAGTACCATTTTGTAGTTGTTTCCTAGTCACTTTGTTGGAATCCAATAGATGGCACTAAGATCGACACTAAAAACCACCCTAACTTTTACTAATTTTGGAGGAATCCAATTATTTCTAATTTAAAAGATAAAAAGCGTGACAAATCAGACGGAATTCTATTAAGAGGAATAGGATGTAGTAGATTGTGGACATTTCCCGCATAATAACATTGTACAAATTGCTCCAATTATGAGGCCTAATTAATTAAGTTTTCGTCCCTATAAATCAAGATTACAGACGTCAGTTTTAAAAATCGACTGTTTCAAAGTGCTACAAATTTATCGTTCCTTTATTTTTATTCCATGTTTAAACTCCTTTGTGGCCTTCTCGTTTTAATATTATTAAAAAAAATTAAAATAGTGATTCAAGTTAACCCCACCAAATCGATTTTATCGCATTGAAATCAATAAGTAAAATACAATAACATTATATACAATTATCACTTATTTAATGTATGTAATTAAATATATGCGTTTCATCATTTTAGCTATCAATAGCTGTAATTAAGTCGAACTAGTTGGTTAAGTTATTTTCATACCGATGTTAGCTATGTACCTACTTGTTAACTTATTAACTAAATACCATTAAAGTCATTAAAAATCAGACGTTGTATCAAATTGTATCAATTCAATTTATTCAAGAGTCTCCACTTCAAGAGTTATACTTTGCATCCGGTCATTATAGAACCGTGCATTATGAATAAATAAATCTCACCTTCATTGTCAAAATTGTCTGTTTGTCGTGCACTTGTAATTTGATAGATATAAGACACTATTAAACTTTACACCTTAGAATATGTTGCAGTTTTACCTTGCTCGGTATGGAAATCTGCTGTGATTTGAATCCAAGGAGCTTTAACGAATCTGTGATCAAAACAGCCTCACGGAAACTCGGAGTCCTGAACAAGGTGCGACGTTTTTTCACGCCGGACCAGTTATGCCTGCTGTACAAAACACAGGTCAGGTCTTGCGTTGAGTATTGTTCGCACTTATGGGACGGCTCCGCCAAGTACCTACTCGATGCCTTGGATAAATTACAGCGTCGTGCTACTCGAATTATAGGCGACGAAGACGTTTCATCACGCCTTGAAACTCTGCAACTGCGTAGAGATGTTGCTTCGCTTAGCGCCTTTTACCGCATGTACCATGGTGAGTGCTCTGAAGAGCTGTTCAACCTCATCGCCCCTTCCCCGTTCCTGCTCAGAAGCACGCGTGCTGGCCTTCGTAGTCACCGTTTCACTACCTGCCGCATTCCATCGCGTACTAAAAGGTTCGGTGGCTCCTTTCTCTGCCGCACGGTTGACAAATGGAACTCCCTTCCGGCACATGTCTTCCCTCCCTCTTATGATATGGGGTCCTTCAAACGAGGCGTGAAGAGGCATATTGTAGGCAGGCAGGGTGGAGGCGGCTAGTGCAGTGAGGATTCCATCGCTGCACTAGGTTCCTTCGCGTTTGGATACCACTTTCCACTTAACATCAGGTGGAGTGGAGTCATTTGCCTGTCATGTATTAAAAAAAAAAATGGAGTTAATGATATGAGTTTAAATTTTCAATGTAAGTATAATGACAAGACTAGGATTGACACGATAAGAAAAAGAAGAAGCCTAATGAATTAAGTGACCCATGAGTCTAATTTTAACATTTTTGTTTAAAAAACCGACCTCAAAAGTTCGTGGAATTAATTACATGCCAAGTTTTATTGAAATCAGTTACCGGAAAGTGCGCAAAACCGGATTCGTCCCTTAGTTTGCTACCCCTAGAGGTGAAATACTTTCTTTAAATTTAGATAGAACCAACTGAAGTACCCACTTTTCAACAAAATCGTGTCACAAATGCTGAATAATCGCGTAATACACATACAAAAAAAAAATACAGTCGAAATGAGAATCTTCTCCTTTTTGAAGTCGGCTAACAAACAGCCGATATTAATACAAATTGTGAAGAAATGATGGGTGTTTATGGTCACAGTTTATACAAGATTTAATTATTCCTTTAATAACATTTTATCTCATATTAAGTGAAAAAATACAATTATTTATGAAAAACAATACATATTGCAAATTACACTAAGACAAAGCCACGGGCAAAGCCTATGCAATACATTATTCAATTAAGCTGATAACACTTAAGATGATTACTGGTAATAAAATGGTAATGTCTTGTTTCCGAGCTGAGCGCGTGGGTATCCGAGATGTTCGGGTTGACCCAACCCCAGGTCAAACTGGTGTTATGTATGCGTACATGCAAATGTAGGTCTATATACATACAACGTGAAATGCTAAACGAAGATCAGCACCAAATAGTTGTTCTGCGTCTTAATTTTGATTCAAAACGGAATCGATCCGATCGGGTAGTCTCGAAATCAGAGGGGTTTCTGAGCGAGAAGATGAACCTGATTCCTACTATGTCTTTCTAATTCGTGAGTTAAATCAACTGTTGTTCCGATTTGAAATCAGTTTGAAGCCAGTTGTGAATCGCAAGTCTACCCTCGTAACGAAAAAAGGCACAACTATGCGTACTTTATACAGCAGTTGTGCTTTTTTTTCGTTCCGAGGGCAGAATTATGCGCCTCGACTCGGAAAAGGCGCAGTTTCCGATCTGGAGAGGCAATCAAAATCAAGCTGCTGAACTTATGTAGTTAAAGAGAAGTTGGTCATACACCCAATCGCCAACCAAGGTTGTTCAATGACACAATTATCATTATCACTCATCTACATTTACTACAAAAGTGGCATATTTTTTCTTTTATTTACATTGTCACTCGCGCTAATTTATTTTTTTTGTTACTCCCAGTGACGGGACGAACGAGTCGTGTGGCTTACCCTTAGAAAATACGGTAACAAGACTACAATTACTGCTCAAATTGTAAATCAACCCGTTTAAAATAAGATTTTATTATAGAACCATTTGTCGAATATGAAATAAACGAATATCAAGTCTTTGAAATAAAATTGTGGTCATCGCGAAACTTTGTGTGCCAATATAGATCAGAAAATACTAGGATTCATCTTGCTGAGAATTATAGCAGATACATCACCGTTCAAAAGTATTTCCAAGAACAATCAGTGTGCTACCGGCCAATTGCTCGTGTAGCCAAGTTAACATGGCGAAATTGGATGACACATTTTGTGCGTAACTGCGACGATTACAAAACGACACCTTTAACCTTGCGAATGCTTTTTGCGTTGAAGATGTATATTAAGACAAAATTTTATGACTTCTCGTGTTACATTTCGGAAACTATCTTCTTAAGTTTAATAAAGCCCAATGATATTTTCTAAAACTTCTACTTTTATACAAATATAACACAATAACAACAATAAAGATATTACTAATAATTCCTTAAACAAAAATATATTATAACTCAACAATAAAAAGTACTTACGTAATTTATAGAGCTGCAATTAACAAGTCCTATTCACCCTATTCAACACCCCTAGTCGAGCAATTATGTATTTGTCTATTAATTAAAATCGACGAAAAAATAGTATCACTTCAAAAGGGATCGACGGTTAAGTGTTGGGAGTTTAATAAACTGCTTAATTAAGACTGAGTTCGCCCGGAGAGGGCGCAGTACGGTGCGCGCGCGCGTCCTGATCTCCCGACAACATGCTGTCGCTCGGGATATTTCTCTTCATACTTTCTGTGGAAGGTGCCCGGCCTTTCAACATCACACAGCTCATAGTTCCCCAAGTCGTCCCTTCAAATCAAGATGAAGTGGAAATCGAGTGCCGCTATGACGCGAATTTTACCATTCTCAACTGGTTCAAAGGTCCAAATGAATTCTTTCGTTACAAACCAGGTGCTGCGCCTAGCACCCGCTCCTTCCCCATTCTTGGAGTCGGAAGAGTAGAGATGTTAGCCTGTGGCCCGACAGTCTGCAGACTCAGACTGGGATCGTTAACCGAAGAAGCCACTGGATTATACAGATGTGATATTGAACGTGATATCCCGCCTTATGAGTTCAAAACTCTTTCCGCATATATGCAAGTACATGGACATGAACATAGAAGACCATTACTCGAAGGATTGGCTGAAGAATATGGAGACGGAGATGAAATACAAGCTTATTGCAGAGGAGCACCAGATTCAGAAATCCGATGGTACATCAATGGTTACGAAATGGAAGATATGAGAGGATCACTGAAATTGAAGAGAAAGAGTTCTAGGTTCATATTTTTGGGTATACCTCCCATGGTTACAGTGCAATGTGCGGAATTCAGGTTCGGTAAATTATCAGGTTCAAAGGAAGCCAAAGCTCGTTGGAAAGATATGAGTAACAAAGATGAGAGTGCACAGGAACAGAGGAATTCTGTTATACCAAAAAATGCTTCGTATATCAATAGCGCATGTTTGTATTTAATAAGCATGTTATGTTTTATTTATTACTAACTAAGATATATATCATAGTCACCTTTTAATATAGAAAAGATGTAACATACTCTTGGTTTTCACAAAAATGTTCCTCTAATAATTTTAAGAAATTATTTTAATACACAGATTTACTGGAGCTCATAACTGTAGTTAAAGTTAATGTAATAATAGTTAAAGTAATTTACCAAACGTTTTTCAGTTGTATTTATTTCATCTACTAATATTGTAGAGGTGGTTGTGCAGTAGGTATATTGTGTAAGAGTTACTATAGAATATCTGACAGCACATATTAACCCATAATTAAATACATTGCGCAATTAAATTAATCTAAAAACAAATGTATTAATGCATAATTTTGCAAATTGATCATTTTTTCGCTTCAACCCTTTCTGAGGTTGGCGCTTTTGTTTCGTCAATAAATCAGTGCCTCCAGTGAAAAACGGAATAAGACGAGTTATGCCCTTTTGTTTTTATTGCACCATTGGCTTTAGCGTGGCCGATTACATAACATATCAAAAGGTCATCTCTCTAGCAGTCTCCTAGCGTCGTTTTATTTATTGCACTAAGGCCATAACTCATTGTTTCTAAAGGCATTATTTTAGTTATAGGACCTTTTTATTAGTCTAACGGTATAAGTGCTTTCAACTCAAAAAATACATGAAAGTTTAACGAGTAACTACAGATATATTTTTACACAAAGAACTTTTCGTATTGTTCCATAATGACGGGGAAGAACAGTAGGACCAAAAGCGACTATTGCCTTATTCCACAGTGTACATAAAGGTATAACTGAGCATTCCGTTTGTTCCACTGGAGACGATTGGTCATACCTACTTGCTTTTTTTTTATTTATTTCTGGCCATGGAAACAAAGTCCTTCAGCCGAAAACATAAAAATAAGTTTTTCTGTAAATATGGCCGCCACAAAGAGGATAGGCAATTTAAGGCGGCGTGCTTGGATTGCCTCGGGATTCCTTAGAACGGGCCGATACGGGTATTTTAGTTTGAGATTCGTATAATTTCGCGTTTTAATATTCGATTAAAGCACAATAGCACTATCCTATTCCACTTTAAACTAGATTTCACAAAATAATTGAAAGTCAAAATAAAACGACACTTTTCCCTCCAAAAGGCCCAGAGCGAATCGTACCTACTTGCGACTGTACTGTGTTGCTATTGGTTAATAGTTCGCAACAGAATAATTCTCGTTTTATTCCTTTAACGATTTTATGTCTTTTATCAATGTGGTTAGTATCATAAGTATTGTTATAGCCATACAACAGTCGCAGTTAAGGGAATAAGTCGAATTATGTCTTAAAATTTGTTTACTAAAGCCGTGTTTTTACCGATAGCAATACATAAACAAGAACGCAATTCGAAAAAAATTTTAAAAATATATATAAAATCTTAGAATAATAACGCATAGAATGATAGTTTCATATCAAACGAACTGTCACAAGTGAGGCAAAAACCAAATTCATGTAGGCGTAAGCAACTTGTAACTACGCTCGTCGGCACGCACACAAATATACAAATAATGATGCCATGGAATAACATTTCCCTCAAAAGTGGGGAAATTGTATCTTGCTTAACTCATCATTAAGTTAAAGGTGCCTACAGATTTGCCCGACATTGTCGATCAGGTGC
>NW_020654962.1:0-6518 GCF_003589595.1 Hyposmocoma kahamanoa
GGTCAAGACGCGAGACAAGTGAAAATGACAAATCCGCACGTGTATCAAACGACGTTTTTTAATACATTTGCGAAAAAACTACATTGAAAGTAAAATAAAAAAGTATTTAAAAAAATCTCATTTTCTGCTAGTAAATTAAAATAATGAAATACAACCACTGCAACCATTATTTAAAAGTCTATGGAAATCTAGTTCTAACGTGCTGTTTTTGTTTATTTTCTGTAATATCGGTCTGTAACCACTTTTCTTATTATGAAGTCCTGGTACTTTTGTTTAAACTTCTTTAGGAACCCGTGCACGGTAGTGAGATACAATTTATCTGTAATACATAGAACAAATATATACATAAAAATCTCGCCTGTCACCCATTCAGGGGTAGGCAGAGACTGTGGACCTCCACTCGATACGTTCATTATATAGTATTTGTAAATAAATATAAGTTTTAATGACGAATGACTTACGTCACAAAGCACATAAATATGAAATAAATATACAATCTCTTTAGTTCTATGTTTAAGACTTAAAACAACAGTAAATTAAAAAAAAACTGGAAAAGTAAAAAGCACTAGTGCGAGAAATCCAACTTTCCGCACGATTTGTAGTGCGAAAAATACCACGTTTTGAGCAACTGTATTAAAAAGGAATTTTTCTACGATTTTCAAGGTTTTGCGCGAGATAATTAACACGATCGTAACTCACAAAACGAAAATGGCAGACTGAGCTCAAGTATGTCGAACTCCGCGTACTGTTGCCACACATGCCCCGCGCACTACGCACTTCTACTGTATTTATTGTTCTGTGGCCGTTCGTAACAACGAGGTTATAAGCTACCTATATCAGTTATCAATCAATACTCTTCCACAGGTAGACGAATCCCGAAACCTAGTATACTTCGTTGGTCTCCGCGAAACACCCTTAGAGCGGCATCTCTACGTGGCTCCTATCTGCCCCCCACGGCCACACCAGGTTGCCCTGCTTACCACCACTGGGCACTCGTGTACTGTTGATATTGATCAAGTAAGTTCTAGTTACCAATTAGGGCCATTACCAGGTCCCCCACTTTGTCAACTAACAGTACAGCAATATCACTAATACGACAATGGAGCAATTCTGTTTGCCACAACTGGACCAGTTCCTTAGTAAGTTAACTTTTGATCCTTGGTTATGCGGGAAGGGCACTATAACCTGTGCAGTTCAGGTCCTGACCTCAGATCAACCTGTGGACAGGGTTGTCACAGATTTCATCCGTGTCTCCAGAGGCTAGTGCCTCAGGTGAGCGGCCCCGGGTGCATGTAAAGTGCACGAATAGAAAATATAGAATAGAATAGAAGGAATAGGAAATAAGGAGGGTTCCTTATTTTCTAGATACGTAGGAACTGTTGGCGCGCTCACTTCCCGTTGTGCATTGCACAACTAACGATTGCCACGGCTAAGCCGTGGGGTCTACCGACTAGAAATCTCCGGCAGTAGCCTGAAGTTTCTGGGAACTAAAGAGACGCTTCAGCGTCGGGAGTTGAGCGTGCCTACAGCTCCGCTACCAAAGAGGAGATTTGGTAGTGGGTTTTAGAGAGAGAGAGGCTTAGCGGTGGCAACCGTTAGTTGTGCAATGCACAACGGGAAGTACGCGTGCCAACAGGTCCAGTACCTATCTGGAAAATATTGAAGGTACCGGATGAAGCCTGTGAAGGATGAAATCAAACGGGCTCGTCTGGGGGTCAGGACCTGACTGAGAAGGTCCCAGTACCTGCACAGGTAATAGTGCCCTTCGAGGGTGACTATAATAAAAGTGTATGTAGAAGTACGGGCTGTGTCATTTCAATACTTCTCCAAATAATCATTTTTCGTGACCAGTAGAGGCGCGTATCTTTTTATAGATAGTACAGGCGGTCTAATAAGTGGAATAAAAAAATTATGAAAAGTAATTTTTTTTATACACTTGCCTGTACTTAATTTAACTAGGATCAAGTATGAGTTCAAAGACCCCTTTTCTTCTGATCAGACTTGTGACTCATGCATACTCGAAGTCGATATATCATAATCGTCTCGACTGTGTAGGGACACGGCATTAAATCAATAGTATCGATACTGCACTTGTGACTAGTGTCGTACTCATAAAAGTATCGATACCGCAGCGTATCGATACTTTCGTCCTACACATTTATCTTGCTTAAAGACAGAATAAAACACTTGTCATTTAATCAATGATTTTTTACAAAAAATCATACAATTGAAAAAATCTAACACAGTGTTGTCGCACAAGTTGTTCCAGCATTCCATGAGGTATGTCTGTCAATTGTCATTTGTTATTGAAAAATCAAATAATAATAAATTGCTTTAATTTTTAGTTAAAACCAACAAAACCACTGCTGTTAACAGTACAGTTCCTTGTGAAAAATTACTTCGTCACTCAAAACGTTGTAATACGATACGATACTTGTCAAAACGTACTCATTTCAAAAAATCGATACTTTTTCCGTATCTCTACTCGTGACGTTCCTACCTATGAGAGCACCTTACTGTGTACGTGTATGTAGGGTGTTTTTTTTATGTTTATATAAACTGTTACCAGGATTGTACAGTCGCTGTGATAACAACATCGAACATAGGAAGCGTGCCCGTGACGCGCGTTTTTCGTTTGATTCATTCACCGCAGCCGCAGCTACTTGCGCACGGGACGCTTATGGAACGCACACCTTCAGGTAATCCAATTTAATAATAACGCACACACTCATCGCATTAGGGAAATACCTGTATGGACTATGGAGCGAGGTATGCTCGGAGTTTCTCTGCGGGACAAGGTACGGATTGAGGTTATCCGACAGAGAACCAAGTTCGTCGACATATCGATAAGTTGGAGTAATCGTACGGGTGTGACGTCATTTCGGTTCGGTTGCGACATCGAGTATATAACCAGATATGGAGACGAAAAAAGGGCCAGGTAAATGGGCCTTATATCACTTTTAAATATCAACTCCCGTTTGCCCAAAAATCACAAATTGGAAAACTATAATTGTACAGCGCCAACGACTGATCTGTGTGTACGTCTCCGTATATTGCAAAAATATTCTGTATTTATTGTAATAAAGATAATATCTCTAACAATGCCGTGCTGTTCTATTCGGTGGTGTGGGAAAAACACAAAACATCTAATTTCAAAACAAACGGAATCACATTTCATCGGTAATTAAATATGTAAATTTGCAATGAACCAAAACTACACTGGTCGATTTCACATGGTCGTGAAACAATTGACGACACCCGTCAATTGTTTCAAATTCGGGCTGGCCAATCGGAGCGCAGTTGTCACAGTAATAATTTGGCAGATTAGTTTTCAAACAAATTAAATGACATTTTGTCTCTATTCCTGGTTATATACTCGATAGTCACGGGTGACTAGATGGTAAAGTCATCAAATCGTTGCCTGTAAAGGGCCTGAAACGTTTCTTTGTTTAAAAAAACAATATCGATGCCTTATTTTCTCAAACACGTATCTTATAAAGAGTAATTATTCAGGAGATGGCAAAACTTTCTATTTATTTTAAATTTCTTATCAAGGGTATTAATTTGGAAGCATTACTTTAAGAACAGGCAAACGCCAGTGTGTGAATATGAAGGAAATGTCATGTGAAATCAGCCTGCAAAATTTGTACATACGATCATTGACTTACAATTATATGGACGTCGGGTCCGCGCTAAAAAGTGTCCGAACTTATAGGGCGTTAAAATCGTATACTGAGCGTCATTCACGCTTTAGTCTTCGTTTGTTAACGTTTTAGCTTTTTCATATGACTTTACATGTCACTACGTTTAAATAGGTTGACTTGGGACATTTTTTCGTGGTTTTTGTATTAGACCCGTCGTCCATTTATTTGTAAGTCAATGCATACGATACATTTTTTGCATTTCACTTACTTTGTGTTAAAGATACGAATTCGAGAAAGTAACGCCACGATATATGCGAATTAAGAAATAGTTTCATTTATTATGTGTAACAATCGCGGAAACTTCAAAAATCGAAGAATATAAGTGCCAATATTTCGAAAGTTACTAAAATGCAAACGCGTTACAATATGAAGGCCCTCTAAGGGTCAAAACACATAAGTGCGTTGACGTCGCATCGCAGAAATCTACGAGCTCGCACGACGCATTGCAAGTATTTGCGAATTGGCCCGCATCGCGCATTCCTGCGATGTTAATCTTCTTTGTCTTTTTTTCCTATACTTAAATAACAGCAGTGCAACACTCTTTTTACGATCCATGTTGATTACCTAGTTTTAATAATACGTTAATGGTTATCCGAACCGTGGCAGTATGAAGCTTTGTCGCAAAATCGCATCGCAGCAATTTGCGTCGCAGTTTTCTGCGTTGCGAATTCGCATTAAGCCGATCCGCAGTTTTGTGTTTTGACCTTAACACCACGTTAGAGTTTTATTAGTTAGTATTTATTATGTATTGTAAAAAGTTAGTAGTATAGTCCTGTGAGGTTGTTATTATTTTAAAAATAACCCTGTGTATGTGGGGGTCTTGGAATAAAAGCGATTTCCCGGTTAAACACTTATTTTTATTTTTTAAAGAAACTTCCGAGCACACGTCGTAAGTTCTCTCGCGCAATTCATCTCCCTTCCGTCTCATACCTTCTCGCTCGCACCCACAATATTACAATCCTACATAATACGTGCTGGAAATTAATTGCCTTATCGATTTCTCAACAGAAACTTCAGACACGCGTAGTTTCAATGGTTCATGGGACAGTCGGTCGACAGATGAAGACTGTGTTGAGGCTACACTACTTGTAAGAGGTATGCTGTACTTTGTTTAACCGAAGGTACATTTTTTAGCAGTAGAGCTTTGTGAAAGAATACGTCCGGGGAAGGACTGCCATCATACATATTTCTGTCGTCAAGCAGTAATAAGAGCATAACTGCGTTTTCTTTTTGAAGAGTTAGGTTGCTGGTGAAACTACAAGCACATGGCGCTTGTCAACTTTATTTTTTTTGTTTTTTTTTTTATATTACCAAGTGACGGGACGAACAAGTCGTGCGTCTGTGGTAAGTATTACGCCTATCCATAACAGTTGCAGTGCCACTCAGAGCTTTAAATTGCAAAGATCTTTGGGGCATTGACTCTGCATACGCCACTCCGAGACATAACTTGACAATTCCCATGTGTCTGTAATTACACCAGCACCCTTACCCTTCAAAACCGGATCACAAAAATGCTGACATTACTGCTTGGCGGCAGAAATAGGTAAGGTTCTTCTTCCCTTTATGTCTCAGGGTGACGGGTACAGTGGTAGTCTCTCATGTTTTTGCAATTTAAAGCTCTTGAGTGGCAACTGCAACTGTTGTGGACAGGCGTGTCGCCTTGTAACTTGAAAATTAAGATTATAGATCGTAGTATCCCATAAATAAGGTTCAATATTAAATTCGCTAGTCAGTACGTATTTTCTAACCTAGTATGTTATAGAATAGTATATTTTTTATCGAGGGACTAAAACGAACCAGCCGAGGTGGTGTCTATTACTCAGAGTGTTTGTATTGACTTCTAGTCTCGAGGTGAAAATTTTATTTTTCATTTAGATTGCGAGAAAAAATAATTGCAATCGTTTTCACTCTACAACAAAATTAAAAACCAAAAGTTGAAGATTTCGCGAGTTTTTTTTTAACAACCGGACACCAAACTCATTAACGCGGTAGCGTTCAGTATGTTCACTGGAAGTAAATTAAAAAATTAGGTACTTTTTACTCACTAGGGATTTTTTTAAATATAAGATCAAGTGACGGAACGATTAAGTCGTGCGCCTGATGGTAAGTTACACGCCTGTCTATAAAAGTTGCAGAGCCACTCAGAGATTCAAATAGCAAAGATCTGACTGCCACTGCGCCCGTCACCCTGAGTCATAAGTTGACAAGTCCCATGTGCCTTTAATATCACCAGGATTCTTACCCTTCAAAACCAGAACGCAGTTACGTTTACATTACTGCTTGGCGGCAGAAATAGGTAAGGTGGCAGTACTTCTCTGGACGAACTCTTTCACAAGGAGCTCTACTGCTACGAATTAGAAATGGGATACGAAAGGGAATAAAGGATGCACTTTACTCCAGATACGTAGGGCTACATTGACGTACTTTTGAAAAATAATTTTAAATGTTTGACAGAACGCTCCCTCAGCGCTTTGGAAGTACCTCCACCACAAATATACTCCTGCAGGCTCTCGTGCGGAGCGCTAGCGTACTGCACGCTATGGCGCTGCGCGAACGGGCCGTCCAGGGCCCCTACAGTGTTACATGTTTATGGGGGACCCGAAGTTCAGACTGTCACCAATAGCTACAAGGTGAGTACTCCCCTTCGAACTTCTAAACATACGTGTTCGGGTTTGTTCCCCTTTAGTCTGTCCGGTATCCAATTTTTCGTAAAATCCTTCGTCTGGTTTGTCATTTACTCGGCCCTATGTCTATTGCACATAAGACACCCCTTGGGGTTTGTCACTTACTCGACCCTACGTCTATTGCACAAAA
>NW_020654962.1:6528-12800 GCF_003589595.1 Hyposmocoma kahamanoa
TTCGGGTTTGTCACTTATACAGCCCTATGTCTATTGCATATAAGACATCCATTGGGGTTTGTCATTTACGCGGCCCTACGTCTATTGCACAAAACATTCCGCTTCAGGTTAGTCACCTATACAGCCCTATGTCTATTGCACATAAAACACCCCTCGGGGTTTGTCACTTACGCGGCCCTACGTTTATTGCACAAAATATATAATAATAAACATAATATTTATATATAAACATATAATATTCCCTTTCGGGTTTGTCACTCACTAGGTTTGCTCGTGTCATGACACTTAACTTGGGGTATGTCATTTACTCGGCCTTGTATTTATTGCACATAACATACTGTGTCTATTGGATATTTTAAAGATATTTTTTTTTATTGAAATTAATCGGCCATTATTGTCTTATGTAAAACGAGTATTTTATGTTTCTCTACCGTACACAGGGCATCCGTCAACTGCGCATGCACATGCTAGCGGCTCGGGGCTTCAACGTAGTTGCAGTAGATTCCCGTGGATCTAAACACAGGGGCCGCGCTTGGGAGGCGGCTATCAAGGGCAAGCTTGGACAAGTCGAGCTTGACGACCAGGTAGGTTGAAACTATGGAACTAGCTAACTAGCCGACAGCGGATAAGTAAAGATTTGAGGTAAGTTTTTTATTAAAAAAATATTATTTGTATAATCTTTTTTTTGTCAGGTGGAGGTGTTACAGTGGCTGGCAAAGGAAACTGGTTGTATAGACATGGAGAGAGTCGCTATACATGGTTGGAGTTATGGTAAGAAATACCTTTAACTTAATAATCGACTTCAAAAAAACGTGGTTCTCAATTTGACTGTATTTTTTTGTGTATATGTTACGCGATAACTCCGACCCGATTTTGATGATTCTTTACGACACCAACTGCTTGGTCTCAAACTAGGAAATGAGTACCAGAGAACACTTTCCAGAACACCCAGACCAGAACTAATATTAAAAAGTTCATTTTCCAAATTAGTCTTAACGGAAATCGTACCCAGGACCTCCGCATTCATCGCTCAGATTGTAAACTGTTAGGCCACCGAGGTCTAAAAATATAATTGTTCCAGGTGGCTACCTCTCACTGCTAGGCCTAGCGACAAGGCCGAATATCTTCAGAGTATGCGTCGCAGGCGCACCCGTAACTTGTTGGCGGTTGTACGACACAGCGTACACTGAACGCTACATGGGATTGCCCCACCATCATCACCATGCGTATACGAGAGCTAGTGTATTGGCCCACGCACCCTTTTTCCCCGACCAGTGAGTATAATTTCGATTGCTGTCTCTATTATGTCGCGCGACTGGCGTTAAGCGACACGCCTGTCCATAGTAGGCCACTCAGAGCTTTAAGCAAAGGTCTGAGGGACACATCGAGTATATAACCAGAAATAGAGACGAAATGTCTTTTAATTTGTTTAAATACTATTCTACCAAATCATTACTGTGATATCTGCGCTCCGATTGGCCAGCCAGAATTCGAAACAATTGACGGGTGTCGTCAACTGTTTCACTTCAAATCGACCAGTTAACTTGATCTTTGCTATAATGGACGAAAATTGCAAAATTACGTATTTAATATATTATTTAATTACCGATGAAATGTGATTCCGTTTGTTTTGTAATTAGATGTTTTGCTGTTTTTCCCACACCACCGAATAGAACAGCACGGCATTGTTAGAGATATTATCTTTATTACAATAAATACAGAATATTTTTTGGAATATACGGAGACGTACACACAGGTCAGTAGTTGACCTGTCTATATTTCAGTGCAAACGGGAGTTGATATTTATAAGAGCTGTATCGCTAATGTGTTACCAGGAATATATGGCTCTTATTTTGTCTCTATTTCTGGTTATATACTCGATGGAGGGACACTACCATTGTGCCTGTCAAACTGAAACGTAGCCTTTGTTCTTCAAAACCGGAACGTGGTAATACTCGCTTTATTGCCCAAGCAATAAAGCGAGTATTACCACGTTCCGGAATCTATTCCTGCTGCCAACAGCAGGAATAGGTAAGGTGGTAATGTTTCTCTTGAAGAACTCTTTCACAAGGTGCTCTACTGCTAATAAGAAATATATTATGTGTCGGTTTAAATAGGACAATCTTTACTTTCAAGTTGAGACTACTATTATAATAGCACCGTATTTCACATCGTGCCGGCCAATGGGCCTAATGAATGCCTTAACGGCGTTCCCGGCCAATCAGAGGCCGTGGGGGTTAAAATAACCGACACGGCGCACCAAACTTTGCGATGCTCGTTCACGCCGCAGGTGGTAAACGCTACGTATTTAGCCATATAACATGACCGGCGTGGCCCTGATGAACTGCTGTTGCCATTTGGTTTTTAGGAGTTTTGATGGCATACATACTTTTCTAGACTAAGAGGAAAAAGTATATACATTTCGAATAAAAAAAAATTATTTTAATTTCAAATTGGATTTAAAAGTTACAAACTAAGCAAAAAAATGATTAATGTCAAATGTCAATCTCAAATGAAAGACGTACGTCAGTTTTAGGTAAACATCGATCGAACATTACGTGCACATACTCTGCCCGGCATTGCGACTGGCGGGGCCTAAACGTAATAATTATTGCGTTTAGGCCCCGTCGGGTTAAAATGCCCGTCACTAAATATAATCCCAAACTAGAGCCAAATAATGGAATATCTCGAAAAAATTTATATATGTATACAAATGACACCTAAAACATAAGCCGATGTCATGTTTTGAACATTTTTGAAAATTTTAGTCGGCGACGAAAGTGTTAACTACTTCATCGCTTTATTGTTACAGAGAAGGCCGGCTGCTAATTATCCACGGTCTGGCAGACGAGAATGTGCATTTCTGCCACACAGCCGCGCTGCTCGCCGAGCTTGTTCGCCTCGGCAAGCCGCATCGAGTGCAGGTCAGTGCTCAGTCCGGTATAACTGAAATGGTAAAGATAAAAATAAATTACCCCAACTACTTGATGCGTAAAACGGAATATTTTTCCATAGAGATTGACACCATAAAGTCGATAGATCTACAGAACAATAAATACAGTAGAAATGACCTGTCTGAGCTCAGTCCGCCATTCTCGCTTTGTATGAATGAATGAATGAATGAATGAAATATTCTCTATTGCACATAAAATTACAATTAAAATACAATACAATAGCTTAAGATAATAGTAGTAGTAAGTCAATGTGCAACAGGCGGCCTTATTGCTATGTAGCAATTTCTTCCAGGCAACCTTAGGATAGACATTTCGGATATGCAAAAGGGGTGCAACCAAAGAATATCATCATAAGTACACTACATAATAAGTAATAATAAAAATATATACATATCCATAGATAGATATGCATATACATACAAATAACAATAATATTATTAATACATACATAACAATAAATACACAATAATATTAAATGTTTATGTACTTTTAATAGAAAAAGAAAAATGAAGTACATATGTAGGAAATAAATGAAAGGATAGTAGAGGACAGACGAAATTTAGGAGTTGAGGAAGTGATCCTTGACACGTTGTTTGAAGGAATCAAGAGAAGGGGATCGTCGAATCGATTCAGGGAGAGAATTCCACAATCTGATCGCAGAAATGGTAAAAGAGTTGGAATAAAAGTTAGAGGTATGAGAGGGCAAGTTAAGTAAGAGAGTATCAGAGGAGCGAAGGGGACGACAGAGTGTAGAAGTTTTGAAAGTAAAGCGATCTTTAAGATAAGAAGGCGTAAAGGGATAGAACAGAATTGAATAGAGAAGTGAAAGAATATGAAGATCTCTACGCCAATGGATGGGCAGCCATTTAATTTGTGCGCGAAATTGGGAGACATGGTCAAATTTACGTAGTCCGAAGATGAACCTAACACACATATTTTGGAGCCGTTCCAATTTATTGAGCAGAGTTACTGACAAATCTGGGTAGCAAACATCTGCATAGTCCAGTATCGGGTGGAGAATGCTCTGGGCCAGAGTAATTTTGGTTTTAGTCGGCAAAAAGTTAAAAAAAAGTTAAAAAGCCTTCTCAGAGAGAAATGCGCACCAAACACCTTCCTGCTAACCTCAGTAACTTGCGGCTTCCAAGTCAGACATTTATCAAAAATTATCCCCAAATTCCTGACTGTATCCAAATAAGGAATACAGACACCATCGAAAACCACAGGGGGTAAGGAGTCTAGATTTAGACGAGAATTGAACCAAGTGCTACCTATAATAATCGATTGTGTTTTGGATGGATTAACTTTAAGGCCAAAGGACTGACTCCATTGACGAATGGATTCAAGGTTGTATGGTAATATGGTTATGTCATTCTTTGGCGTAAATTCTCTAAAATCATAGAAAAATGCTTATTGCCCTGTTTTGGAGTGCAAAAATGACAGCATCACCAAAAATATTGCCCGTACCCTTATTTTAATAAATTTTCAATTTTCTGTTTGTTGAAATAATTTTTTTGTTACAAGAAACGAAAGTAAAGCTTATACTCTTCCAAGATGGTCGCTTTTTTTTTGGAGAACTAAATTTATAACTAATTCGTCGTAGTTCAACAATTAACCGCCAGTTGGCATCACAATGATTGAAATTTCAATATAATACCAAAACGTCGTAATTATAGTTATTGATGATATTGAACTTTCAACGATATGCCAACAGGATAAAGTTTAAATTATATTAACAATCCAGAATTTGTTCTTTTTAAATTTGAAACTACGACCAATCAATATTAAGGTTATGTAGTGTTCCACATTAAGAATGTGTGAGTTTTTGGCGACATCGATTCTTATAATAATTCCATTGTTTTTTTCTTCCATTGTAAGCTTTACTTTCGTTTCTTGTAACAAAATAGTAGGTTATGTGACTTATATAATGAAAGGCAATAAAACACGGGTGTAGGTTTCATAAAAACATCACACGAGTGTTAATTAAAATTAAATTGTTACAAGGACATACTTTTAAAATAAAATTGACAATATGGCTTTGGACTCATTGCTTCTATAGTAATAAGAATACTTAGAATTTTGAAATACAAATTTACATTAATAATTAATAAGTGCAATTAACAGTAGATACCGAACATGAAATCCTATTAGTACTTGCACGTCTGCTTACACGTCGAATACAATGTACCTTTTTTTTGCAATGTCCAGTGATGGGACAAACAAGTCGTGCGCCTGATGGTAAGCTGCACGCCTGTTCATATCAGTTGCAGTGTCACTGAGAACTTTAAATCGCAAAGACCTGAACGGTAGCGCCACTGCGCTCGTCACCTTGAGACATAAGTTGACAAGTCCCATGTGCCTGTAATTTCACCAGCACCCTTACCGTTCAAAACCGGAACACAGTAATGCTGACATTACTGTTTGACGGCAGAAATTCCCTGGACTATCTCTTTCACATGGAGCTCTTCTGCTACTAGTAACCTAACCTAATTTTACTTAAAACCATTATTATTACTGTGTTCTGGCAAATAAACATATTGTATTCTGTTCTACGAAGGCCTGATTTTGTTAATTTGCTTAAGCATTACTTTTAAGCAACGACTTTATTTTCAGGTGTATCCAGGCGAACGGCACTCACTACGGGCGATGCATGCAGCGAAACACTACGAAGCGACTCTACTACATTTCTTACACGAAAATTTGTAAATATTATCTTAACGCAATCCCATCAAAGATATAACGAAAAGGTCAACATTATTACAGATGCTGGTCGAATTTATTGACACCTGCTTCTTACAATATCAAATTTAAAATATCTTTTGTTGATTGGTAAGCAAATTCAAATTGGAATCGTCAAATTAATCACTACTATCGATTTGAACTTTGTATATAGATATTTTTTTTACACTTATAATGAAATATTTTATTTAGAGTAAGAGCGCCTTCAAATTGAGACGCTTATGTGTGAAAACACAAAAAGACACTGAAAGAGCAGCGGACGGGGGAGCGTTTTTGGTGCAAAGTATTACTTAGCATTTCGAATCTTATCTCATAAAGCGACTATGGTATAAAGGTTTAGGTAATTAACTAAAAGCATCGAGTATATAACCCGAAATAAGGATAGATAGATAGATAGATAGAATACGTTTATTGACTTACCACAAGCACACACAATAATATGAAACAACAAATAAAAAAAGAAAGAAAGAAGACAAAAAAAAACTCAAAACAAAACATACAAAATAACAAAAAAGGTATGAAATAAAATAAGAATACACAATAAACGACATATATCTACAATTAATTAAAAAGCAAGTTGTG
>NW_020654963.1:0-12193 GCF_003589595.1 Hyposmocoma kahamanoa
CATTTATTGGTAAATAACTTCATATTCAACTTTTGCCGCTACGGTATTCTGACACAGTAGTCTTTTTAAGTGCTCCTCGAAAATTATTATTTTGTTGTGTAAATATTGCAAGTTTTTTTATTCAATTTGTAAATTAATTGATTTTAACTATTCAAATCATTAAATAATCAGTTTTTAGTGCATTAACGAGTGTATTTTTATAGATTTGAACAAAAAGTGCAAGAGGTCGTGTTGCCTAAACTACCCGCGAACGATTTGTGTGCTCGCGCTCCACAAGTGAAATTCGCCGTTCCGCTGCTTCTGTGCGTGTAGCCTAAGTGCGATAATTGCGTGCGAGCCCTTGCTTTGTGTGGTCACTCCGTTCGCTACGTCAACCGACAAAGAGCATATAACGCAGACGCGTCACGTACAGCGCTCAACCGCTCAGAGGCTTATATTAGAGAAGGAGTAAAATAAGACATTTCGGCAATCACAAATTACATATAAATATATTTATTCTTATTTTATTATTACAATGAATTGCTTGGCTTGTAACGGTAGGATAAACAGAGGTGAGGTATTAACCTGTGCTACCTGTAAAGGCAACCATCACTATAAGTGTTTAAACATGACGGTGAACACCTATACCGCCATTAAACATAACTGGATATGCCCTACCTGTACTATGGGAGTAAGATGTGTCAAAGGCGACGAAACACCAACCCGTAGGCAATTCGAGCAGCGCCCGGCCAAGACCGATGACAATCTGACTTCCAACAGTGCCTCTAATAGCGCTGTAGATGGAGTAACGGGTTCATTGAATATTACAGATGCAAATATTTCTGACGTCTTACAAGAACTACGAGCATTTAGAAGCGATTTTGTCGGCATGAGGTGTGATATCCAAAAGGTAACTAACAGTATACAAGAATTAAACAAAAAATTTGCCGAAATGGAATCGCGCTTTAGTAACATTGAAGACAGATTAACAGCCACCGAAAACAAGACTGCTCTGATTCCTAGGCTAAAACAAGACTTAGATTCTGCTAAAAGTTCAATATCGGTTCTGGAAAACGAGTTACAGCAGCGGGATCAATTAGGTAGGATGAACAATATCGAAATATCCGGGATACCTACTACTGCTGGTGAAAACCTCATGGGTATATTACGGGCCATTTCAATTAAGATTGGGCACTCACTGGACGACCGTGACATCGATGGTGTCACGCGTGTGCGAAGGTTCGAGGCGGGTGTGTCTGGGGAAACAAGCAATCCGCGTCCGCCGGCCATTATTGTAAAATTTACTCGACGGCTGTGTAAGGATGCATTTCTCGCAGCGGTGCGCTCGCGACGTGGCCTAACTACTGCTGATGTTGGTCTCTCGGGTCCCTCGCTAAATCTGTATGTATCTGATCATCTCACCCCTCAAAATAAACAATTATTAAAACGTGCCAGACAGATCAAAACTGATTTAGGCTATTCTTATTTATGGGTTAGAGATTGTAAAATATTGATACGTAAAAACGAAAGATCAAAGGTCATTGTTATTAAGAACGATGTCGACATATCAAAGTTAAAGTGACTCTTAATCTATAATTTTATATACTTAAGAGTTAAACAGCCGCATTTTAGGTTTTCTACCGTGGCTGATAAATTCATGAGTTACTTTGCTGTGATGTGTTTATACTGTATTTGTGATTTTTTGTTCAGTGATGTGGTTAGAACTATTTTGTCTATTCGTATGCAAAGCTCTCGTCCGCCAAAATATTTATATTCAATTATACTTAATAACATCCCATATTTTAATTTAATCAATCCTAATTACTATATTATATGTCATAATCAAATGGCGAAAAATAAATATGTGTTTATAATAATTAATCGCAATGTATCCGGAAGCTAAACTTCTGTTAGGTTACTATCAGAATGTAAGGGGCTTACGTACGAAATCTCATAATTTTCTATCCCAAATAGCTGCGACTGACTACGATTTCATATGTGTGACCGAAAGCTGGTTGACACCCGATTTCTATGACAGAGAATATTTTGATAGCAGGTATGTAGTGTTTCGCTGTGACCGCTCGCATGAGGAGAGCGGTGCGACGCGTGGCGGCGGAGTGATGGTGGCAGTGCGCACTAAATTGATGCCGTTGCGTCGTAACTGGCCTACCCCACCGCGCGCCGCTTCCGACTGCGTTTGGTTATCTATACCTTTAAATATAGATAATAAATACCTAAATATCGCCTGCATTTATATACCGCACGGGCCGGGGTACCGTGACGCGCTGGAAGGTTTTTTTAATTGTGCGAGTGATATATTTAATGATCGACCAAATGACATATTTTTGATTGTAGGCGATTTTAATGTTTCTGAAGCGGTGTGGCAGGGGACTCCTACCTTCAGTAAATTGTTGCAAAAAGGTGGAGACTTTGCTGTAAAAGCATTGAGAGATTTTTTAGCGTTCACTAATTTGCAACAGTTTAATGGTGCGTATAATGTCAATAATCGAATCTTGGACCTAGTGATGAGTAATATTACTTGTAAAGTCATGAGTTGCTCTCAACCCTTAACCCAGGAAGATGCCCACCATAAGTCAATTGAAATTTGTTTGAATATTGATAATTTTAAAACTTTGAATTCATTTCCTACCTACAGTTATAATTTTCATGCAGCAGATTTCGACTGCCTTAACAATGAACTGAAAAATATAAACTGGCTTAAATTATTTGAAACTTTAAACTTAGATGAATGTGTATCAAAATTTTATGAAATCTTAAGAAATGTTATTGCGAAATTTGTTCCTCGAAAAATTATCAGATCCTCGGAATCCTGCCCTGTATGGCATACTAAGCCCCTAAGGAAAGTCTTGAATGAAAAAAAGAAATATCACAAACTATGGAAATTATATGGAAATCCCTTGGACTATCAGTGTTTCAATATTTTGAGAAGAAGAGGTAAGCGAATGGAAACTGAATGCTATAATAAATACATACAATACACTGAAAACAAAATTCAAACAAATTCCAAGTACTTTTGGACCTACGTTAAAGCTATTAAGGCTACCAGCGGGCTACCGCGGACGATGTTTTATAATGGGAAAAGCAGTAGTGACGGAAAACAGATTTGTGACTTCTTTAATGAACACTTCCATTCAGTATTTGTAAATAACACTAGTCAATCACTACCTAATCGGAGGGCTATTCCTTTGAATTGTGTTTTAGATATTGGTTCGGTGGAGATTAACCCTGAATTAGTAAATAAATATTTGAAAAAATCTTGACGTTATTAAGGGTGCTGGGCCGGATGGCATACATCCTCTGTTTATTCGCAGGTGTGCGGATACTTTAAGTTTTCCACTAACTTATATTTTCAGATTGTCTTTTGACAATGGTTACGTACCACAAGTTTGGAAGTGTGCTTGGATAACACCTATTCCTAAAGGTAAGGCATGCGAGGAAGTCACAAATTATCGGCCTATTTCCAAATTATGTCAGTTTGCAAAGATACAAGAAAAGATTGTTACTGATCAACTATTTGAGGTTGTACAGCGCGTCATTGTCCCGAACCAGCACGGTTTTTGTAAGAAACGTGGTGTCGAAAGCAATTTGATAACATTTACAGAGCTTATATTGTCAGCAATGGATGAAAATACTCAAGTCGATGCTATATACACAGATTTTGCAAAAGCGTTTGACAAAATTTGTCATGATACACTACTTTTCAAGCTCTGGCAACTCGGAATCCATGGTGACTTGTTTCGTTGGATACGTTCATACATAGGGAACCGTAGTCAAGCTGTTGTACTGTGTGGTTACCGTTCTGCATATAAAAATATTCCCTCTGGGGTACCCCAAGGATCTCATTTAGGACCGTTATTATTTATTATTTACGTTAACGACTTGACAAAATCCATTAATCACTCAAATGTGTTACTATACGCAGATGATACAAAGATATACAAAATTATTAAAGACATGAATGATTCTGCGTTACTACAAAGTGATCTAAATGATTTTGTTGAGTTTTGTAATAGTAGCAATTTATTTTTGAATTTAAATAAATGTTTCGTAATTTCTTTTACAAGATCAAAAAATCCAATAGTATACCCATATAAAATTTGTGGCCACGATCTGGATCGCGTTAGTGAAATTAGGGACTTGGGTGTGGTAATGGATTCCAAACTTTCATTCATTCCCCATGTAGATAAGATAGTCGCAAATTCTTACAAATTTTTAGGTTTCATATTGCGTGTGGGAAAACCTTTTAAAAATGCTTCTACTTATAAACTGTTATTTAACAGTTACGTGCGAAGTAGACTTGAATTCGCAAGTCCGGTTTGGAATCCTCACCAACGGGTCCATCAAGATAAAATTGAAAAGTTACAAAGAAAGTTTGTAAAGTCCTTAGATTATAGAACCGGTAATCAACACATAGATTATGAATCTTCCCTTGTATTTCATAAAATAAGCACCTTGAGACAACGTCGCGATATCACTGATATCACGTATTTGTTTAAAATATTGCATAATATGGTTGACGCCCCTGTTCTATTGGAACAAATTTATTTTCGAGTACCGCGTAAACAGGAAAGAACAAGCCGTAAAAAATATCTTTTCGCCATAAAATCAAGTAAAACTGGCTATGGCAGTAATAGTTTTATAAAGAGAGCATGTGCCTCATATAATAGACAATTAGGTAGTATAGAATTATTTAATATATCGTTAATAAAATTTAAAAACCACATCACTGACCTTATATGTGCTAATGTTGACTAAAATAGTGTAGGTAATTGTTTTTTTGTAATTTTTGATTATTCTTTTGTATTGCTTAACTGGTTGTTTGCTACTTTCTATTATTCGTGTACTTATTATATTAGTAATATAAGTCCTCATAGCAGCGAGTGCGCCGTTGTTGTGTCCTGAGTTTTGTTACGTCATTAAATGGAGTCAGGAGACCTGTAAGGAACGAAATTAATAATTAATATTTCACAACATTACCACAAAATAAGCATTTTTCCCGTAATAATAGGTTATCGAAACACGTTCTATTCATACCTAAAGTTTCTGGCCTTCACGCCATCCATTCATATTTATTTTTTTTTATGATGAAGAATTTAATATCTTGCTATAGATGACGATCATATCATCATCATCACTGTCCTTGATTCATACAATTATAATTATAGATGTTATTATCTGAAATGCAATTTATTAATATTAAGATTTTATTTTCATTCATAATAATTTATTAGTTAATATAAGGTAATAAGTAACATTTGCTGTCATGCTTACCTACAGTATACACCACGTTTGGTGCGTGGAGTTTACATTGCAAAATCCGGGGTTCTCGCAAGCCGTCATATAAATACTAATAATAAGTATTTATCAAAAAGTAAACACATCGCATTATACAAACACTGCGACCTGTATTGAACAATTGTTTCTTTTTTAGGTCTCCGGATCATTTAGATTCCGACTTATGTTAATTTACACTATAGCATTTTAGTACTTATCTCGTTGCGTAACACGACCGCTCGCTCCCGAACGTAACCAACCGGTGCCTGTCATCCAGCAAACTTAGAAAATGTGCGTTCGTTGCATAGTTTGAGGGATACGGGTGGTGTTGCGTTCATTTTACTTTGTTTTTTTTAACGTTTATAAAACTTACGTTTATAAGTGTCAGTATACCGTATACTTTTTTGTTTTATATGCATATTTAGGGAACTGTAGGTTTAGTAATATGTTAATTTTAAGTATGTATATTTTTAAATATGTAAAACTGTTTGTTCCTCAATAAATTAAAAAAAAAAAAAAAAAAAATATTCCATTTTGATTAAAATGGCTTATTACTAGGCATTTTCAGTTCCTTAAAACAAAACTGACAGCGACTAACGTGTGGACTTCTCGAGATTAAAATATTAGATTCGACTATGTGTTTGTTTAAAACGAACTTAAGTAAGTGGTTAATGAAAATATTTTATGACGTAAATGAACGTACCTACCTCAACACAAACAAATGGCGGATTTAGTGTTGTACCATAAATAAAGATAAGTCAATATCGAGATGCAAATGTATGGCTTGATTGTTGAAACTGTTTGTTTTTTATGTTTGAAAATTTATACGGCTTACTGTAATCAAAGTATGATTAATACTAGGCTATTATTACTGGGCAAGTAATGAGCCATTTGCAACCAAAAATAAATATAAAGTTATTTACCAATAAATGTAACCATGGAATTGCATTATCATGTAATCTAATTACATTCAAACAGTGAGCATAAATAATACTAGAGACGCAATGTCCTATAAACAGTTCTCTAAAATGTGGGACCACTTTGCAAATTTAAAGACTAGCTGTGAAACTGATTGAAATTTCAAAGAAAAATATATTTGTCTAGTTTTTTCTAAAGTCAAAGTCATAGTGCATTAAGGGATACGACCAGTGTTACTGGTTTAGAAATAATTTTCCCTAATTTCGTGTAGCCTTACTGGCGGAAAGAGACAGAGGAGATAGATCAGAAATGGAATGAACGAATGAGTGAAATATACATGAAAATGTACGATCTTAAGGGTCTACGCTTGGAATTCATAGTTCATTCAAATAAATTGTAAATATGAAGAGATGACTTTCTAATCTAGGGAATTCATTGCTTTTCTAGTATTTTTTATTTATTTGATAAAGATGACAAAGATACTGTCTTCCGACAAAGTTTCTGTTTCTATTTTCTGTTTCTATTTAACGGAAACAATTTAAAAATTGTAAAAGGGTAGATATTACACATTACTTGATACACAAATATTTAATTATAGTTTATTACAAGTTACTAAATGCCACTGTGCATCATTAGCTTGTTGTACAATTGCCTTGTGTTTTGTTACTCAGAGTGTCTTTTCGTAAAAGCCGTATAAATTTTATTCACTCCGCCCTGCGCGTTCGATCTTTAAGTACTCTGGGAAACAAACAAAATATCTTTTTAATAGCATTACGTGTTAATAGTATTACAGTTACACTTTACGTTGAAAAGTTACAACGAATAAGCTTGAATTAGTAACTTCAAAAAGGTCAACTCCCAATATTATGGGCAAATGAAAATTGATTTACTGGCAACATTGATGTTTAAAATATATTTATTTTATTTTTATTTGTGACAATCTAAACCAATAAAAGCGAACTTACCCGTGGAAGGTAACCTCAGTAGTTTTATGATCATTTTCGAAACGAGAATTGGAAATTTTAATTACATATTTCACCGTTTTTGATACTTTTTGTCACGTCTCGGTGAAGTTGTACTCACTCGAATTCAAAATGGTGATTGATGTCACTGTTTCCTGCAGGCAACAGTGCCGTGGGTGTCGTTTGAATAATAACGCATAGAAACCTAGTCCGCGCACGCTAAGTGAGGCAAATTGTAGCGCTCCCAATGGGCCTACACGAGCGGGCGGGCCGTCAGTGCACCGCGAACAGCTCAAGAATTTTAGCTAAAAATTACGAAATGTTCGGTAAATGAGTGTAAAAATACGTCAGACAAGCATAAAATAGATATCACATTCCACAAGGAAGTAACGCGTTTCAACTATATTTTTATATAAATGTTCACTAAAACCAAAAATTAATTTCGTTGCAACAAGACACGAAAATGTTGCAAAGTAACAGATTTCTTTCTCCCTATATTGCTATTCTGTTTCAAAATAATTATATTACGTATATTTTTGAGAATAGGCAATATCGCGATGGTTGCAGAATTTCTACAAGTTGAATACGTACAAATGTTATTTACAAAGAGCAACCCCTAGAGTTTCTTGCTCATACTTCTCGGGGGAATCTGCCTTACGAATGAGCGGTAGAGTTTAACCATTGTGACGATTTCAAGTGTAACAATGCTTTCCTATGAAATAAAGATTATTTTGATATTGATTCTGGGCATCGTTTACGAGGTATTTGGGGGCGCTCATTACGAATATAGTACTTATTTCTAAATCCAAGATGGCGATTTGAATGACACGATTTTTCAAAAAAATGCAATATGGGTATCCTTTTCGAGGTATTTGGGGATGCTCATTACGAATATGTCACTCATTTCTGAATCGAAGATGGCGAGCGCGATTTTTCGAATAATGACAAGTTGGGTATCGTTTTCGAGGTATTTGGGGGTGTTCATTACTAATATAGCACTTATTTGTAAATTCAAGATGGCGGATACGATTTTTCAAAAAAATGCAATATGGTTATCCTTTTCAAGGTATTTGGGGATGCTCTTTGAGTTATATTTTGATAGCAGAAATAAAAAAGGTGTCAATTATGTAATATTAAATTATTAGAAAATTAAAATATTTTTTTTTATTTCGGACAACGAGTTCCATAATTAGTTAGTAATAATAATAAGAAAAGTATATATACAGTGGTGGACACATAATTAAAGACACTTAGAGAATATTATCTTTGCAAAGTTTACTTATCCTATATTTTTTTATTATAATGCAATAGGAGCTTGCAATATTATTTAAATTATTCTAACGGGTATCGTGAAATGTTTGAAATGAAATAAAGAGAACGAAGATGTCGTGTTTTAAATTTTTATTAAGTTTCTTTAATTACACCGTTATAAACTAATACAAAAGCTTGGCCAACTAATTAAAGACACACAAATCATGTAACTGCAAAAAAAATATTACAAATGTTAAAACGAATTTGAGTATAAAATTAGTTTCAGATGTATAATAAGAAAATAAAAGCACGTTGTTAATATTTTGTCGAATGTCCTTTAGCAGCAATGACGACCCGACACCGCCTCGGCATAGAAGCAATCAAATTATTGCAAGTTTCAATCGAAATCTGTTCCCATGCCTCTTTAAATGCCGTGTATAGTTGATGCACGTTACTTGTACGTTTTTTTGCAACCATTTTCTTTACACGGGACCACAAGTTTTCGATCGGGTTAATGTCAGGACTATACGGTGGCCAATCCAAAACTGTTACTGATTGGCTTCTAAGAAATTCTTTGACCACTGCTGAAGTGTGTTTGGGATCATTATCATGTTGAAAAGTCCATATCACCGGCAAATGATCCTCGGCATAAGGTAACATGGTGTTTTCTAAAATATTTTTATATTGAAATTTATCCATGTTACCTTCTATTTTTTTAATAGGTCCCACACCGTGACCAGAAAAACATCCCCAAACTTTGATATTACCCCCTCCATGTTTAACAGTTTTTTTTGTGTATTTTGGATCCATTTCATTTTTTGAAGGACGCCTCACGTAAACTTTTCCATCAGAGTTAACCATATTTATTTTAGTTTCGTCAGAAAAAAGCACATTTTTCCACTGTCGCTCTGTCCAATGTGCATATTTTTTGGCAAACAGTAATCTGGTTTTGATGTTTTCTTTCTTCAAAAGGGGTACCTTCCGAGAAATTCTTCCAAACAAGTTTGCCTCACATAATCGCCTTCTCACCGTTCTTGCAGACACTCCTCTAGATTCCTCTGCACCAAATACTTCCAAGCGAATGACTTCTGATCCTTTGAAAGGGTCTTTTTTAGCCAACAATGCTATTCTTGTGTCTTCTCGCTGGGTTGTTTTTCGCGGTCTAGGTTTCCTAGGCACATTTTCTGTAGTGTTAAATTTCTTAAAATGCCGGATTGCGTTCATTACCATATCTTTCGAGCATCGCAAGTGTTCTGCAATTGTCCTATATGACCACCCTTTTTCATAAAAAATCAGAATTATCTTCCTTGTGGAAGGATCGCAACTTTTGCTTTTTCCCATAATATTTCAATTTAAATTTCACAATAAACTTAGAGCACGGCTAAAACTGAGTGAGATTTTGTGTATCACGAAAATTCGCTCAATATTAGAAAAAATCAGTGCTCTTTTTTATTTTTTATTTCAAGTTTAGAACACGAAATACGCACTGTCTTTAATTAGATGGCCAGCAGCTAATGTATCGAAAAAGTTTGAATGATACTTGAAACAGGAACTATGTAAACTCTTTTTAGTTAAACTTTGATACTGTTCTCATTTAAAAAAATATATGATGTCAGTGTATGTAAAATGACTATTAAAGAAAAACGCGGGAAACTTCCGAAACTGGCGGGTGCATTTTTCCTGGTTTTAGTGGTTTTTATTGTTTTTGCGGGATCAGGAGAGTTCTGTTTGTATTTATTGTATATATCTTTAATTTAGTACCTGTGTAAATATTTGTAGTGTATATATTTTCCGCTTCGGGTAAGTTTTTCATTTTTTAACATGGGCGACGAGCCCCCCGATGACCCTGGAGGAACAGTGCCTTCAGTGGGCCTAAATATTGAAATATCCTCGCTTGAAGCTAGTGCAGTAGATACGGAAGATGGTGCCCGTAGTGAAGATGGACGCAAAAATAGGAAACGCATTAAAACTTCCCGTAGACATTCTGAGAAAAAAAGGAAATGAAATGAAATGAAATGAAATGAAATGAAATAATGAAATAAAGTTTATTTGCACTGAATAGGGTTAGTATACAGGATGGTAGTTTGTTATATTATAGTCCTTCTATTCAGCCATTATACAATAGCATGCAAAAATTTAGTCACTTAGATATTCACTTACAGTATAATAACATTTTTTAATTAAATATTTATATAATTCAGTTGTCATTCTATTATACGTCAGATTTTTAATTTCGTTGGGCAACCTATTATAAATTTTCATACACATATGATATGGACTTTTTAAATAAAGTGTAGTCTTGGGTATGTTTTCTACAACAAGTCTATTTGGGTGTCTTTTCGCGCGTGGATTAACCTCTATAGATTTCTTGAACAATTGTAAATGGCATTTGACAAATTTACAAACTTCATATATATACAAAGAAGGCAAAGTTAAAATGTTCAAATCCTTAAATAGTGGCTTACAAGATTCCCGTGGGCCAAAGCCGCACATTGCTCGAATACACTTTTTTTGAGTTATGAAAGCTCGTTCAACATATGTAAAGATAGTAAGGGTAACTTTGTCGAAAGCTCTCATGATGATATTACAGAATATAATGCGAATATTAAGTATACGGAATTTGTTTCATCTTTATCTCAGGATAAGTTAACAAACGTCACTGTTTCTAACAAACCTTCTACTCAAATTCCTCCCACTCAGCCTCGGTATCAGAATATAAGAAAATATGAGCGCACTGACATCAGTCCGTATGTGATTCACGTAGTGAGACAGTCTGCTCCCGAAGAACGTGCTTCTTTACATCCAGTGCAATTTGGGAACATTCTTAAAAAAAATTCAGTTCCAAATATAGTGAATGGAAGTTTAAAACGTATTGGACGAAACAGACTTGCTCTAGCATTTACTCATTTCGATGATGCTAACAATTTTATTGATAATCCTTGTTTAGAGACTCATAAATTAAAAGCTTTCATACCAACATTTACTGTAACAAGAATGGGCATTGTACGAGGGGTCCCTGCTAGTTGGTCAGAGGAGGAAATATTGGACAATGTTTCTGTACCTATAGGATGTGGAAAAATAATTAAAGTAAGGCGTATCAGACGTAAAAAAATCGAAAACGGGAATGCTGAATTTACTAATACTGAAACTGTTGTTTTAACTTTTGATGGACAGACTCTACCAAAAAAAGTGTACATGTGCTATACAGCACTAACTGTAGATTTATATACATATCCCACAGTACAGTGTTTTCAATGTTGTAGATTTGGACATACTAAATTATATTGTAGATCTATACCACGTTGTTACAAATGTGGTAATAATCATACGGGTGATACATGCACAGTTGAGGAGGATGGTGCTTCTTGTTGTTTATGCTTAGGTTACCATTTTGCAACTAGTAAGGCCTGCCCAGAGTTTTCTAGGCAAAAACAAATAAAGACTTACATGGCTCAAAATTGTGTATCATACTTTGAAGCCTCAAAATCATATCCACCAGTAACTAAATCTTATGCAGATGTACTCAAACAACAGTCTACACTAATTAATTCACCGACACCTGCAAAGGTTTCTTCTTCAGCCTCTAATAATTCTTACAAAAGAACAGTTTTCTTAAAGCCCCGTTCTCCTCCAAGACAATCTGGTGGTTATGACCAATTTGCTCATGCACAGTATGCTAATGAATATAATATGAACATGGTTTCTTCTCTTTCTAATGGTTCTGCATATAAAACATCTGATAACGATAATGACCAATCTAAATCTGAATTGTCAATTATTGAAATTAT
>NW_020654964.1:0-8067 GCF_003589595.1 Hyposmocoma kahamanoa
TTTAATTTTACAAAGAAAACATTCCAATTTACGCTACATTAAGTTTTACAAATTATTTTATTGAATGAATTTTTATTAAGTTCAATTTATTATTAATGAATAATAGAGATTAGAATAAACTAAAACATATTAATTAGCACTGCAGTCTTACGTCCGTTTGGGATTTTTCATTAAAGGAAGTACTGTGTCCGAAACTGTTCGTTTGTGAGGAACAAGCGCTATTTCGGAGGAACAAATGTCACGCAAAGCCCTGGTTGCAGCAAAGCAAGCTGGCGCACGAGGGCGACCTGCTGACGCGCGAGCGGCTGTGCTGCGGCCTGTCGCTGTTCGCGGTGGTGCTGCGGCGCCTGCGCAGCTGCCTGGCCGCGCCCGCCTGGCCCGCGCCGCCCGCGCCGCCGCACCACGCGCCGCTGCACGCCGACGACACCAACGAGTTCCACAGGTGCCGAGGTTTCGCTTTCCGCGTTCTGCATTCCTTAGTAGTCCGACGTACTACTGATGGTACTCCTGGTTATCTGTATGCGCAGTAGGAGAACCGAACCGAAGTAGGGAACGAGGAAGGAGCGAACATGTAAGCTGAACTGATTGACTCGACTAAACAAAAACGTTAACAGCATTGTGTATATAAAATAATATTTTTATATACTTATCTAAAAAAAAATCTGGACTTACAGTTATCGCTTAAACTTTGCTGTCTATTCTATATCCTTATATTCTATTTAATTACATGTTTATTCATTGTTTAACAACAACAACAATAACACGTTCTACTTAACATGATATCAGTTACACGTTGAACTGTTATTGAAATAATTGAAAAGTTGAATAAGTTCAACTTTTAGTTGTATCTAGTAGAACTAATTGGAATATTTGTTTCCGATTAGTTCAACTGATTGAACTTATATTTGAACTTAGTGGAATAGACAGATAAATTGCTTAGTTTACTACTTTGGAGTGCAAAAATAGAAGCCGCACCTTTTTTTTATAATATCAAGTGACGGGACGAACAGGTAAGCTAGACGCCTGTCCTTAACAGTTGCGGTGCCACTCAGAGCTTTAAATCGCAAAGATCTGAGGGGCACTGCCACTGCGCCCGTCACCCCGAGACATAAGTTGACAAGTCCCATGTGCTTATAATTTCATCAGCACCCTTTCAATCGGGAACGCAATAATGCTGACATTATTGCTTGACGGGAGAAATAGGTAAGGTGGCAGTATTTCCCTGGACCAACTCTTTCACAAGGAGCTCTGCTGCTAAAAACCTGTAATATCCATAGTGGTATTACGTATCTTATTACACATACACTACGTACTTTTGTTTAATAAACCAGATGCTATATAAATGATTTTTTCATCATGTGAAGTTGCCAAAATTGTGACAGTACCGGTTGTCAGTTCACAGTCGTTATGCCGCTGCAATAAGGTCACCTCCTTTTTGGAGAACTAAGTAAACATCTCGAATGCGTCATCGTTCAGCTAATAACCGCTAGATGTCAGCACATTGATTGTAATTTCAATATAAGATCAAAACGTCGTAACTTGCAATAATATTCAACTTTCAACTATATAAGCCAATAGGGTAAAGTTTAAATTATATAAACAGTGCAGAATTTGTTTTCTTTTTAAATTTGAAACTAGGACCAGTCATTTTCAAGATTTCATAGAGTTTCAAATTATGAGTGTGTGAGTTTTGGCGACAGCGGTTCTGATTGTAATCGAGGCTTGAGGGACTTCCATTGTTTTTTCTTCTTCAGTATGTTACCCCCACCCGCCACCGCGGCGCCCGTTCACGACTCACGATACCCCTTGTAACGCCAACTCCCTTTTGCAGGCTGTGGTCCGCCCTGCAGTTCTTGTACTGCATCCCGACCACCGAGACGCAGTTCACTGTTGAGTAAGTCAATGTTTTATGACAAAAAGAACGATGCCCAAATTCCATACAATCCTGGACCACCTAAATTGCTCGTTTCATTGTTTCCATATAGTGTCTAACTATACTGGAGTTTTTTACTAGGGAAAGAACAATGGCCATTTTTAATCGACTCAATTCGTCTGTATGTTTTTTTTTGTATGTATGTTACGCGATAACTTCGCCGTTTGTGAACCAATTTTGATGATTCTTTTTTTGTTGGAAAGAAGGTACCTCAGATGTGGGCCCATTTAAATTTCAAGAAAATATTCCACCTCTAAGGGTGGTAAACTAGGGGATGAATGACTTTTGAGGTCGGTTTTTTTTAACCGGAGGTTAGGTTATGGATTCAATCTTAAATATTTGAATATGCCTATTATTTATTGAAATGTGAGCACATTGGGGACAAATTATTATTATCTATTAAGTATTTGCTACAAATTATTATCTCAATAAATCATATTGCTGTTGTGGTTGTAGAAACTAAACTATAGAGGTACTTGCGTATTAAAATACATTGGCCTTTTAAAAAATAGACATGAGACAACCTGTGTTTGCGAATGTTTAGTAAAAAAGAAATTTTACTAACAATACGTTCATACTTTAGGTAAAATAACTCCACCAGTTTCGATCACTGCTTATGAATTAAATTAATATTATTTTATAACGTATTTTAAAAGATGGATCTAAATATTAACCAGCCGCGAATATAAAATTTGCGAGGCCAAAATGGGCATTGTTCTTTGGAATTTCCACTTGGCGGCATTGATTGTTGAAGATAACACCCCTCGGAATTCGATAAGCCCGATGTACTTTTGCAGGGAGCTGTTTGGCGAAGGACTGCACTGGGCGGGCTGCACCATCATCGCACTGCTGGGGCAGCAGCGACGCTTCGAGGCCCTGGACTTCTGCTACCACATCCTGCGCGTGCAACGCGTTGACGGCAAGGACGAGCTGGTCAAGGGCGTGGTAAGTGTGCACAACTACAGTCTGTCTTTTTTGAAGATGGAGTAAAATGACAAAAGTGTTGCCCGCTTGCAAGCAGCTTGTGAATGCAGTCGATAAATATTCTATCGATTTTATTATGCACTAAGGCGGAACTAGTTACGTTTGTATCATCATCGACTCATATTTCGTTCAACTGTTGGGCGCAGGTTCATTCATCATCACCTTTAGCAACAGTAGAGCTCTGCAGAGCTCTAGAGCAGTAGAGTAGGGAAGTACTACTAGTACTTACACATGGGGCTTGACAACTTGTGTCTAATGGTGACAGGGGCAGCAGCAGTGTCACGATCTTTGCGATTTAAAGCTCTGCGGCGTGTCGGTTAACACCGTCCTACGTGTCGGTATCATAAAAAAACAGGTTTTGTAAACTACAAAGATAAGACTTATTTAAATAGAAAATGATGATGATGGAGTGACCATGGGTTCACCAATTGCTCCCGTAACTGCTAACATCTTCATGGACTGGTTAGAAGAAAAAGCTTTAAACAAACGCGTCTGTAACACCTAGATATTGGTGGCGGTATGTGGATGATATTTTCGCTATTATCTCGAAAAATAGTTTGCCGGAATTCTTTGACTACCTCAATTCTGTGCACGATAAAGTTAAGTTCACGGTGGAGAGAGAAAGTGAAGGAGCACTGCCATTTTTGGGTGTTTTGGTTATGCATCAACCTCGTGGTCGTTTGTTTACTACAGTTTACCGTAAGCCGACGCATACTGACCGGTACCTTAGGGCAGATTCACACCATCATCCATGCCATTTATCTTATGTACCTAGAACATTGATCGGTCGAGCCTTAAGTCTGTGTGATCCACATTACGTGCACCTGGAACTAGATTATGTTATACGTGTACTGGAAAGCAACGGCTTTAACTGGAGGCATTGTAATCGTGTCGTGAATGCATCTACTCGTCCTCATCAGGCGGTAGTGGAGAGGCTGCCGATATACTTACCTTACATTAACGGTATCTCCCTTAATGTAAGGTAAGTATATCGCCGAAGATATAGCATCAAGACGATTTTCCCGCCCTCACATGCAACTTACACAGTTGGTGCGTTCACCGAAGGATAAGGAGCCATTGAATGTTCCCGGTGTTTATAAGATTCCCTGCTCCTGTGGCAAGGGTTACATAGGAGAGACCGGCCGTAACCTGTCCACACGACTAACGGAACACATACGTAGTATTAAGAACCGGGACAATCGGGGCTCTGCAGTGACGGAACACTCATTGGATTCGGGTTCGACGCACTATATTCGTTTTGGTAAAGTGTCCGTACTGGCGAGAGAAAAGCATTTCATTCCGCGAAAAGTACGTGAAGCTATCGAGATTGGTCGTCATTTGAATTTCAATCGTGATAGTGGTTGGTCGGTACCCCCTTGTACCGGCTTGAAAACAGTGTAGACGAGACTTTAGAAAGTGACGTTATTAGTGTAGTGTGCAAATCCTGCATATGACTTTAATAAAAATGAAGCAAAGGAGGGTAGATTCTCGCCGACGCCGCCTGCGCCCGCTGCCGTACTGAGTGATCGGGCCAAGGCTTTGGCGCGCAGTTTCCGTCGAGTCACCGCCGCGGAATCTCATGATTAAGGGCCACGAATTGGCTCGAAACATGTCGAGCAAAAATTCGACGTACATACGTGAGTTATCCGTTATTTTTAGTTAAGAAGACTTATTTTAAAGATTTTTGTTTTAAATCATAGTTTCCCAAAGTGGTTTCTACCCCCAGAAGCCCAGAGGGCGCTGAAGAGTTTTGGGGGCGGTAGGGGCTTCGGAAGCGGGGGCATTGATGCTGTCCAGGGAGTGCTACCGCATTTGAAAAAAAAACCGAATTATCTTTATAAACTACACTAAATATATATAATTTGTTTCGTGGTAATTTTTTGTGTTAAGTTAATATAAAATAAATACATGTTTCCAATGATTTTTTGTGATGGTGTGGTTCACGTTGATGGTGGGCATAAAGTTTAGGAACCTATGTTTTAAGTCAACATACTGTAATTCTATGCTAAATAGACCAACGGTGAAAATAAGAATTAAAAAGGCATTAACGCAATAAGTAATAATTAGAACGTCGTAACATTCACAATTCAGACATTTTTGGCATAATTTTATTTTTAACCGACTTCAAAAAGGAGGAGGTTCTCAATTCGTCTGTTTCTTTTTTTATATGTATGTTACGCGATAACTCGATAATTTGTGAACAGATTTTCATGATTCTTTTTTTGTTGGAAAGGGGGCACTTCCATAATGGTCCCATTTCATTTTGAAGAAAATCATCCACCTCGAAGGATGGCTGTTCACGCATGAAGATTCATTTTTATAAATAGCGCCTTTAGGAGCAATTACGTTAATGCTTGATTTTGCTATTTCTTCAATTCAAGGCGTTTTCCTCTCAATATACTTTGAGTAGTTTCGTAGTGAGAACCTATTTCTATTGTCTCCAGTGTCAAGTCCTGTATAGTGGCGAACTAGGGGATATTTCCGTTTATTGCCCGTGGTCCTACTGCGTAGTCCTACTGGTAGAACCACGGGCAATTTTTTTTTGCCCGTGGTTCTACCAGTAGGACTACGGGCAATAAGTTATTTTACTCTATGGGCATTGGTCCTACTGATCAAGTAGTACAGTCAATAGGAAGTTTACAATACACTCTTTGGTTAGGTGCAGACCTAACCAAATAGTTTATATTGTAAAACCACATTGAAGAAGGATAAATGTGGTTTTCTATTATTCCCTGACAAAGAAATTCAATTATCATGTCATGTTGACATTGATTTCTTTTCCGTGTAATTCTTAGATTATTGGCCGCTATTAAGAGAAATAATAAAAATAATAGGAATATATACACAATGGAATTTATTAAAAGAAAGGGTGGCACTGTGCTGTTATTTGCAGGCCACCAATATTATAAATTGAGACCATATAAGGATGGATCAGAAATATGGCGGTGCTCGAATTATAAAAAGGAAAAATGTACGGGTACAATAAAAATTAAGGTAACTCATTTCCTGCGATCAACGATCCTTCTATAAATGAACATTCGTCATTACGAAGTCCAGTTCTGACACGACTGATGTCGATAGCAGTATTCATACATGTTCCAATAGATGAGTGGGGTGAAGAGGTAAGGGGGTGGTTGGATTCACTTTTTAGTTTCTCACGTTCGATTGTTAGTCTGTTTTTTTTTCTTCTTCACGGGAATATGACACTAAATCAGAAACATCATACTTGTCAATCAAATGAAGAAAAAAATATCGTCGATAAGGCGTTGGCAGATTTAAAAGAAACGGTTACAACGTCAAATCGACCAGTACCTCGGCTATATAATGAAGCCATGGTTGAGCTACAAGATGCAGGCCTAAACTTTGTCGCCGATATACCTTCGCTGTCAAACACGCAACATTGTTTATACACTATTAGAAACAAGGCTATGCATGTGTCTAAAACAATATATAAATGCCTGAAAGAGGTGGAAATACCTGAAAAATTTTCATCTTTCGTTTTAGCTGACTACTCAGATGAAGGTTCGCGCATTCTTGTTTTTTGTTCTTTAACAGCTAGAGACTCCGTTTCAAATATTAAAGAGTATTTCATGGACGGAACGTTCAAGAGCTGTCCGAAACCCTTCGCACAATTATATACTTTGCTCGGTGATGTAGGAAGTTCAATGGAGACCACAAAAGTAGTGCCGTTAATTTTCGCCTTACTACCCGATAAGACAGAGAAAACATACTTCATTTTATTTTCTCTCATCAGATCGCAATTGTCGCATTGGAAACCGGCAATTGTACATTGCGATTATGAGATAGCGGCAATAAATGCCATGTCAGAATTATTTCCAGAAACACAAATTAAGGGTTGTTTTTATCATTGGTGTCGAGCAGTCTGGCGAAAAGCTAAATATTTACAAGTTACAAAAACTAAAGCTCAAAAAAGGATTGTTTCTTTAACTGCAGCCCTGGCATTGTTACCTCAGATGTTTGTTACTGAAGGATGGAATTACATCAAAAGTCAAAGCGAAATAACTGACATGTCCAAATTCATAAATTACATAGACAGGTTTTGGTTAAAAAAAACATAGCCCCAATTTTAAGTGTTTTTGCACTACGTCACCGAACCAATAATGCCATCGAAGGGTGGCATTCAAAATTGAACAGATCTGTAAATAAAAATACTGTCACTTTACATCGACTTTTGAGCATTTTACATAATTTTGATTTAGAAGCCAATTTAAGACACAAAATCAAAAACAAAAAAAGGTCAGAAGTGTTGATTAAGAACGACGAATTTATAATGGTAGTTCTGATGGAACTTGTAAATTCCGAAATTTCTGTAGGGCATGCTTTGGACAAGCTGCGTTAAACCAATCGTACGTCTTTTTTTCTGCAGTAATGCTATTGTAAGCAAAATGGTATTAGAGTATAATAAATATAGTAATGTAGTATAATAATGGTATTATTTGGAGTTCCTTAATGACAGGAACTCCTCCAGCCTTTAGAAGTTCTGCAGTAACTCCATCTTTACCGGAGACTTTTCCGTTTTTTAGCTGTTTTAGAGCCAGCACGATCTCGTCTTGGCTGATATCTGGCGGGTCATCTCTGGAATCGTGGTTATCGCGCTGAGCTTAGATCTCGGCGAGAATCTGCGACACTAGTTACATTATTAACATAACATATTGACGGTGACTGTACACCCAATCAATCAGTAGGACCAATGCCCATAGAGTAAAATAACTTATTGCCCGTAGTCCTACTGGTAGAACCACGGGCAAAAAAAATTGCCCGTGGTTCTACCAGTAGGACTACGCAGTAGGACCACGGGCAATAAATAATAAAAATAAATAATAAAAACGTTTATTTTCTCCCAACATGTACATAGAATAGATACTTAATAATCATAGGCTAACTTTGGGAGACAGGAGCTCAAACTAGGTTAGACCTGTGCTATGAGTCTCCTGGTCTCCAACACCCGATTACAAATTTCACATCGAATTATATGTAATTACAGGGATGACAAAATAAAATAAGATAAAAGAAGACAACAAAAATTGATCAAAAATAACAATACTCTAGTGATAAGTGTGTGTGTTTTTGTGTATGTATATGTGTGTGTGTGTGTGTGTGTGTGTGTGTGTGTGTGTGTGTGTGTGTGT
>NW_020654964.1:8077-15834 GCF_003589595.1 Hyposmocoma kahamanoa
TGTGTGTGTGTGTGTGTGTGTGTGTGTGTGTGTGTGTGTGTGTGTGTTTGTGTTTGTGTATCAATGCCTATGTACGCATAAGTGGGTGTTGTGAGAATATTTGATATCGCAACACTCTTAGGAATCATACAGCAGAGGACACTAGTAAATCCTCAGTCGCCTCGTAGCCTAGTTTTATAAGCCAGTTTGAAACAACTCTTTTGCACTCCCTTCTTGTTTTGGGGTAGATATAACACACTTTGTTGAACTTATTGTAGAGTCTACTACCTTGATACACAAAGAATTTTTTAATGAATGCGGTTTTACCCTTAAAATGCTTACAGACCATGTACCTTCTCCTGATATTACCGTTGAGATGTTCTAAGGGGTACACAACGTGGTGATGTTGCTTGACAACAGTAGCCAAAATAAATAATTGTCTCACAGTGAGAACTCCGCATTCTTTGTATAAGATTGACGTAGGGTATAGTCGAGGTTTAAAATTACAAATCTTTAGGATCATCCTTTGCGCCCGTTCAACTTCCAACATAAATGTTTTAGCCAAGCCACCCCATGCCGATACACAGTACATCAGAAGCGATTGACAAAGCGAGAAATAGACCATTTTCATTATATTACCATCTGCCACATGTCTTAGTTGTTTAAAAACAAAAGAAAGCTTTCTAACTTTCTGAGTCAAAGCTTTAATATGCTCATAAAAGTTCAAGTTACTATCTATAGTTACACCAAGATATTTAATATGTTGTGCTTTCTGGATGAATGGACACAAGCAGTCTTCATGAGACTGCTCTGAGAAACAGGAATGAGCAATGACATTAAGCTGTCTGCTGGAAGGTGATACATAATTGCGAATTGAGAACGTAATATACTTTGTCTTATCACAGTTAAGAGTCAAGGTGTTGTCAGCCAACCAGTGACACACATGATTAAAACCTAGTTGAGCCATTAGGTAAACAGAGTCCCAAGTATCGCCATGAAAGGTTAAAGTGGTATCATCAGCATAAGCGATTATATTGCAATTTTCAATTTTTAGGTTACATAAGTCATTAATGTAGCAAAGGAATAGAGTGGGTCCTAAGACACTTCCTTGTGGAACTCCAAATTCAACAGAGTTGTCTGAACTCTCTATACCACCTATTCTTACTCTCTGAGTACGATTTGTAAGATAGTCCTTAAACAGCGACAATTGGATACCTCTGATTCCCAACTTTTCGAGTCTATCTATTAACCGAGGCACGGAGACCGTATCAAATGCCTTCGCTAAATCTAAAAATATTGTAAGACACTTGATTTTATTGTCTAGTTTATTAACTAGATGGTTGACGAAGGAATGAACAGCATCGTCAGTAGACCTACCAGACCGAAAACCGTACTGTGACGGTGAAAGAAGTTGTTTAGATTCTAAGAATTTTACGAGTCTAATATTAATTATTTTTTCCAAGATTTTCGACACAGCAGGTAAAATTGATATTGGTCGATAATTATTAATGCAAGTCCTCTTACCAGACTTAAATATAGGCACCACAATGGACCTCTTCAGTGCACTTGGAAAGGCCCCTTCATTAAGACATCTATTAAAGATATAGGTGAGAGGGGGCACAATAACATTTTTAATAGCCTTAAGCACCTTAGTAGAGATACCATCCCAACCCATACTATTGCCCATTTTAAGATTTATTATAATGCACTCTACTTCCTCACAATCGGTTTCTAAAAGAAAAAATGAGTCAACCTCTGCTCGCCTGTCCAGTAAAGACTCGGGAAAGACAGGGACATTTGGCGAGATCTTATTTGCAAGGTTGGTTCCTACATTGACAAAGTAGTTATTGATAGAGTCTAATGATTCTTTAGGAGAAGACCCAGATGATAGTAATTGTAGAGGAAGTTCTAAAGGTTTGTTTAAATTTGAGATGCTTTTAATAGAATTCCAAAGTTTCTTTGTGTTACATCCAGCTGCCCTAAGTTCTTCCCTTTCATACTGTCTTTTACATTTCTTAATAATGTCATTACAGAAGTTTCTGTATCTTTTATAAGTTACAGTTAGAATATCATTTTTAGGTTCCTTTTTTAGTTTCATATGCATTTTATCCCTATTCCTAATACACCTAAGAAGTCCACTAGTGATCCATGGTTTCATGGTAACTTTATTTCTAGGCAATCTATATTTTAATGTATTAGACAATATTAAACCTTGAGTAAGACTGATAAAAAGATCAGTTGCAATATTAAGGTTATTCGCCTCATATACAGGACTGAAATCCAAAGCAGCGCTGTCTCTTATAAGGGTATCCATGTCAACCTTAGTGTTAAATAAATTTCTTTTTAGTTTAGTTATATTATTATTTTTAATACATAGAAGTACTGCGTCGTGATCCGTTATGGAAGATTGCAGTATGAAGGTAAGTGTTGGAAGCCTAGTTTTCAAAACAGTGTGATCGAGGCAGCTATTACCTCTTGTGGCTGAGTAATAAGAAGGAATCATACCGGAATATGTTAAGACATCCGTACCTAGTAATAAATCTATTATAAATAAATTAACTTCAGATCACTGCGGTCAATTGGCCACTTTTAATATAACTGTTGACAAAATGCCGAAAAAGGATATCACATGTGTTCCGATAAATAATGGTCGACTTAAAGCTTATAGAAATAATGTAATGCTTAAACTAACTGAACTTCCGTACGTTAACGATCCCAATAAATTGTATAATTCAGTTTTCAACATAGTGAAAAGTGAACGTGATAATGTTTTTAAGTCCAAAATCATAACTATTAATAATTCATTGAAATTTAGTGAATGGGCGACTGTGGGAATTCACAAAAGTAGACAAAGGCTATATGATCTTTACGATGAAAGAACTTATAACACTAGTAACAGTTTTAATGATTTTGTTAGGAAATATTCGAAAATGTTTAAACGTGTTTGTGTGGCAGCCAAAGCAATGTTTATTAATAATAAAATAAAAAGCAGCGCGAATGTAGTAAAAACGACTTGGAATATTATAAATAGCGAAACTGGAAGGGTCAAACCTCGTAACTTAGATTTTCAACTAAGATTTAATGACAAAATTGTAAACACAGACGCAGAAGTTGCTAAAATATTTGAAAATTTTTTTACCAACATTCCAATTTTGACTACTAATTCGTTAAATTCATCTCCCACGGCCGCTGAATCCTTACTAAAAGAAAATAATGCAGTTAGTATCACTAATTTAAGGTTCCGTCATGTATTTCCAAACGATATTGTTAAAGCCTTTAAGTCTATAAATATAAAAAATACTGCTGATCTTGATGGTCTTTCAGTCAGAGTAATTAGTTCTATAGTTGATTGTATTGCGCCTTACTTAGCCTGTGTCTTTAATAAATGTGTTGATGATGGTGTCTTTCCTGACCTCATGAAGCAAAGTAAAGTTATTCCACTTTTCAAATCTGGTAATATTTCTGACCCCACCAATTTCAGACCTATATCAATACTACCAACTCTCAGTAAAATATTTGAAAAAATTATTCTAAATCAGATGTGTGCACATTTTTATAGTAATAATTTAATGTCTCCTAAACAATTTGGTTTCACTCGGGGTCGCTCTACAACCGACGCTGGTGTAGAGTTGATTAATCATATATTTGATGCATGGGAAGTCTCACATGATGCTATTGGTGTATTCTGTGACCTTTCCAAGGCTTTTGATTGTGTGCACCATGATACACTGGTCAGGAAACTTCGCCATTATGGTGTGGCGGGACGTGATCTCGACCTTCTTAAATCGTATTTGCGTGGTAGGGTACAGAGGGTCGATGTTAACGGTACGAGATCGTCAGGGTCTGTAATTAGCATGGGTGTCCCTCAAGGTTCAATTCTAGGCCCATTTTTGTTTTTAGTTTATATTAATGATTTACCTAGCCTTATGGAGGGTATAAAACATGAGATAGTATTGTTTGCTGATGATACTTCCTTATTATTTAAAGTTAAAAGGCACCAATGTTCCTATGACGATGTGAACAATGCTATATCTAAAGTAGTTGATTGGTTTGCTGTTAATAACCTACTTCTTAATGAGAAAAAAACAAATTGTGTGAAATTTACATTACCCAATGTTAGAGAGACGGTTACAAACATTGTAGTTAGAAACGAAAAATTGAATCTTGTGGATACAGTTGTATTTCTAGGTATAACGTTAGATGCTAAATTGCAATGGGGTCCCCATATAAGTAAGTTGTCAAAACGGCTCAGCTCTGCAGTGTACGCGATTAAAAAAATAAGGAAACTTTCAGACGTCGAAACCGCTAGATTGGTTTACTTCAGCTACTTTCACAGTCTAATGACATACGGCATTTTGGTTTGGGGTAATTCCGCCGATATCAATAGAATCTTTGTCCTGCAGAAACGTGCAGTTAGGGCAATTTACAATCTGGGCCCCAAAGTATCTTTGAGAGATAAGTTTAAGGAAATTAACATTCTTACACTAGCCTCACAATACATTTATGAAAATATAATTTATGTTAAAAGGAATAGTAATTTCTTTATGAAAAATAGTGACAGACATAACATTAATACGAGGAATAAAAATAAACTAGCTTTTCTTGATAGTCGTCTTCACAAAGTCAAACAATCATTTAAGGGGCAATGTATACGCTTCTATAACAAGATTCCGGTTGATATACAAAATTTGCCTTTCACGAGGTTTAAAACTATAGTGAAACAAAAACTTTATACTAAAGGTTATTATACAACTTCTGCGTACTTGGATGACAAAAATCCGTGGTAGTAACCCGTTTAGCTCATGGAGGTAGTCTCAATCTGATGTTTCAAATAAAAAAATATTGTAAATGTTATTTACAAAGAGCAACCCCTAGAGTTTCTTGCTCATTCTTCTCAGGGGAATCTGCCTTACGAATGAGCGGTAGAGTTTAACCATTGTGACGATTTCAAGTGTAATAATGCTTACCTATGAAATAAAGATTATTTTGATTTTGATTTGATTTTGACATCAAGGTAATTAGCAGTATTTTGATTAAGTTCACCTATATTTATATTTATGTCGCCGACCATTATTATGTTCCTAAAAATTTGCAACTGATCTAATACATTAGAGAGCGAGTTTAGAAAGCCATCAATATTTACAAAGCAGCATGGTCTGTAAATGGCCAAAATAACCATCTCAGACCCTATCTTGATTAGAAGGCAATTGGCTTCAGATAATTGAACCTCTTCCACACTAGAATTAAGTTTGTTATTAACGAAAACTACAACCCCATCATTTTGATTATAGTTAACTGTGGTACTATGAATAGAATAACCATTCAGTGTGGGTAAGTTGCCCGTACACGACAACCAGCATTCCGACAATACAATAACATCACAAGCAAAGCTAAGGCGTGCAAGAAGTGTTAAAAACGAAGAAAAATTTTTATTCAGACTACGTATATTTTGTTGAAGAATCTTTAGATGTGACGATGGACATTCCACGCGGTCCAAACATTCTTCTGGAAGACAATTAAATGATTCACCTATTTGAAAATTATCAATTTCATTATTTATTTCATTTAAAGTACCCATTTTAAAATAAGTTTACATATAACACGGATATTATTAGCGTTAATCATGGCATTATTAACAAGTATGAGGTTTACTATAAAGTGTCTTGTTTTCATATAAAATATTTTTATTAATCTATTCTTTTTTATATTAAGTAGTATTAAGGTTTTTAGATATCTATGAAAATGCAAAAATTTAACTAATTTGTGCTGTATGATGCCTGTTTTTTTAAAGAGTGTAGTGTGTATGTGTGTAATTAATATGTTGTGATGTAAGTGCGGAAAGTAAGGAGTATCATTAAGTTGAGTGAAGTAGTTTACAATATTTGGTATTAGGTGTAAGGCAAGAAACAATACTGTTAACGACCATATATACACTAGTCACTTTTGCAAACATAACCTAGCCAAGCACTGTTCGGATTTAACTTGAGTCACTTTAGAACTAGCAGATTCATCCTTTCGAATTAAAATTTTACCATTTGATGTCCAGCAATATTGGTAGCAGTTTTCCTTGGCAAAAGTGCGACATCGATTATAAAGCTTCCTAGCAGCAGGAAGGAGATGTTCATCCACGTAAACGGGCTGTACCTCACCAGGAATATCAAGAGACTTGGTGTTCAATTTCTCTTGTGTTGTTCGCTGTCTGTTAAAACCACGCACAGCATTCAGTACATTATTTTTTGTTAAGACTGTGCTTAGCTCCGCAACTATGGGCCTCGATGTTCCAGGCTTTCCAGGTAAGCGATAAATGTCGCGTAAATCAGTTCGCGAGATGTCAACGTTGCAAACTTTTGTGATTTTAGCAAAGATAGTTATCAGATCATTTACACTCTCTTTATCCCTAGCAGGCACGTTACGCAGTTGAAGAGTGGCCGGCCTAGAAGCCATCATAACATCCCTCATTTGATCTTCCAAAGCTGACAAGGTTTCAGAGTTTTTATTAACACCTTTCTCTAACACATCAACTTTGACCTTAATGTCCTCGTATTTATGGTTTATAAAGTCCACTGCCTGTACGAGTTCCGCATTTGATGTACGTATCTGTGCACACTGCTCCTTCAATTCTGACATATCCGCTACCAATTTCGCCAAAGTATCTTTTTGTTCACTTCGCCATTGAGACAGCATTTCCCGTAACTCCTCCTTAAAACTAGCCAGTTCAAGTCCTAAGTTAGGCTTTTCTGATTCTTTTGGCGACTTGGCATGGGTTCGTTTGTTTCGTATAGTTATATTTTCTACATTTCCTCTTTGATAAGGCGTCGTCAATGTATTTGGCTCAATGACAGATTGAGTTTTACTTATAATTGCATTAGGTGAATCCGGTGGAGTCCTTGTAACTTTAGGCATGATAGCAATGAAATAATAGATAGTAGTGCTATAGGAACTCAGTAGAAAAATACGTAAGTCAAGGTACCTTGGGCGCTATTCCACAATAGCTACAGTTTAACTTATGCGAGATAGATGCAACGTCCTTCGTAGATAGCAATTAGTGAATGGCAGTCGTAGCACCCGCACAGTCGAGCGCGTAGCCGTAGCCGTAGATGTAAACGTCACAAAGCGTAGCACCCTCCGCACCGCTCAACTACGACTAGTTAGAGTGATAGCTGACAAAAATGTTTCTGTCTCTTCGGTGGGCGGAGTCAATACGTAAGAGCACCACAAGAGCAAGCAGGAATTGAGAAACCAAAACCAAGCCAATCACGTATTTTTAAACTAAATAACACTTCACAATTTAACAGGCCGATACACGTCCACTCTGTACTACGATCGGGCGAGGAGGAGATATATGACAAGCACATGATTACAAAAACTTCCATTAAATGTTAATTTCAATCACAAATAATATTTCTAGATCGAAGGAATTTTTTCTGAGTGTTCGATCTTTGTATTAATAATTATAACAAACTTGTGGAGTAATTTCACAAGAAATAATAGAATATCAATTCAATAAAAATTTAAAACACAAATAATATTTTATACTATGAGATTATTTGACAAGGTGCAGAAACGAAATTGAGGACTAAGTTTCAAATGCTAAATGTCTTGCTGACATTGGGTTGCCTAGGAAGCGAGCTTAAAATGCGGTCAGCGTTGTCTCTTCCTTTAACAATGATAAAAATATCTTGTGTTTTATTCTAGATGCTCATACAAGTACTCGTCGACCGACTGTTTCTACCACTGTTAGAGCAGATAAACATTATAACACTGGAGAAGATGATGAA
>NW_020654965.1:0-14091 GCF_003589595.1 Hyposmocoma kahamanoa
GAACATTTATTATAATTGCGGAAGTAGCAAGTAGTGCTTTATGATAAAAATGATATTTTCATTTTTTATTTTCATTATTTATGAGCGTAAGAAAAATCTAACCTTGAGCAATGTCCGACTCGTCCGATGATATTATGATCCTATAACGCCGACGACGTTTGGCATCTGTATTTTGCAAGTATTTCACTTTACTTTTATAATATTCGATTTTTTCTAAGTTTGTTCGCTTTGACATTTTAACGGAGCTGTGGAGGTTTGTGTGAGGAGCTGTGGAGGTGTGCTTGTTGCCACGCACGAAAAAGGAATGAGGATAGAAAATGGCGGTTGATGCCTGGTAGGGAGTGTCAGCGTCAAAACATTTTTTTTCTCTAAAAACCGTGCCGTGTTGCCTAGCAAGTTACTACCTGGTTAAATATTATATGGAGAATGAAACGACGAAATATACTATACTACTTGGTTGATAGGTTTGTCATGGTACGAATATGAGTAATATTAAGCTTACTATAAGCTTACATTGAAATAAGATTACTTTTTGAAAGGCTATGGCAGGCCCCCAGTTCATCTAGCGATGTAAATACGCGACGAAAGTAACGTGTCTATTAAATGACAATTATTAAACAAGTTAATGATAGAACAACTTGTGCTCTTCGTTTGGAGAAATTTATTGAGATTTCCCATTTACCTACATTCTAAATAAAAGCTACAGCAATAATCATGTTGTTTGATAAAATAAAAACATGGAAACCGAATAGAGTAAATTATTGATATTTAAACGCATCCGTGTAAATACTTTCTAATAATTAAAATTGTAATAACAAAATTGTAACTAGTTGATGCGTAGAATAACTAATAAATACACGGAGCAGTAAATTTGTAAGCAGCCAATTACTTTCATTTTTAATACTCCTATGTATGTGCGTTTATACGCAGGCCGTGCCAACTTGTAAATGCAACAACACAATAACTCATTTTTGTTGGTGTATGTCTTGTAAATTGCCCTAAATAAATAAATTTCCAAAAGAGAGGGTACGGGTGCTACCCTCTACTGCACCCATCCAAATACGTTTTAGATATGGTATGGTGTGAGACATTAGAGTTTGGGCGAAAACGAAATCCATTATTCCAGTAAGATTCTTAGAAGTGACATAGATAGCCCAATAGTACTTCTATCTGTACTTTTGTTTGTGCCTCAAAATTATACGCAATCAGGTATTCGACGCTGACTTTAACTGTCCGCACGAACCACGCCCACGACTCCCACGCCTCGAGTTCTTGCCTTGCTCAATACAAGGCAAGAGCGGACGAGGTCTTCGGTGCCGATGTGCTCATCGACTTCTTACCGAAACTAATATAATAATTTGGAATGTTTTTTGAATAACTATTTGACATGATCATAGAATGTGCTTAACAGTATTCATTATTATTATTTAATTTCTTATTTTCTATACATTATAAGTTATGTAGGTATTGACTTGTACTTATGATTGTACATAGCATTGTGAGTGCTTTGGGTGACATTGTATACTTTTGAATAAATAAATAAATGAAAAAAATTAACAGTAGAGCACTTTCTTTTTAAACCTTAAACCGTGTGTACCTCTCAATCTCGCCCTTGATATTAATAGCGTGTGCTGTCTGCGCGACATGCGCGAGGCATGGCATGAATCGTATTTTCGTTGCAGAGTTAATAAACACTCTATGTAGCAGCAGTACGATTCAAGACCTGAGGCGACGTATGTTGCAACAAGAATTTGTTTTTTTAAATGGCATTCCTCTAACTTATTCGTACATTTAATACGAATAAGAGTTTGGTTGAATTTAAGGTTATAGACTGAGTTGGTAACCTCTTTTTACAAACAAAAACCGGCTATCGACGGCGATTTGTGTGCAATTCGATTACGTACTGGAAGTCGAGGTCTCTGTAGCACGTAAAGTGTGGGATCGAGTCCGCCAGGCAGTAGACTGGCGCCAGCTGCACGACTGTAACACACACACGAGATAGAGAGCACACGCAGGGGCACAGGCAGAGATGAAGGCGAGTACTCACGGTCTTCGACGGCGGGCCGGTCAGTGTAGCGAGCCGCGTCCTCGGCCGCTACAAGCAGCCGGTTGAGATACAAGTTCGCGCGCGTACGCAGTAGCGCACCTCCCAGCAGCCGCTTCTTTGGCACAATACCGGTCGTGTCCGCTCCCAGCGCTGTTACCATAGTTGGCTAGAGCATCCCGAACGGCTTGTGTACGCGGCACTGACAGCTCCCAGAATCCCACTCACCCAAGGGAATATCCCGTGGCGGCCGTATACCACCGCAGCAGATACACGCAGCGAAGGGGCACAGACACTTGGGCAGAGGCACGCTCCTCATTTCGCCAACGCCGCGGTCGTGGGGGCACTGCACAAAGGAGTCTCGTGAGTTGCGTCCCTGTTGGTCATCAGCGTTAAGAAAAGGTGGACTCAGCTCTCACTGCTCACCAGCGGCGAATACCAGGTCCGTTCGAGTACAAAGCGCGCGCGCCCTCGCTGCTTCAGCTTACGCACGGCGGCCTCTATGGGGAACTTGCGGCCATGCTGGTCTAGTTTACCCCGCCCAAACAGCTTAGCATGCTGTTTGGAGTAGTACTTGAGGTTATCGATGATCGGTGGTGGCGGCAGCGGCACTGGCTTCGGGCCCTCCATAATCTGGTCGGCTGCGTCTCCTGCCGATCCCATCGGAGCCGCCACCTCCGTGTGCCCCTCAGGCGTTGACTTCGTTTTGGAAACTGAAACTGGGTCCACGACTGGAACATCGGGGATGGGGGCCGGCGCACTAAGGCCGTCGCCCGGAGTAGGCTCCTCTTGACTCATTTTCAAATATTTTAACAGCGGAACACGGTTTTATGTGGATTTTTTAATTTTCAATTTTTTTATAGCTTACGCATAATTATTTTCGATAACAACGGATTGATTAAGCACGTTAATGAGATGTAATAAATTTACTTCATGACTGCACGCACAAAATAAATTAAGATTTATCAATAATTTATCCATAAACTACAATTTTTTTTTTAATGTTAGTAGCTTTTGGTTTTGGTCAATACTAAACCGCACTTCATTGTAGTCATGAAAGAGGAATTTAAATACTCCGTAGATAAGATGCGGAACTTCGAAACTGAAAATTTATTTCCAAGAGTAAGGAATGTGCTACCAACCTTCAGATAATAAACTGAATAGGTGTCGTACATACGTCAAAAATACAGTTGTAATGTCAAATCAAATAAAATAAAATTATTTGTTCTGTACGCACGTCTATAAGGTCTTATTTAACAATGTTGTGTCAGTACGTATTGCCAAATTCGACATACAATTTACGTAATTAAATTAATTTAACAGTATACAGTATACTGTGAAATTAATATATACTAAATATTTAGTATATATAGTAGGTATATATACTACATTTTTATTACAAATTGTCAAAACTTAATTTAAATTCTTAATTACATTAATGTCATTATTTTGTGGTAGTTAACTCTCATTCTATGTTCTTGTAAGTAATCGCTGACTTTATACTATGCTGTCCTAGTCAATAAATTAAATAATCTTTTCAAAATTGGCATTGTCGTTAGTCTCAAGTATATTATAACTAGGCAGCTTATTGTATAGCTATGGCGTCATCGCACAAATTATTATCATGGAAGAGGGTAGTCTTACAGACAACTAGTTTCCATTTATTACGTCTTCGTGTATTTTCCACTTTGCTGATGAGTGTGGATTTCTCCGAATAAAAAGAACCGTTTCAAATGTGTATATTGAAGTAATTGTTAATAATGTTAGTTTTTGAAAGTGTGGTATATAGCTGTCCACGAGGCGCAAGCCACAAATTACCCGAATACACCTTCTTTGCGCAATCATCACGTCCGCACTTCGTTTGGCATTACTCCAGAACAGAATCCTGTACCTTATGACTGAGACTACATATCAGTGGTAAGCATAGATATAATATTGGCAATCCATTAAGTAATGCATCTAGGTCTACAACTGTAGACTGTCCCCACAAAGCGTATGCAAATCTATTTATTCTCATACACAAGATTTCTATACGTTTTCCCATGTTATATTATTATCTATATATATTCATAAAAATGTTGTAACTTCCTCCTCCTTCAATTTCGTCGCACTATATTGAGCGTTTAATTTTTTGACGAGCGCATGCGACACGTCCGTCCACCCCGACATCTAGCGCCATAGTGAAGGAGGAACGGGCGAAACACGGCGACCTTTATTCCTTTGTCCACTACACCTCTCTCTTTGAATACATTTTAATAGGTAGTTATGTATATTACACGAGGGGCGCACTAGAAGTTTTCGGAATGAATAAGAAAAAAATACTATAAATGGTCAGAAATTAATTTTTTGTTTCTCAAAATATTCTCCGTTAACGTTAATGCACCTTTTCATACGAATGAACCAATTTCGAAAACATTTATGCCACACCTCCGTGACAATCTCTGAAACATATTTGTCATACTCTTCGACAACCTCTTCAGGTGATGACAATCGTTGACTGCGTAACTGGTTCTTAATTTTTGGAAATGAATAAACTCAACGTTGTTCACCTTCAAAAATTCATTTGCCTGTCTTGCCGTGTGAGAACTGACATTATCGTGATGCAAGATGATACGGCGTTTACGGTTATTTTTACGGAGTTTGTCAATAACTTCCGGCAAACAAATGGTCGTGTACCAATCACTATTTGCGGTACAACGATTCTCCAAAGCAACAGTAGCCACGTGTCCAGTTTTATTAAAGAAAGAAGCAATAATCCGCTTAGACGCACTGTGCACGCGCGCCACTTTGGTTGGTTTTGGCTCATCTCGAAAGACCCACACGCTCGATTGCTGCTTTGTTTTGGGATTTTAACTATAGATCTATGTTTCGTCACCTATTACTATATCTCACACCAAATTTGACGCCCCTTCGATGAATCTGGTAAGAACGGCATTGCACCAAGTGACCCGTTTTTTGAGCGTCACTCAAATTGTGTGGGATTCACCGAGAGCACAGCTTTTTCACACCCAAATGTTGTATTGATTGTATTTGACTCATACCTACGCCTAAAGATACCCGAATCTCATGGTATGTCACATGCTTGTCTGTTTTGATCACACGGCGCACAGAATCGATGTTTTTGTTGTTCATAGCAATGGACGGGCGACCATCACGAAATTCGTCACTGAGATTCACACGACCGCGTTTGAATTCTGCAAACCAGCTATAAATAGTCGTCCTGCATAGTACTTCATCGCCAAAACAAGTTTGAAGCCGAGTGAAGCTCCGCTGAACTGTTAAATTACACTTAAAGTCGTAGGAAATCATACTACGAAAATTTTCGCGAGTTAAATCCATGTATTCTACAGTCAAAGATTTCCATTTTCAAATGTTGTAATTACCTTTTAAATATTGTTTATGTAAGTTCCCTGTTCCGGAAACTTATAATGCGTCCTATGTATTTAACCTTTATAATTATTACTAACCGTCACAATCTACTTCACGTAACCTGACGTCTTTTCATTGGTCTTCATTTATATCCATAGCAACGTTTTCGCCTTGACCTTTCTGTTCGTTATGAATTTAGCCATTGTTCCTCTATTCTCTTGAAGTCAATGATGATAATAAGAATATAATATAATCTATACAATATTAAAAAATATCCTATACATAGACGAGACAGCTTTAGTAGGAAAAAGAGGAAATATTAGACCACTAAAAATTGAATTAAGAAATAAAATATTAAGAAAGTAAAATACTTCAGAATGCTGCATATTTTAGAGAGGTTGGTTTAGGAGTGACAGGGTTTCCGCCTTGTCGTGGCGGGTGGGCTCTAGTAGCCGTGGTCGATTTCATCACACGGTGAAGCTAAGCTGAACCTACGGGGCCGACCGATGGTGATAGGCCAGCCCGAGGAGGAGGATGCGCACTGGGAGGAAGGTCGCGGGGGAGAGACGTGTCGGTGTGTCGTTACAGCTAGTCCTGTCCTCCGCGACTCTGGCGGGGCTGCACTGCTTAGGGTGTAGATGCAGTGGCGTTAGAGTGGAACGCCTTGCAGAAGGAGGTGGACGCCGCCCAAGCAGCATACCCATATCCAAATATATACTGTAAGATATCTAATGGAATTTAATTCGATTGAATGTTTTAAGAGGTCAAATTCCCTCAAGATATCTCGAAGAAGGTTTCTAGATAATTTAAAGTAAAAGTTGTCATAACTTTATTAGTAGATCACAAGAGTGCTTTGAGAAACTATCTATAGGTAGTGTTAAGAGTGATTCTTAACTTTTTTCTCAAGTGACCCTTCTAGAATGCTACAAGACCATTTGTAGAATGTAGATAGTTTTTATTTAGTGTTGTAGACAGATTTTAGATAATTTATAGTCTATGACAGTTTTCTTAGTAATGCTCTTTTAAAACCAAATTACTAAAGCGTTACAAACATAAGACGCAATTCTCTTAATACTAATAGATTTCAAGTTTAATGGCTTACAAAATATAAACTATCGAAATTGCAATATGGCGAAATTAGATATAATATCTCTGACTTTTTCGCGCAATGTTTAATCGTTTAGGAAACGCGAATTGACGTGCGACTTTAAATACATTGTGAAAAGTAATGTAAAACCTGTCATAAAAGTAATGCGCTCGCTGAATTTTACATATTTATATATAAATATAAACTTAATAAAAATACAGTTATCGATTTTAGGTTTTAAATATTTATAGAAAGTTTAAATATACAAAATAACTCACAATAGAAACCATTTCCAAGAAGTTCTACCCAAGGAGCACACTTTATAAGCCTTAAAACTGTTACACCTATTAACAGTCTTAACATGGTATAGATTTAGATAATAGTTCTCTATAAATGGTTTTAGAAAAAAGAAATTGTTCTTATAGACTTATTTCACTCAAGTCAAAATTTTAACACCTTCTTAATACCAAACAACTTAATTAAGTGTGATCTCTCTTGAGATTTACTCTTTTAGTACTTATTTTAAGTTCATCTGTAGAACAACTGATTATTTTTAGTAAAATTTTTCTATACCTATCCAATAAAGTCTATTAATACTCTAAAACTAGTGTTCTTAAGTTTATTCTAGATATATTTAATTTATAGACATTCTGTAGTGTTTGTACTTAGCATAGGGGTCGATTTTAGACATCCTGTGTACCAACCGCCGTTGCTCTGCGACGTCTGTGGCCAGAGCTACGATTTTTTGAAAATTATTGCCAATCATCGGCAAACAGGCGCTCAAGCGCCTTGAGGAATTCCCTTTAGGCCTCCATTGTTTATAATGGATAACCCAAAGGCCTCTAGTACAGAGGTGAAACTATTCTCCGAGTCGGGAAGCGAGTGGTTGCCCTCGGCCTTCTCGGATGAGGAGTCCACCCTCTCTGAGGGGGGCTCGCGCGCGGTATCGCGCTCTGGATCGGCCGGAGAGGAGGTATCCTGGAGGGCCGCCAAGCGCGCCGCTCCCCAGTCGGACGAGCCTTTGGAGCCCGAAGTGGCTCCTAAGGTTAATACAGCCCGCAGGGGCAGGCCCAAGGGCCTGAAGACGTACGCCAACATGGCGTCGGCGGGCAGAGGGCGCTCCAACTCCTCGGAGTGGAGCCCCATTCAACGCGACACCGATGCCGCGTTCTATAAGGAAGCCCTTGAGGTTCCGGCCCCGGACCAGCTCGAAAAGGCCCAACTGGAGGTGGCGAGTCTCCGGAGGGAGACCTTGGCTCAGGAGGCGCGGGACAGCCTTGCGGCCATAATTGCGGAGACGGCGAAGTCCCGCAACCTTAAGGGCACGGTGGTGCGTGCCATTAAGGAGGCTGCCAAAAAGGTGGAGGAAGCTGTGGACTTCCTCCACCAGGGGGAAACAGTCACGGAGGCGGCGCGGCGGTTGTCAGAGGACAACCGCCGCATGAGGGGGCAACTGGTAGCCCTGGAGGCGGAGGTGAAGGCTCTGAGGGGAGCCTACTCCTCCGCCGCGGCCAGGGCCAAGGCGCAGGTAGCGCCGCCGAAGAGCAGCTCCTCGGAGCTGCACGAGGACGTCATGGGGGCGATCAGCGACCTCAGGCGGGATATGTATGCCACCATGAAAAACATGGTGGACGCCCGCCTGGGCGATATAGAGAGGCGCCTCCCGGCGGAAAACCTGCGGCCCCCGTTGGCCTCCGAGGAGGAGCGCCCGCCCCCGTTGCGGCACCGGCCGCCCCCGTTGCAGCGCTGGCTGCTCCCAGAGCGCCTCGATCTGCAGCGGCCCTGGAACCGACCGCGGGCCCCTCCCCGGCCCGTGATGCGCCTACCGGCCCGAGGCCTAAAAAGGCCAAAAAGGCCACAAAGCCGAAGGCCCCCGCCGCCCCATCCGTGGCGGCCCCCGCTGCCCCCGTCGCCCCGGGGACGGCGGCCCCGGTGGCGACCACGGAAACCCCGTGGTCGCAGGTCCTTGGCCGTAAGGCCAAGAAGGCCGCGAAGGCGGCTGCTGCCGGCCAGGCAGCACGAGCCCCCACCAAGGCGGCTCCTATGACGGCCCCCAAGCCCAGGGCCCTCACCACCCCGAAATCATCGGCGGTGGTGATCACCCTGAGGCTCGATGCGGTGAAAGAGAAGGGGGTCACCTATAGGGGTGTCCTTGAGGCGGCAACGGCGGCCATCGACCTCGGGAGTCTCGGCATCTCGGCTGTGCGCATGCGGAACACCCAAACGGGTGCCCGCATGATCGAGGTGCCCGGTGCGACCAGCGCCAAGAGGGCCGACGCGCTGGCCTCCAAAATTAGTGAGGTGGTCGGGGGGCTAGCCATGGTGTCGCGGCCATCGAAAACCGCGGATTTGAGGGTCGTCGGTCTCGATGAGACGGCGACCCCCGAAAAGGTGCGGGACGCGGTGGCCGCGAAAGGCCAATGCCCCTCCTCGGAGGTCAGCGTGGGGGCTGTGAGGCACGACCCCAACGGGAGGGGGTCGGCCCTCGTTCGCTGGTGGTGGCAGCAGGTCGCCTACAGATGGGCTGGACCTCCGCTGGGGTCCAGGTGCTGGAACCCCGCCCCATGCGCTCCTATAAGTGCATGGGGATTGGCCACACCAGGGCGCTCTGTCCGTCGCCGATGGACAGAAGCGCCCTGTGCTTCAGGTGTAGCCAGGAGGGCCACCAGGCCGCCAGCTGCTCGGCGGCGCCCAAGTGCGCAGTGTGCACGTCGGCACGCAGGCCGGCGGAGCACATCATGCTGCATCATGCTGCATGGCTGTCGTGCGCCCCCCCGCCCAGTAGAGGTAAGGTGATGGGGGCGACTAGCCCGCCCACCAAAACCAGTGAGGACGCAACAATGGAGCACTAATGGATATACGTCCGGATCCATTAGTGCTCCAAGCGAACCTCAACCACTCCGCCAGGGCACAGGACCTCCTGTGCCAAACCATGGCGGAGTGGGAGGTTGACGTGGCGGTGGTCGCCGAGCCCTACTGTACTGGGCCGGCGACCAAACTTCGACGGTGGCCATAGTGGCGAGTGCGGCCGGCCCTTCTCTGGTGGTGAAGGAGCGCGGAGCCGGGTACATCATGGCGGGGTGGGGAGAGTTCACCCTAGTAGGGGTGCATTTCTCCCCTAACCTCGCCCTTGCCCGGTTCGAAGCGTTCCTGGAGACCCTGGAGAGGGCGGTGAGGAGGGCCGCACCGACGCCGGTGCTGTTGACCTCAACGCGAAGAGCGCAGCTTGGGGTTCCCCGGTGGCCAACAGCAGGGGGCCGATATTGGTGGATTGGGCGGCGGCCTTAGGGCTGTGCGTCCTCAATCGCGGCCAGACAGACACACACGTGCGTGCGGTGTCACGTTCGCGACCCCCTCGTTAGCCGCACGCGTGTTTGGCTGGGAGGTGTTGGAGGACGCGGAGACCCTCTCCGATCACCGGTATATCCGGATGAGGGTCTCCACAACGCCGCCCGTGAGGACATCCACCACGGCCCCGGGGGGGGATTCCCCCGATGGGCACTCACCCGCCTGGATTGTGAGCTTGCAGAGGAAGCAGCCATAATCCGGGCGTGGTGCCCCCCCCCACCGGCCACTGTCGGAGTGGAGCAGAGGGCGGTCAGGTTCCGGGAAGACCTGACCGCCGTCTGCAGGCGGGCCATGCCCAGGGTAAGGAGGATCCTGGGCAGGAAGAGGGTATACTGGTGGAGTACGGAGATAGAGAATCTCCGCACCGCCAGTATCGCGGCCCGCCGGGCCTACGGCAGATGCCGCCGCAGGAGGCACACCGCCGAGGAGGAAGAGAGGCTCCACAGCGCCCTTCGGGGTGCGAGAGACGCCCTGAAGAGTGCGAAAGGACGAGCCAAGGACTCTGCGAAGGAGGAGTTCTTGGCCGTCCTGGACGCGGACCCGTGGGGGAGGCCGTACAAGCTTGTGCGCGACAAGCTGTACGGCACTTCCCCCATGGAGTCACTGGAGCCGGACCTTCTCCGGGGGTGGTGGAAGGGCTATTTCCTGCCCCGCCACCCTTCGCCACCCCAGTCATGGCCCCCCCCCAATAGAGGAAGGGAGGCACATAGAGGACCTCCCCCCGGAAATAACCGAGGGGGAGATGGACTGGGCGGTGGAGCGGTTGCGGGGCCGGAAGAAGGCCCCCGGCCCGGACGGGGTGGCAGGATGGGTATTAAGTCAGGCCCTCAAGCACCTCGGGACCCGCCTCAGGCAACTCATGAACGAGTGTCTGAGGTCGGGAACCTTCCCGAGGTGCTGGAAGGAGGGCAGACTCGCCCTGATACCCAAACCGGGCCGGCCTGCGGACTCTCCCTCGGGGTACCGGCCCCTCGTCCTACTGGATGAGGTGGCCAAGATCCTGGAGCGCATAATCGTCTCCAGGATCAAAACCCACTTGAGGGAGAGGGGCCCCGAAGTGTCGCAGCATCAATTCGGGTTCAGGGAGGGACTATCCACCCTGGACGCCGTGGAGGCGCTGCGACACTTCGTGGAGGAGGGTGGCGCCAGAGGGGAGGGTGTGGTGGCGGTGTCCCTGGACATCGCCAATGCATTTGGGACCCTCCCCTTTGCCGCCATCAAGGAGGCGCTGAGGTACCACAACATCCCGGGGTACCTCAGCCGTCTGGTGGGGCACTACTTAGAGGAAAGGGTGGTGCTCTACCAGACGAGGGAAGGTGGGCGCATGGAGCGCCCGATGAGGTGCGGGGTACCCCAGGGATCTGTAGTAGGCCCTCTACTATGGAACCTGGGGTATGATTGGGTGCTCAGAGGCGAGTTGCTCCCTCGGACGGCCACCATCGCATACGCGGACGATACGATGGTGGCTGCCCACCTTCCGGGAGGCGGCCCGAAGAGCCTCAACGGCGGCGGATCTGATGATCCGCCGCATAGAATCGTTGGGGCTAAGGGTCGCCGTGCCGAAGACGGAAGTGGCCGTCTTCGGCGGGAGGGGAGGAGGTTGGGTAGTGCCGGCGGGCGCCCACATCTCCATCGCCAGGGAGATGGTCCCGGTCAAGGCTCAGATCAAGTATCTGGGTCTTGTCCTGGACCGGCGGTGGAAATTCGGGGAGCACTTTCGACAGCTCGCTCCCCGAATAGTGGGCGCCGTCTCTGCGTTGGGCCGGCTACTGCCCAACCTCGGAGGGCCGGGAGCCCCGTGCAGGAAGTTGTACTCCGGAGTAACACGGAGTATGGCACTGTACGGGGCTCCCGTGTGGTGTGGGGCCTTATCAGCGGCAACGAGGGCGCTGCTGAGAAGGCCCCAGAGGGTGGTCGCCCTGCGGATGTGCAGGGCGTACCAGACAGTGGTCGCGGCCGCGGCATGCGTTCTCGCCGGAACTCCGCCGTGGGACCTCGAAGCGGAGGTCCTGGCGGAGGTTCACAACTTCCGGCGAGAGAGGAGGGTGCGAAGCGAGAACCCTGCTCCACAAGAGGTGGAGCGGGAGCGCACCCTCGCGGTCCAGCGCATGCGGGACCGGTGGAAAGAGGGCTTGGCGGATCCCCCCTATGGAGCTAGAACCATAGGGGCGATCCGCCCTGTCCTCACTGAGTGGGTACACCGGTCCCACGGGCCACTGTCGTACCACTTTGTGCAGATCCTGACCGGGCACGGCTGCTTCGATCACTACCTGCACAGGGTGGCGAGGAGGGAGGCGTCCCCGTCGTGCCACGAGTGCGGCGCCGTGGACGACACCGTGCAGCACACCCTCGAGGTGTGTTGTTGGTGGATCGGGCAGCGCCGCACTCTGGTGGCGACAATAGGGAGGGACCTCTCGCTGCCCAGCGTGGTCGCGGCCATACTGCGGGACGAGAGGTCCTGGGACGCGGTGGCCTCCTTTTGCGTGGAAGTGATGACGCAAAAGAAGGCGGCGGAGCGGGAGCGTGAGGACGCGCCTGATGCACCCCCGCTCCGGCGCAGACGGGCGGGGAGGAGGCGGCGGCAATTTGCCGCTCAACTCCTTCCCCACTGAGGTCAGCGGACAGGGACTAGGGCCCCCTGTTCGCATTGCACGGCCTCAATCGTCTGAGGAGAGGGGCGGAGAAAACCGATCCTCTCCTCCATAGGCGCGGGAGCCCCGGCATAGTGGCCGGGGCGGCCAGGCGGCGTCATGGTGAAATAGAGATGATCCCACGGCGCCGGCACAAACCCGGCGAGAGGCAAACCGATGGGGTTTATTGGGTACACCCCTGGGTCCATGCTAGACCCAGGAGCAGCGCTCTTTTCAGGGCGCCGGGACTCCCACATAACCTCCGAGCCGCCGGGTTCGGGGGTATCCATAAAGGATTCCCCACAGTTACAAAAAAAAAAAAAAAGAAAGGTTAGGTTAGGATTATTTTTTTTTTTTTTTATAAATTCTTACACCTCCAAAATTTTCGGAGCCTTTGCTACATCTACTCTTTCATGCTAGTTCTCTCGAGTATTCTTCTCGCACTTTCATTCTTCACACCGTGTCTTTCTTTCATACATTCTTTCATACAATAACGGGTGGGGTGCCCGCCTAGTTTCCAACTATCTAGCCTGTGTCCTTATTTGTAGTTACAGTGGGCAGGGTAATAAATTCTTAACACATTTTCTTTCTTTTTTCACATTTTCTATCCTACTACAATTTTTTACTTTCCTTATTCTAGTACAATCTGGTAGGCAATAAAGTACTTGGGCCGTATTTTATCGAGGGACGCTTGACCGGTGGCACGTATCTGGATATGTTGCGTACGGTGATCACGGACTTTGTGGACGAGGTGCCCCTCGTGCACCTGCGCGACTTTTATTTCCAACAAGACGCGGTGCCCCGCCTCACTACGCCGCCGCGGTGCGCGAATACCTCGGCGCTGAGCACGGCGACCGCTGGATCGGCCGCGGAGGCCCCGTCCCGTGGCCAGCGCGCTCACCGGACCTGACTCCATGTGACTTTTTTTTGTGGGGTGAAATTAAAAAACGTGTGTATGTGGAAGAGGCCCAAAGCCTAGACGCATTAAAACTGCAAATCATACGCGCGTTTGATGAAGTGAAAAGAGACACTGTAGTGCTTAATAAATTGAAAGACAATGTGCAGAAACGTGCTAGACTCTGTTTAGAGAGAAATGGTTTGCATTTTGAACAATTGCTAAAATACACTTAGTTATTAGGATTTTAATCTTTTTTTTTTTGTTTTATTGTAGGCAAGTTGAATTTCATTGATTTTAATTATTGTACATTCTAAGTTGATTCAAATTTTTTAAATACGCCTTATTGCAAAAGGTGCTGCCTACCTACCTACTATGTAAAATTGCCTTCTGAGTAATTTAAACCTACCTACTACCTAGCTAATTTAAACGTTAACGAGTAACCTAAACTACCTTATCACTATGAAATTTAGGTAGGTACAATAATGCCTTTTGCGATCTGACGATCCTAAGCCCGTTAAAGTATGAAGGAAAAATTTGCAACTTATGGATGTTATTATTTGTTATCAATCAAATGGCGGGGCGGGGGGCGGAAGCGCAATGCGCGGTGACCATTTACGTCAGGATTTTTTTGGATAATTTTGTAATGCCTTATCTCAATATTTTAGTACTTGTAGTAATTAAAAGAGTAATTGTAAGTAAAAGTATAATAGTTTAA
>NW_020654966.1:0-24694 GCF_003589595.1 Hyposmocoma kahamanoa
TTTGTTGAGTGGTAAATGTCATCCAATAAAATGTTTCTCACCGCGTATTGCACACACAAATCTGCTTCACATTTACACATTTGGTCACTATTCTGTATTTGATCAGTATCATAGATCTCTATTTTAATAACCTTGCTCGCACCACTCCGAAGTCGCTTTTTTATATATGTATAACATGTAGTCTTTTCGGATTTTCTTTTGCGTCCCAATCCGAGCCGCGTTCCATTTGGAGATAAATCTCTTTGTGATGCAGCGCTGGGCACGAAGTTGAATAATTGATCTCCGGAATCCTTAAAACAAGTTGAAAGTAAGTATTAATTACACATCCTCAATTCATTGTTAATATTAAAATTATTTATTTATTTATTATATTTACAGTATATAAAACCTGTACAGGTTTCTCAACAAATTTAATCTAAAGAAAATTAAAAATAAATTTTGGTTAACTTACCGACATTTTATGACAACTTCACAAGAAAATAAGTTTTTTAATAATGATTATTTTACTCCCAATTTACCCGTTTATATTGAGTGAAGGCAGTGCTAATAGGGTTCAAAATTAACATCGTACTTACTGTATTTTTTATTCAATACTCATCAATAAATCTAATATGGAGTGCTCGACGCCGAGAGTAAAAATGACTCCGTTTGTGTTTACTTCCATTTATGATTACTCGACTACAGCGGAGCGAACAGGAGGGTTATGATTTCAGCAGCATACCTAAGTGTATGTATCTAAGTGTGTATGTATTCATCTGTTCTATCACTGAGCCAAAACTGCTAAAACGATTCCAAGTTATGAGGTATCGTTACATTGAACTCAATTATGCCGATTATTTAGGTATCTACATCATATACTTATATAGTCTAAAAAATAAGAACCTTTCGTTTCAACATACCTTTAAAAGATCTCTTCAAATATATCATATAGAACATGATGCAGCAAGTGTGATGTAGTACAATATTTATAAAGATTTTTATGATGAACACCCATGCCCAGCAGTGGGACGTGTAACAGTGTTGATGATATGATATGACTAGTAGTTTTGATACCAATGTTTCGTTGCCGGGGTTTAATTTTGTAACTTTTGTATTCGTAGTATTAAGTGAATTGTTGTATGAAAAATTCTGTAAGCAGGTATATTTTCAATAAAATTATGTTATTAAGATTAATGATAATACAAAATGATACATCGCACACTCAATTCTATCATTTATTTAGTAAGACAAAATTATAGTTCTTATTGCATAAAGAAGAAGGTTGAAATTATACAATCGATTTATTAAGCAAAGAAAAACATTTACAAATGCAAAATATCCAATCAATATTTCACATTTTATTTTTATGCTACCTTATCCACTTAGAATTAGAATCGATATTAGAATTAACTTACCGATGATTGCTGCATATCATACTGAGTATTTGTTTTTGCATTTATGTTGACTGTGCATTTGCCTATTTTGCTTCATATACAAATTACAAATATGGGTAAACGTGACGCGTATGAAGGCCTATATAGACCGGTCCTCTCTATCCATGATTATTGCTCAGATCACCTTCCTACAAGACAACAGGACAGCTCAAAAAAACAAATCAACCACTGCAAATAACTAAGAACAATGTAAGTGCATTTTAAGTACTAAAATAAATTTATGTTACATAACCGTGCCATCTATTCGAACTATTCATCAATTATAATTAATTATCTATTTTATTCCATTATTTTTTTTCGGACTATTTATTTTTTAGTCCAAATCCGAATCTATTTACTGTGATGAAGAGTCGCGGGTTCGAATCCTGCTGGGGAGCAAAATTAGTGACAAGTACAAATGCGCATACTCGATTCCAAAATGTTTAATATTTTACCTGTGCTTATTTTATCGTTGTCCTAGTTTTACTAATCATTCGATCAGTTTTTGTGAGTTCACTGTCGCAAGATATTATTACCAAACAATTTATGTTTTTATTCAATCATTTTACTATGTACTACTCATATATTTTATTCTATTAGGTCTTTGGCACAAGATTTATTCCTGTCAGAAGACGAGTGCGAGACGGTGCAGCCTAAGCTCTCGAAATCCTCGAAGAAGCATTCGAGATGTGACCCTTCGACAAGTAAGAAGACAGGTGAGCCGTTCACTACCACTGCGCCTAAGAAAAGGAAAACCGTCATCAACCCAATCACCCCCGTCATGAAGGCGGCGACGGCTGAGCTTTTCGGCAGCGAGAGTGATGAAGAAGAAGGGTGCTCGACAGGTTCAACAAAGGGTACGCCAATTTACTCTTACGTTACGCGAAAGCTAGCAAATGGGATAAGTCGTCAAACAGACGACAATAAAACTGGCACTCATTACGTTGAGTTAAAAGTTTATTCATGCAACGAGATCAAAAACGTTGCACCGATAAATAGATGGCGTCATAGTATTATTACTATAAAAAACAGAACGAACGTCAACTCTGAAGCTTGGGCACATCTAACAGATTACATAAAGACAACTCGCAAAGAATTCAAAAATTGCCCACCCTCATTTAATAGTACTTACTATTAGCATTATTTTTACTGGCCTGTATTGTAGTAATTAAATGTGTTTAACTATAAATATATATGAATAAGTAAATATTTTCGGTAAAACTATTGAAAATAGACGCAAACAAGTAAGTGTTAAATTGATCACAACTTGGAAAGATGAATATAATTTAACAAAAAAGCGACTTGATGCTGAAACACTTATTTCTCGCCCAAATCTAAAAAATATTTCAGTGTTCTCAGAAAATTTTATAGCTGCTCAATTTACTCCAGAAAAGATTGTGCTCGACAGACCTATCTACATTGGGTTTTCAGTTTTAGAATACGCAAAACAGCATCTATACAAGTTTCATTACGATTTTATTAAAAAGATATATAATCAGAATGCAAAACTTTGTTATACAGATACTGATAGCCTCCTATACTTGATATTCACAGAGGACGTTTACAGAGATATCAAAAATAATTTGTCGGAATTTGATACTAGTAACTTTGATTTAAATAATCCATACTGCATAGAAAGGGTGAATGCAAAAATCCCCGGCTTATTTAAAGACGAACTTGGGGGTGATGTGATTAGAGAATTTGTAGGTCTTAGAGCAAAACTTTATTCCCTGAACAGCATTAAAACACGAATCAATAAAGCTAAAGGTGTTTCTAAGTGCGTTACTAAGAATCTTACTTTATCACAATACAAAGACTCATTATTCAACGTCAAAGATTTAAAATGTAAAATGAATTTAATTAAATCAATCAAGCACGTACTTTACTCTCAAGAGCTTAATAAAACGGTTTTAAGCAATACTGATGATAAAAGGCAGATACTAGTAAATAAAGTCAACACCTTACCTTGGGGGCATTACAAAACAATTTTTTAATTTATCTTTCACTAACATTCGTAATGATATTTGCCTGCTGTAAAGTATATTATATTTGTAATTCGATAAGGAATTTTTACTTTTTCGTTATTTTCATGTTTATATATTTTTTTTTATTTTTAATGTATGTTTTTTACTTTTAATATTTGTAAGATTAAGATTTGTAAATACGCTTGTACTAAATTTAAATAAAGAATTTATATTATACTTATCGCATTTGTTTTGTTCATAGTTTCAATTCCTCTGATTGACGAGTATATAAATACTAAAACATTCAACTCCCTCTCACTTCACGATGAAGTTCGTAAAACAAACTCAAACTTTAGAAGTAGCTAATATTAAAGTAAAAAATTATTCAGAAAAAGTAAAACATAGTTCGCTGTTACCAAACACAATCCGGTGCATAGTATGCGGTCCTTCCAATTGTGGTAAAACTAACATTATGTTGAATCTATTGTTACATGAAAATGGTTTGAAATTTAAACATATTTACTTGTATTCAAAGACAGCATTTCAACCAAAGTATACTTTTTTAAGACAAGTTATGGAAGGTGTTCCAGGGGCAGAACTATTTATATTTAACGAGAACAAGGAAGTTCTTCATCCCAACGATGCTTTGACAAATTCAATTATGATTTTTGATGATGTCGCTTGTGAAAACCAAATGAATATTCGTAATTATTTTGCTATGGGGAGACACAGACAGATAGACTGTTTTTATTTATCTCAAACTTATTCAAAAATACCTAAACAATTGCTCAGGGACAACGTCAATGTGTTGATTATTTTCAAACAAGATGATATTAATTTAAGACATATATACAACGAGCATGTAAATACAGACTTAGATTGGTCTACATTTAAGCGGCTTTGTGTTGTTATATGGCAAGATCAATTTAGCTTTTTATTAATAAATAAAGATTGTGCAATGAATATGGGAAGGTATAGACAAGGATTTGACACGTTTATTTACTTATAAAATCCTCATATAAAGCAATTTGTTGTCTAAATACCGCACTTGCAGTCGAGTGTTCGTTTAAATTGGTAGATTTATCAATAATCCGTACAATGGAAATAGATTTAAAAGAGCAACTCGTTAAATCGGTGGACAATATAAAGAATAAAATAAAAATGATTCAATGTGATGAAGATGAAGCTAATCTGAAATACAAAAACGTCTTTAAATCTATTACAGAACCTCTAGAAACATTGCTCAAAAATAAAAAGTCTATCCCCACTTTCACCATGTCAACCAAAATAGATGAAACTGGTGGTAGTGAGGACTTGAACTCTTCTACAGATTATGAAAATTTCAAAGACATAATCAACGCAGATTCTAGTGACCATTCCGAATATTATGAATATGCTAACGATGCCAGTAAACGTTTATTAAACGAAAGTAATGGTAACGACACTCTTTTATCTCTAAAGAAAGAAGACATGATGGATATGTATGAACATTTTAATGTACCATTTGGCATTCAAACCAAAAATAAAAAGCTTATGATGGGAAATAGTGCTGTTAGTTTATCTTATATACCTGATGCTTCTCATGCGGAAAAAAGGTACATAATTACCATCAATGACAAGAAGTATGAATTAACCGCTGGTTTAAAGGAACTTCTAATGCGTAATAAACCTGATCTTACGATTGTGACCGAAAAAGACAAAAGTGAATACAAAGAAATGTTAATTAACACTAACGCACACAAACGTGATTTTGACCCGAACGGAAAATTAAAAGGTGATAAAGGATTAAAATACTGCACAATCATCAAGCCTTTATTTTCTCAACTAAATGAACGCAATACAGATTTAGTCAAAAAGTTACCACAATTAAAAAGCGGAGGATACTTGCCTGAACTAAAACAATATAAAAGTAACACAGATTATATTTATTGGGATGATCCAAATGAGTTGATTGAAAGACTGAAACTTTTAATTGCATCTAAAAGCGCTGGTAACAACAATCATGATAATGAAATTGTATCAATTATTGAAGAATTAAAGGAAGCCGGTATAATAAAAGAATAAAATCTATTTTAGTATCATCATTACCCTAAGTATTCTAATGAATATAAGACATGAATCTCGAGAAAAAAAATGATACTGGCGTAGATAATTTTAAAGTAGAAGTAATTAAAATCTCATCTTCAGATAAAGCTGAATTACCCGATATTGTTAGTAAAGACTATGTTGATAAAATTGTTAAGAAGAATTCTGACAATTTAGTACATATTGAAAAGTTAATTTTGATCTTAGTTGATCGTATAAAAGATATTGAAAAAGACATTGCTTTGAAGGGACTCGAAGGAAAATTGAACAAGCATTATGAGCAAAGCCGACGTCGTTAATGAAATTCATAAGAATGCTAGAGTGAATTTTCCCCGGAGAAGTGTATTGTTAAGGGATATAGATGACCTTTGGCAAGCAGATTTGATAGATATGCAAGTTTTATCCAAATTTAATGCTGGATACAAATACATATTGGTGATTATCGATTGTTTCTCAAAGTATGCTTGGACATTTCCCCTCAAACGAAAAACTAAAGAAAACGTGTCTAAAGAGTTTCAAACATTATTAGCAAGGGGGCGTTACCCAAAAAATTTACAAACTGATATGGGAAAAGAATTTTATAATAATTTATTTAAAAAAGTTATCAAACAGTATAATATTAACCATTATTCTACATATTCTACGAAAAAAGCCTCAATCGTAGAAAGACTTATAAGAACTCTCAAGACAAGCTTGTACAAGGAGTTTAGTTTAAAAGGAAATTATAATTGGAATGATGGAACCCTCGACAAAAAAGTTTACGAATACAATCACGCTTATCACAGAACAGTCGGAAAAGCACCAGCTACAATTAATCACAGTAATAAAGGAACTGTATTACAGAGATACATTAACAATACACAATGTAAAAAAGTATTGACTAGAAAAAGATTTCAAGTTGGAGATTTCGTAAGAATCAGTAAATACAAAGGATTTTTTGAAAAGGGGTTTACACCTAATTGGTCTACAGAAATATTCAAGATTACAAAAATCCAACAAACCAGTCCCCCTACATATTTGCTAGAAGATTCAAAATCAAGACCAATTTTAGGGGCGTTCTATAGTGAAGAAATTCAGAAAACTGTACACCCTGAGATATATCTTGTTGAAAAAGTTTTGAAACGCAAAGGAAACAAAGTATATGTTAAGTGGTTAGGTCTTCCGTTAAGTGAAAACAGTTGGATTGATAAATCAAATCGTTTGTAATTGTAAAATATAGTGTATATAAATATGCTATTCAAATTTCGTGTAATCATTTGTATTGAGATCTTAACATAACAAAGACCGCTTTGAATAAAGTATTCGCAAACAATATTATTGAAAATGAAAAACTTAAATGATAATTCCGATAACGCGAATCAGAAGAGAAAAGACAAATTAGCAACCGCTCAGAAAACTGGAGCGGGTATGACAAAAACGATATTGAGCAATATTATTTCGCATACTAAAAAACATATCCGCAAACTAAAACCAAAATGCAAGAAAATGTTAATAGAATTAGCATATGCAGCTGCTCAAGAATTGGCTTCTGACTTACCCGTACCTACCGTTACCGAGAGTGATACCTGTACCTAAAACCGGTGGATTTCTACCATTAGTTCCTATTTTTGCCGGATTATCTGCTACAGGAAGTTTAGCGGGGGGTGTTGATGGAATCACCAAAGCTGTAAATAATTATAAGTCAGCCAAAAAACAACTATCAGAATTGAAGAGGCATAATATAAAAATGAAAGCGATGTGTATTGGAAAAGGATTACATCTGAAGCCGTACAAAAGTGGTTTAGGAATTTATGTTTCAAATAAAAAAAACTAGATACTGGGCTACCCAATAGAGCTTTAACTAATATAGATATTATAAAGCACACAAAAAATATTCCTCACTTTCGTGGTGTATTTATGAGAGACGAATTGCCGAAGGTGCCATGGTTAATGGAATGTGGTGTGATTAATTTAGATTCTTCTAGAAATTCTGGAACTCATTGGGTAGCTTATGGAAAATTTAAAGATTATATCGAATATTTCGATAGTTACGGTAACTTAAAACCACCGAAAGAGTTTATAGCATATGTGGGACCACGTATTCAATATAATTATGATAATTTACAAGGAAATCATCTATACAACTGCGGGCATTTGTGTTTAAAATTTCTGACATCATTTTGGAAAACTAAATATTTATGATTCAACTACAAAGACAATAAATAAATAAAATGAAATGTTAAACCAGTGGAGCACATTCCTACACGAACATTGTTCAGAATTGGGTGCTAAGTATATGTTTATTATAGTAGTCATCATAAAACATTATCTTATATTTTATAATATTAAATCAATATGTATGTTTACAATAAAACCTTATTGAATGAACAAAAGTTCAATATTCAGCTTCCAGTGTTCAAAGGGAGAAGACGATTAGGCACAACAAAGAAAATTACTAAAAGTAATAAAAACTTTCTTCTTTCTCTTGGTTTAGAAATAAATAATAAAAAATAAACATGTTGCAAATATCGGACCCACCACAGCAAGATAATTCCATTGAAAGCTATGAAATCCACAGCTATAATCCCTACAATCATAGCTATAAAGAAAACGATGAAATTAGAATACCTATTCATCAGCAAGATGTTTATATATTACCATCCGCAAGCTCCATTTACATTGAGGGGTGTGCAAGTGTATTTGAACAAGATGCAGCAGGAAAAAAAACACCAAAAGAGATTAAATTTATAAATAATCCGATATTATTTTTATTTCAATACATAAAATACGAACTAAATGGTGTTGAAATAGATCATGTTAAAAATACGGGAATCACAACAACCATTAAATCTCTCATCTCAATGAATGAAGGAGAAAGTAGAAGTGCAGCACTGTGGGGCTGGAATTTAAATGGGTCCACTCGAAAAGATGGTCATTTCTCTGTTATTATACCACTAAATAAAGTATTAGGATTTGCAGAAGATTATAAGAAAATTGTCGCCAATTGTAGACATGAACTTATACTTCATCGAAGTAATACAGTTTTAAATAGTGTTATACTTGATAGCAAAGATAACGTGGCAATAGACATACAAAAAGTTCAATGGCGTGTACCGCATGTTAGAGTTTCAGACCGTAACAGATTATTATTACTTAAGCATTTAGAAAAAGATAGACCCATACAACTAGCTTTCCGGAATTGGGATTTATATGAATATCCTCTTTTACCTAAGACAACAAAACACTCGTGGTCAGTGAAAACTGCTTCTCAGTTAGAAAAACCAAGATATGTTATATTTGGTTTACAAACTAACAGAAAACTGAACAAATCGAAGAGTCCATCTGTTTTTGATCATTGTAATATAACAAATGTCAAGTTGTTTTTAAATTCACAGTACTTTCCTTATGATTCACTTAATTTGAAATTTGATGAAGACAAATATAGTATATTATACGAAATGTATGCTAACTTTCGTCAGTCGTATTACAACACGAGCATCGATCCCTTGCTTGATTTGAAAGCATTTGAGGAAAAAGCTCCACTGTTCGTTATTGACTGTTCAAGACAAAATGATTCACTGAAAACAGGACCCGTTGACGTTCGTTTAGAGATCGAATCTTCAAAAGATATACCTGAAAATACAACTGGCTACTGTCTGATCATAAACGATCGTCTTATTGAGTATAGACCACTGAGTAACATTGTTCGAAAAATATCATGAACGTGGTTATGGATATTCAAGGTTTTAAAAACGAAAACAATCAATTTATACCGAAAGAAATCGCAATTATTTGTAACAAGAGTATGCTTGTGTTGTTGATTAAACCACCATACCGATTTTATAACCTAACAAAGAAGGAACGTATACAAGTTTCATGGATAGAAAAAAACAGAGGAATATTATGGAATGAAGGATATGTGCCTTATTGTAATTATAAGAGTTTGATGTTAGATTTCTGTAAAAATAAACGTGTTTATGCAAAAGGATTTGAAAAAGTACGGTGGTTGAAGAAGATAATAGAAAGTGATAATGTACATAATCTAGAAAACGTAAACTGTCCTAATTTAGAAACATTAAGTGATAAATATTCAATGTCGTCGGATATTCAAAATTGTATATACCATACTAATATATGTGCTTTTAAAAATGTATCCTATTTGAATAAGTGGTGTATAGAAAATAATATTTTTTGTAAATAAACTATGTGAATCCATTAATGCTGTTTTGTTTTAATTTCTCGATATAAGAGTTCATGAATTCTGAATATACGGACTTCTTAATAAATTTAAGATCTTATTATTTTTTATTCCAACCTCTATCTGAATAGATGTAATGGCTTCTTGAATAGATGTTAAATAAGTGAACACTTTGAATACATGCAATACGACTTCTTGAATATATGTAATGACTTCTTGAATAGATGTTATTGGGGTGTCTGGATAACTCCAACCTCTATCTGAATAGATGTAATGACTTCTTGAATAGATGTTAAATAAGTGATCACTTTGAATACATGCAATACGACTTCTTGAATAGATGTAATGACTTCTTGAATAGATATTATTAGGGCGTCTGGATAACTCCTTGTATCCAGATGCCCTAATAATATACTACTCGTGTGCCACATTTTTGACATCACAAAGCAAGTAGTTTAGGCCAGTTAAAATCCTCGTTATACAATTTTATCGGCGCTTAATTGCAACAAACATTGTTTCCATGTTCAGCATAATATTAAAATCCCAATGTCACCGCACATTAAGGGCAGACAGACGGACACAAATCACTCTGTAAAGCAATAAAGCGCGGGTCACAAACCGAAACAATAACATTTTTTTTTTTGTGATGGCATATTTGGTGATTAAAGAAACAATTAAAATTATGCTGTAGTTTTATGTGTCCGAATTTGGTGCATGTCATAAATTGATATTGTTGTCTCACGTTTAAGTTTCTGCCACCATTAAAAATATAAAAACGCGTGAATTCATTTTATTTTTCTGAAAACATGTTTAGATGTAGATGATCTTCTGGTGGTTTAGCGACACGCCTGTCTACAGCAGTTGCAATGCCACTCGGAGCGTTACCCATATAACTGTCATGTCACCGCGTTTAAATTACTGACTGACTTATTAAGTCCATGTCCACGCCCATATGATGTTAATCAAAAAAACATGCCACAATACCTCAGTTTTTCGGAATTTATACGCGAAATTAAATTTGAAATTTACTGTTTCTCGGTGAAGGAAAACATCGTGATGATTCACAACCCTCGGAAAATGAGTGAAATTCCCAGCCCACTATGGCCTAAGCCCTTGCCTGAGAGGAGGACCCATGTCCAGCAATGGCACGTACAAATAGGTCGATAATGATGACGATGATTCTATCGCGGATACTAAACAACTTTTAAAACACTCTGTTAATGCTTGCCGAAGGTCATGCTGGTTCAGGTCTCCTGCATAGTTTAATAAAATTAGACGATAACTCCGTACAAACGTAGCAGCGAGATTTTTTAGACATTCGCATAATAATGAAAGGCGCGTGTGTCGATTAGCGCTATGCAAACCTCGTCCGTCAAACGTGCTCTCTCAGCGACTTTACCAAAACTTTTTTTATAACACCAAGTGACGGGAAAAACAGTTGCAGTGACACTTAGAGCTTCAAAGAGCAAAGTTCTGAGGGGGCGCCCGTCACGTTGAGACATAAGTTGACAAGCCCCATGTGCCTGTAATTTCACCAGCACCCTTACCCTTCCAAACCGGAACACAGTAACTGACATTACTGCTTGGCAGAAATAGGCAAGGTAAGGTTAAAGTTGAAACATGAAACCGGTATAATTTACTTTAAACCTACTGATTAATGTTAGATGTATAACTGTACGAATGTGCTGCCCGAAGCCAAAGGACCTTGCATGTTATCGAATATTGTTTCTATGGTATTAGATTAGCTATATTTCCCCACCTTTTCCCAAATATATCTCCACCCACACACGATACATCTAGACTAGTAGTGATTTTTTATATCGATAATATCAGTGAAGCAGGCCTCTTGAGAAATAGGCGTAGTTCGCTCGAGGCTCAATTTTATTACGATACAGCAAACAGTTTATACGCTACGATGTTGGAGTCGATAAAGTGAATTATTTTTCCAAAGTACTTTATATAAAGTAACTCAATTGACACGAAGTAGAATGGAACTAGAGGATTGTGTTCGTTCAATTTTTAACCGCACAAATATCGGGTTCTGGCAAGTGTACTCAGTACTTCGAATTCCCTAGTTTGTGACAGGCAATTGGTGTAGTTGTCTGGCACATTACTTAGATAAAAATGTCTAGAAAGGCTTTTTGATAAGCGATTCAAAGATGCAAGTTTCGCACCCATCGACCCTTTTCACATGTTTGTTATATTACTAATTTGTACTTTCTGTTTGTGGTGTTCTGCATGTCATATAAATAAGTTATGAATTTAATGTCATTATTATGAAAATCAGTTACATTTATGTCATCTTTTTTGAGTTTACAGTTTTGACATGGACTCATGTAAACAAAACGGTTTTAGATAATGCTCATGTTATGTAATATAGGATTTTTCAAATGAGAAAACAATTCTGTATTTCAATAAAACGTAGAATAATTGATATATTGACATTGACTCACAAATAAATGGATGACGGGTCTAAAACAAAAACCACGAAAAAAATGTCCCAAGTCAACCTATTTAAGCGTAGTGACATGTAAAGGAATATGAAAAAGCTAAAACGTTGGATTTAAATTGTAATGTCATTGCAGTACTGTCTAATTTTGCTTGCTTCGCTGTCAGTCGAACAAACGAAGACTAAAGCGTGATTGACGATCTGTATACGATTTTAACGCCCTATAAGTTCGGACACTTTTTAGCGCAGACCCGACGTCCATATAATTGTAAGTCAATGTATATTGAACTGAAATTTATTCTGCAGTACACGTTTAAGAGTGGAATTCGATCTCGCTCGTATGACCACCGCGAGCACGTTTGCATTTTGGTCAAACAATCGACCAAATGTAGAGGAAGTTCGTTAATCGTGTAATCTCGCCAAATGGTCCGGTCGAATGGCTACCTCCCTCATGCGATTTGACGCCGTTGGATAACTTTTTATGTTAAGTCGTTGGTTTATGGCAACAAGTTAACAACGTTAAATGGTCTCAGGAACAATATTTAACGCGTAATTGCCAACGTTTCTGCCGATATGTGTGGAAGAGTGGTGGAAAACTGGCTCCAAAGAATTGGAACGTTGCAACGTGCTCTCGGTGGTCGTACGAACAAGGTCGATCCCAAGGAGCACACTTCATACGCCTCAAAACTATTATATCTATAAACAGTCTTAATATGGTATAAGCTTAGATAATAGTTCTCTTTACATGGCTTTATAGAAAAGAAATTGTTCTTCTAGACTTATTTCACTCTAGTCAAAATTTTAAAACCTTAATACCAAACAATTAAGTGTGATCTCTCTTAAAATTTACTCTTACAGTCCTTATTTTAAATTCATCTCTATATTAACTAATTATCAAAAGTTAACTAGTAAAAGTCTATTAATACTCTAAAAACTAGTGTTCTTAAGTTTATTCTAGATATATTCCATTTATAGACATTCTGTAGTAGTAGTCATATTATAACTGCCTCCGTGGCCGAACGGTTACCATGCCGGACTGCCACGCAGAGGTTCGATTCCCGGGCCGGGAGAAATAGTTGTATGGCCTACAATTATTTCCCTCGTGAGTTTGGGTGTGATTTGTGGTTGTCTATGTGTGTGTCCATGGCACCCGCGACACAGGGTTTCCCTAGTGCGGGACTATGTCCTAGGATTTTTACTTCATACAAAATGGATAGAGTAAATAATATTAAAAGATCTGGTGGATTCAGAAGAAGAGTGCAGAAATATATGAAAAAAATATGGAGTTGCCGCAAAATTCTCTACGCGTATTAAATTATAATAATAAAGAAGAACCTTCAACATCGGACTATGTACAACAATCTGTAATAATCCCTGCACCTGCGGTCCAAAAACATAATGGTGAAATTAGCTCTGTGGTTGAAAGTGATTCCAATAGTGATGAACGGTGTATTCCGACGGAATCTGAAGGTGAAGAGTCTAACCACGATGATCGTGCACATAATATGAGAGTTGACTTGCGTCAAAGGTCCATCAATTACGGCATCACTCAAAGAGCCATGAATGATTTGTTATGTATAATTAATGAGTTTCAGCCCACCACGGTCGAGGAATAACTCGTAATAGTTAACATTTTTGTTCGCGTCTGTATTCCATTTTTAAGAGCGCTCATTGGACGACCGACCGCGTCAAATCGAAGCTTCTCGATGAACCCGTTTTTTGTCGTCATCACGACCGTTGATGATAGAGAACAAACCAAGGACGTTCATAACTGCATCTCGCGTTGTCCGTGGCGGACCTATATCAGTTGTATCCAAATTTTCCGTTACGTGTCTTATTACGTGTTGAAATAGAACAAAATTAATTTGAGTACAATCTTTTCTCAACTTCCAACGTAATTGGAAGACTTTTAAATACAGTTAAAAAGTGTAATCTCGCACCCCGATAGGGTAAGTGTTGAACAAAACGTATATTATATATGTTAGGCAGTGTTTAGTCCTAAATTAGTGCTTGTCCGCAGCCTCTTGGTTGTGCATTTATAAGCGCCTTAACAATTTTTCAAGGCAATCTTTTATTGCCTAATCATAATTTTTTAATGCTAATATTTCATTGTAACTCGCTGTATAAAAGAAAAAGAAATGTAAGTCATTCTGATTCAACTATGTAACTCCGCTCTGATAGTGAACACCCACACCAACTACTTTCGGCTTCTCCCTATAATATTAGGTACACATAGTAAACGGGGTTCACAATCGGCGGAGGTTCTCCAACATATTCTCACTGTGGACATTTATACCACGGCTAGAATAGCCACCTGCGTCGTTTACGACCCTACTGCACCGCTCCAGCCTTTCTACTTGCCTAGGGCTTGGACAGAAACCACAACCCACTTACCCGGCGTTCCCCGATACGTACCAGAACCCCGGCGCTGCCCTATAGGGAATACCCCGCAGCCGCCACCGTGTCCAGGGGAGACCGAACTACGGAAGTGAAATCAGACTAAAAGTTAGGCCTTTCGAACCACGGTTTATAAATTTTTTAATAAATACTTTTTATTTATTTGTTGTCGACAAATCGTAATTTATTTACCACATCCTGGGTACGAACGTCACAACGGTACCAAAAGACGCAAGAACGCTACTACAGGCTGCAAGATTTGTACACATACAAAAACATGTTATTGGCGAATACTGGCACCATGGTTTGAGAAGATATCTTGAAAAATATTTTCAAAAATTGGCCGAAAATACTTCAATAAATATTGATGTCAATATTGACGGACTACCTACTTACAAAAGCTCCAAAGTAGAGTTTTGGCCAATTGTGTAAAAAATTGTGTAAGATTCATGGAAAACCTTCAATTCCAGTTTTGGTTATTGGTGTATATTGTGGAAATGGCAAACCGTCTAATTTAATATAATATTCTTTATTGCACCAAAAAAATACAACAGAAATATTAGATCAACAGAAAATATTGGAGTCGTTTGAGAGAGTGAAATGAGAAGTGCATTCGTCTGCTAACCTCGTTCACATGAGAAGTCCAAGACAATGTGCAGTCCATTACTAGCCCTCGATTTTTTGTTTCGTCAGTATATGCAATGGGAGTTCCATCATATACTAACGCAGGTACCGATGACCAATCCAACTTGCACCTTAATCTGCTACTGCCTACAATCATGGCTTGAGACTTAGCGGGATTAACTAAAAGGCCAAATGATTTAGCCCATAACTGTATGGCAGACAAATCAAAATTGATGGCCGCAATTGCTTCAGATACCTCGCCCAAAGTTACGATAGAGTTGAAGATCGTCAGCATATAGATGGAAGGGAGAAGAAATGACACGGGAAATATTATTGATGAAAATGGAAAAGAGTAAGGGAGAGAGTACGCCGCCTTGGGACACACCAGCAGTTAGACCAAGACGACGAGTCATCATTAGTTTTTACGCACTGCTGGCAACCGAAAAGATAAGAAGAGAACCAACTTAAAACAGAAGAGGGGATATTACCCGCCTGAAGGCCACCAAGGAGAATGTCAAAGTCAACAGAGTTAAATGCGTTGGTGAAATCTCAAAGTTATGTATGCCGATGAACTAAATTATCTAGCTCAATGAATTTTTTTATTTCAGGTAAAGCAAACTTCAACAGTCAAAATGGATGCCCAAGATGCACAATAACTGGCGAATATTCTTATGTAACATTTTCCCAAGATACAATTGCCCACCAAGAACTAATGAGGGGTTTCGGAATAAAATATATGGTTTACATCATAAAACAGACAGCGCCCTATTTCAATTACCTATCGACATGATGTTAGATTTTCCTGCTGCCGATTCTCTACACCTTATTACACCTTGGTATTATGAAAAGGTGTCTATTGGGTTGGCGGGATGGCTCATTCAGTAGTTACATGACAAAGTGGCGAGCTGCTGACATTATTAGTATATCTCACTTCTTATAGCAGTGCAAATTACCTGAAGAGATACTAGCAGTGAGAGGTCTTGATATGTTGCCTTTTGGAAAGCTACGGAATCCAGATCGTTTCTTTATTACATGGGTATTGTAGGACTAAAAAAATATTTGCAGCCTGATGAATATGATCATTTCCTTACATTATTTTGCGCCGTTACTATATGCTCATCAGAGGGCTATGCTTATCTATTGAATGTCGCGCAAGATTTATTTAATACTTACGTCGAATACTACAGAGACATTTATGGAGAAGCGCACATGACGAGTAATGTGCATAATTTATGCCATGTTGTTGAAGAGGTGAAAATGTTTGGCATTTTATCTTCATTTAACGCGTATCCTTTTGAAAATACTCTTCACCATATAAAGCGGCTACTGAGAACAGGTTATAAACCTTTATAACAGGCTGCTAAAAGGTTAATTGAAAATAATAATATTGAAGTACTAAATAGCCAGAGAAAATCTTCTAGGGAATATCTACAACCAAGACAAATGATTGAAATTTACGACAACTTTGATTACTCTTTATTGCCTATGGAGACAGAAAATAAATCAAAAGTGGTTTTGTACAAAGGTATTGATTTCCAAAATCATTTCTTAATGAACAACATTCCAAATTGTTGGTTTTTAACAAACAAAAATGACATAGTGAAATTGAACTGCTTAATAATTGTAAATAATAACTATAATTTTGGAACACCACGTAATAATCAACATCTTTTTTTTGAAAGACCGATTCAGTCATCACATTTAAACATTTTTGTTTGTAATTTGTTTGTATACTGGCAACTCTTCTTTGTATAGAATCGACGAAATCAAATGTAGATTAGTATCTGTAAACTATGATTCGAATAAAACTGTTTTCATGCCTTTGATTCACATAATTACAGGATAACAAAAAAGCAAACCTTGTTTACTCAATGAGAAAATATTATTCATAAGAAACAAGTTATTAAAATTGCTATACTTAAGTATTATATGGTTTCATTTCTTTCCTATATTTTTTCCTTTAATGCTATTGACCCGCTTGTTCTTCTGTTTGATAGGTTTGTTTACTTGCTTGTGCTTGTGTTTTACCTTTGTTGACTTGTTCACCTAATTGTTCTTGTTTTTCCGATTGATTTTTTGTTTGATTTTCGCTCATTTCTGCCTGTTCTTGTAATGCCTGCAATGGCCTTTCTTGTTCCGCAGCTGCTGAATCTGTTTTTCCTCTATGCTTCGTTGTAGACATAATTTTTGGATTCAGTCTTTGCTTTGAGTTTCTTATTATCGTTTTAAAAAATTTGTCGCAATCTTGTTCCCCAAAATCATTGTCTGATTTTATGACAAGAAGCATTTTCTGGTATTACAAAAATATTTTAAAGGTATTTTACTTTCACAGCCTTGACGCGAAGTGCCCGTCAGTTTAGGAGTAAGTCCCTTGTGAAAAAAATAATCAATTAATTTGTAGCATGAATCTATTCCTCTCGATTTTCCAGAGGAGCCACATGCAAATGTCATAGCATCTACCGTTTTCAAAAAATTAATATCGTAAAAATGAATAAAATAGAGCTAATTTTTTTAGTACTAATCGACTCAGTTTCATGAAGGAATCTTTTCATTGTACGGGACGAAAAAATCGGGACAGCAGAAGTTAGTCAATTTCATATTATGATGTTTTACATGCAAAATTAATAAAATTGACTACTTTTTTTAATGCTGATAGACTCAGTTCATAATAAGGATCATTTCATTGTATGGAACGGAAAAATCGGGACAGCAAAAATTGGTTTAAAAAAAATTTAATAAAAAGTTTTTTCATATAAAATAACATTTTGTGAAATTTGACCTTCTTCTGCTGTCCCGATTATTTTCTCCCATGATAATAAAATCATTCTTATAAGAAACTGAGTCTATCAGCATTTAAAAAGAAATTAGTAAATTTTATTAATTTTGTATGAAAAATATTTTATGATATGTGACCAACTTCCCAGTGCCGATTTTTCGTCCCATACAATGAAATGATCCCTTCATGAGACTGAGTTGTAGAGCACTAAAAAAAATTTCGATCAATTTTATTCATTTTTATGGACAACACGTTTGGCCAAAAAATTGACTATGCCAAAATTGCTTTCATAAAAAAAGATTTAATGGTTCCTAAGACAGTTTTCTTATATCTTCTATGGTTTCAGATTTCCCCATACTGTCCCATTTCAAAAAAAAAAAAACACTCGGTATAACATAATTTGATTTGAGACAATTAATTATCTTAAGACTCATAAAAAAAATTGGAAGTGCTTACAAAATGGACGGCCTCTATTCGGTGATTTAAATCTATTTCTGCTAGAATATGAGTTAATTGATTTTCGAGGTCTTGGAATTGGTCTTGGGGTTGATGTTGGGCTGTCATTTTCTGTGTCGGAAAGCTGTTCCATTTTTTCCACATCAACATCCGCTTCTTGTTGAGATACACATTCCCTCTTAGTTTTGCATCTCATTGTCTTCCAATCTGTCTTTGGCACAGAAAATTCATCATGAATTAATTTCGTTTCATCTTCTTAGCCAAAACAGGATTTCTGCTTTTTCCCACGCATTTGGCACCACTTTTGCTATTTTCAAAAGTTTGTACTATTTTCAATGGCATTGTTCCAATCATATTTTATTATGTTTTTTTCAATAAATACTAGTAGATATGTAAACATCTACGAGAGTTGAAGCCATGAGCCTCTTAACACTACCTATAGATAATTTCTCAAAGTACTCTTGTGATCTATTAATAAAGTGGTGCCCACTTTTATTTTAAATTATCTAGAAACCTTCTTTGAGATCTCTCTCTCTCTCTCTCATCTTAGCGTTGTCCCGGTTGCGTCCTCAGCAGGGTTGCTGCGGAGCCCGGGGTCCGCTTGAAACCTTCTTTGAGATATCTATTAGAAATTCTATTAGATAACTTATAGTATATATTTAGATATAGATGTGCTGCTTGGGATAACTTAATTATTTTGTGTTAAATTGAAATACAATAATGTTTTATCCCTATTGAAATATTACAAAACTTAGTATTACCAAACCCGTTTCCGCATCCGTCCATGTCAGAACTGTAAACTCAACAAAGTTGACATAATTGCAACTGATTCTCATAATAATAAAAATAAATTAATAACTGATGTATGTGACGGGCAAAGCATCACAAAAAGAAAGTACAAATTTATAATATATCAAACATGTTAAAAGGGCCTTTGAATCAACTACAGAAGACTAGTTAGTTAGAAATTTAGTTAATATTCTGCCATAGTCCGTAATGGTCAAGAACATATTAAAAATTTAAACACACACGCACGCACTAAAAAAACGATAATCAAAACTAAAATTGAAATAATCTAAATAGTAGCGAACAAGCGAAACTTGCATCTTGGAATCGCTTGTCAAAAAGCCTTTGTACATATTTTCATCTAAATGATTCGGTTAAAAGGTAAAACTCACTAATAGCCTAATTGGCCAAAGGGAGATAATTAAGATTTTGTATTTTTTCATTATGAAAAATCACTAAAGGACTGGTATGTATTAAAACATGAAGGACACCACAGACTTACTGAATTTTTCTTGTCATAGATGTTCTTCCCAATAAAGCAAAATTGAAAAAATCTAGTTTTTGAACAAAATGTCACTTAATGAGTTTTACCTTTTAACCGACGAATATGCAAGATTCCATTATTTGGGCAACTAGATTCTTAACAGTTAATAACATATTTGATCCACCGAATTCAGCTACCACCGAAATCAGGATAATTTAACAACAGGCATAATTTTTGAATAAAATATTATGAAGAAGGCAATAAAAACATTCAATACAACTAACTATTAAATTAAGCTATATAAACTAAAATTTATTTAACATGTACTGTAGAACATAATCCACAACGAAACATTTTGATCCATGGTAAGAGAGACTCTCCCAACTTTAAACTTTAAACGAAATTGCATACGTTATGTCAGAGATTGCATTGTAGAGGCATCTTTTTAACATTATTAATATTATAGTGGTAACACAGTGTGTAGCTGGTGAGCCAACTTTATATCTTCAAGTAATAATCTCAGTACAGAGTACTAAAAAAACCGACCTCAAAAGTACGTGGAATTACGTCTATTTACGTCTGTTTTATTGAAATATCCTTAAATTCGCCACTATACAGACTTGACACTGGAGATAATAAAAATCGGTTCTCACTACTCAAAGTATATGAAGAGAAAAAGCCTTGAATTGGAGAAATAGCAAAATCAACCAGTAAAATAATTGCTCCTTAGTAAAATTTAGGCGCTATTTATAAAAATGAATCTTCATGCGTGAACAGCCACCCTTAGAGGTGGATGATTTTCTTCAAAGTGAAATGGGACCACTTTGAAACTACCCCCTTTCCAACAAAAAAGAATCATGAAAATCGGTTGACAAATACCGGAGTTATCGCGTAACATACAAACAAAAAAAACATACAGTCGAATTGAGAACCTCCTCCTTTTTTGAAGTCGGTTAAAAAATGAAAAGGAAAATGCAGCAACAACAGGATGCGCCGCGCTAAGCCGCGCTGTATATTTTATTTATTGGAGAATAAGTCTGTATTACCAAAACCGCTACTGAACAACATTGTAATTTTACTTTGATGAGTAGCAGGCAAGTGAGATTGGATACATATGACAACGGATTCTCAACTTCGAATCTTGAAACTTGGATATAAATTCAAAATATTCATCTTCAACAACCTATCGAAGTCCACTGCTGGACGTAGGCTTCTCCTAATATGCGCTATTTCGCCCGACTCTTAGCTTGCCGCATCCATCTGCTGCCAGCTGCTTTCGCAGATCGTCACTTTATCTGGCCAGAGGGCCACAAATGAGGAGATTTGGTAGTGGACTTAGAGTTGACGGCTTAGTCCTGGCAACCCGCTAATTGTGCAACGGGAAGTGAGCGTGCTTACAACTCCGGTACTATAATAGAGGGCTGTAGCTCAGATGCAGTGCGAGAGGTACTTTTAATAATATAAAACCGGGATCATCTCAAAACTTTGGTTTATTTTACTTTTTACATGTTTAGGGTTACAAATCAATAATCTTACTCAATATGTATGTCAAGCTCTTCCCTTATTTTCTTAGCGTTCCAAATACAAACTATAATCATTACCTATGTTCAGCCAGCAATTCTACTCAAAGAGTACAGCCTAGTCTACATCCCTCTTCCTCACAGCTGAAGGGGTGAATATCCCTAGCTGGTGCTCTACCTATGATAGGCAACTTACATCTGCGATCAGCCTTTACTACAGGCTAGCCACACACTGCTCGGAAGTCACTAACTTACCAACAAGTAAACCACCGAGGAGGCTATGGCTTTGGTCTGCCAAAAACCTATCTAAAAGGACAGACCATGACCACGTCCTAAACAAACAAATAAAAAGAATATAATTACTCGCTATCCTAGCTAAATAGGGAACCTGACTAAACCCTAACACTTTATTTCATCGACCCTAAACTGGCTGAACGACCCTATCAAACTTCTAAACATTGCTACAAAACTATTTCCCTAAATTCCCTAAACCTAAGCTATCTCCAACGTGCATGCTGCCACAACGACGACACAGGCTTGAACATCCATCGGACGATCACTGGGTTACATCACTATTGATCTCCCAGCTGCCTTAGTCCTCATTTTGCAGCTATCACGTTCCATCAGCTTCACTTACCATCTTTAAACAACAAGAACCAACCCACATATAACGCTAACAACATATTCTAACTACATATCCTAAGATACATATGGGATGGGGATATATCCCATATGAAAGACGTCTAATTAATTAAATAAATATATTTTCCCAGAATGCAGACAGTCCTTGATCAACTGGAGGGATGAGCAGGAACTATTCGCACACACAGGATAATATATCTATCAAATTTAAAAAAATAAACAAGAACAAATAAGTTTTATCTGTTTGATGGTGTATCTTCTCTTCCCTTCCTTCCAAGTCTGCATGTACAGGAAAATATTAATTTTTCTCCAAATATTTCTCATAACGTCAATGTGGTTCCACATGAAAAAGTAAACATAAAAGATTAATTAACCTAGTAGAAACAAACACATTAAATTCCCTCATATAGAACTTTTTCATCCTATTCACATGGAGTAGATTCTGTCTACCCAACCTTTTCCTATTCATACTTAATCTGCACATAATACAATTAATTCTACTCAACCAATTCACTACCCTAATCTTCGCGTAACATACCTCTTAGATAAAGCAACTCTGTTTTTCTTGTCAAACATTCGCTTTTGCTTTAATTGTAAATCATCTACATATTCTTTACGAGAACTCATCGAAGTTGCTCGTTTTACGTAGTCACTTCGCAAATTCGCCACATTACTTACGCGAACACGATTAGAAATGTCGCTTTCCGATTCACATTTTATATTTACCTTCGGCAAAGCATAATTATAACTATTTTTATTAAAATCACATTTTTGACGCAATTGACACGTCTTGTCACGTACATAAACTTTATTCATAATTCCTGACAAAACCGAAGAGTTTTCATACTCCGATCTATTTAGCGGGAAATTATCAAAACTTTTTGATACTGGTTTCAAAGATTTTTCTTTCTTTGAGCCAATATCTGTCACGGACTTAGACGAAATTTTATTGTCAATTTCTACTTTTGACAACTCGAAGCCACATCTCTTCAAAATATCTCGTCCCAGAATTAAATATTCTTTAAAATCGTCTACAACCAGCAACTTCGAAGGATAATCGTTCCCATTAATCATCAACGACACCTTGGTGGACGACTGCACATTTATTGGCGTTGCACCCACTGTACGTAATGGAAAACTTGGACTATCATCGATACGTAAATGTAACTTTTCCGCAAAATACCGAGAAATTACTGAAACTGAAGCATTAGTATCCACCAACGCCTCGCAACATACATCATTAATAAAAACAGATATAAAAGGTGCCCTATCTACCCTAGAACTATCAAATGTAGACAAATTTTCTACATGTTCAGTTGCGCTTTTGTGACAATCACGTTGAGGAGATCCCGACGAAGATCCACTACTATGTGCTCGTGAATACCCTTGACTTGGCGTATCCTGCTGCACGATTGGTGCTTGTGGCACTAAATATTCCGACTGCTTAGACTCGGGTCTAATTATCGGTGCAGAGACATCCTGTGTTTGCCAACAGTGAGAATGCTCCATATGACAATTCACTGGCAATTCAATATCTCGTCTACTTCCATTATAATTGTGATTAAATATGTCATCTACTTGGATAATTGTTTTCCTCAACTCCTCTTTAGATAAATATAAATTACTAGCCAGCATCCATTTAAAATTGGGTAACAAAGACTTCAAAAAATGCTTAATAAACTGAACATCTTGAATATTTGCTTTCATCGCTAACTCATTTAAACTATAAAAATAACTTATCAGCGATTCATTAGGCCCCTGTCGCCTATAATAAAATTCACGTGCGTAATCTATTTGTGAGGGAAATTCCTCTCTCAACTTCTGTGCAATCACATCATACGTCATATATGAAGAAAAATACGTTTTGTACCATTGTAGAGCTGGCCCCTCCAAATACAATGCAAACACGTATTTCTTCTGCACATCAGACCAATTATTTAATATACTAATGGTCTCAAATTTGATTCAAAAACTCGTCAACGTCGTTGAATCCATTAAACTTTTGTGCCGACATAGCATACATATTTCCTTTTCGCACTTTTTACTGGCACCAATTATAAAACAATATTAAATAAGTATAAATATAAATTACGACCTTTGTTACGTTTTCGTTGTGGTTGTGTCGTAAAAACATATAAAAATATTTTCCAACGGAGTTCTCTTCATTAGAACTTTTCCATCATTCGCAACACAAGCTTTTGTGTTGTGTTGTGTTCTTCATCACCATCATATTGGGATCCGTGCCTCCACCATTTATAATAGAGGGCTGTAGCTCAGATGCAGTGCGAGAGGTACTTTTAATAATATAAAACCGGGATCATCTCAAAACTTTGGTTTATTTTACTTTTTACATGTTTAGGGTTACAAATCAATAATCTTACTCAATATGTATGTCAAGCTCTTCCCTTATTTTCTTAGCGTTCCAAATACAAACTATAATCATTACCTATGTTCAGCCAGCAATTCTACTCAAAGAGTACAGCCTATCTGGAAAATAGGGAGGTACTGTACGTGCACCCGGGGTGGCTCAGCCAAGCCTCTCAAAGGACCGGATGAAATAAAGTGACAGAGGTCTGTGACAACCCTGTACACTGACTTATCTGGGGTCAGAACCTGAACTTATAAGGTTCGTGTACGCGCACAGGTTATAGTGCCCTTCTCGTATACTCTAAGGGTCGGTAGGGACACTATAATCAAAACTAATATAGAAAGATATGGGGCTTCTACACTTCGTTTGCCAAGGCGTGATCTCCACTCAAGAACTTGCTTTCGCTTCCCATGCCAGATATGGCTAGCCCATTACAACTTCGGTTTGCTTATTCTACCAGCTATGACGACGACTTTGATTCTTTTTCAGATAACCTCATTTCGTATCTTCAACTTCAAAATATTTGATAACAAAAATTATTAATACTGTAAAAA
>NW_020654967.1:0-13021 GCF_003589595.1 Hyposmocoma kahamanoa
ACCTATTGCAATAAAACGGCAATTTCATACTTTAACCCCTAATATTAATTTATTTTATTACATTATTCAACTAGCTTGTCATAAACATTAATAACTTTTATAAAAAGCTAGTTGAATTAAAGATCGAAATTAAAGAAAAATTCCTTCGATCTGGCAGGACAAACATGTGTCTGTTTTGCCCATCTAGGGCAACTGGTATTTCGTTTATAACACGTAGTATTTCGGTTCCTTTTTAAAATAATAATCTAGTGAAAGATTGTAATGTCGATTCGTTCTTGTTGACAATATTTACTTAGATCATCGAGTATATAACCAGAAATAGAGATGAAATAAGTGCCATACATTCCTGGTAACTTATCAGTGATACATCACTCATAAATATCAACTCTCGTTTGCACTGAAATGGTACAGCGCCAACAATTGACCTGTGTGTACGTCTCCGTATATTCCAAAAAATATTCTGTAATTATTGTAATAAACATATTATCTGTAATAATGGCGTGCTGTTCTATTCAGTGGTGTGGGAAAAACAGTAAAACATCTAATTACAAAACAAACGGAATCACATTTTCATCGGTAATTAAATATTAAATATGTAATTTATTCAATTATCGACCATTATAACATAGCTCATGTTAAACTGGTCGATTTGAAGTGAAACAATTGACGACCATCATCAATTGTTTGAAATCATTTATGCGTCTTGCTTCCACCTAATTCAATTTCCATTACGTCATCTCATTCTATTCGTTAGGCACGCGTTAGTAGTGTTGCACTGAAAAAAATCATATTAAGTATCGATATTTGCAAGCATAATTTAATAATTATACTTACAAGTATTGATACTTAATATGATTTTTTTTATATGTATAATGATTTATTTAAACAATCGGTGAAGTAAAAAAATCTACATCTAACGTCGTTGTAGTTAAGTATTGAGCCATGAGTATAATGTATTGATTTTATAAGTATGTCAGATTATGCACAAGAAACACTAATTTTATTGCTCAAAAAATTGTTTTTGTTTGAGAGTACATTTATATATTATGCAATCTTCATAAAGCTATGCAATTAAATCTTAGAACTTTAATAGTGTAGTTGCGATGCCTAAATTAATTAAATAAGTACCTGTATTTTTAGGTATCTAGTTTGTGCATATTAAATGTCGTTTGATCGTTAAACGGTTGTTTAACTAAACATGGCCTTATCCCTCGCCTGGCTCAAATCTATTTTAGTTATTTTTATTTCTACTTCATTGCATAATAAAATCGAATTAAAAAATAATAATTAAAAAACACGGCTGTCTCTGTGACTTTAGAAAGTAAACTGAAAATTTATTTTATTTTTATTTATATATATTTTTTTGTTTGCTGTCACTACAAAATTGTGTTTTGACATTTTTTGATACCCAATGCCATGTTCAGTCGGAATGACTATGGATTCTAACAATACTGGACAATTCGAAATTCGTTAAAACATTCAGAAGTTACAGAGGAATCAATAAACGATATTTCCTTACATATATTCACCATGAAAACATTACGCTCCTATATTTGGTCAGGCGTGTAAAAAAACGGATAATGATATAATGCCATATCGATGGGTCCTAAGTATAAGGGCCAAACTAAAAATTTGATCATTTTCACTTCGTCGTGTGAAATGCTTTATATAATTATCAAATTGATTATATTTCATCTTGATTATCGATTTCGATAATATAATATTTGCATGCCCAACTCTAATGTATATTTCGAATTCGGGCTGGTCAATCAGAGCGCAGTTGTCACCATTTGTTATTTGGCATAGTTTTCTAACAAAATAAATGGTTTCCATAGTCCAAGGACTATGGAAACCAAAGGACATGTTATGTTACATATATAAATCAGACATTATATGTATATGATGCATTTCGACATTGAAAACATAAACATGTTATAGTCTTTGTTTAACTACTGCGTGCCGTCATAAGCCAAAAGAGATAGCAATACATTGGTCTGTGCCAAACACGGGAATCGAAAATACGTAACGCATATTAAATGCTAACTGTGTTCATTTTGCAGTACATGAAGTACATGATACGGTTGTCAAAGGGAAGTACGTCAAATGTCATAACATGTTTTTCCAAGTTTTTATTAAATTATTTGCATGGATAAAATGGACAAAAATATTAACAGTGAGAACAATTTGGTATTAATAGAAATGCGTCGCTGCAGCATTACGGGATGTGGTATTAACAAAAGCGAAAATCAACCAGATGTAACATTGCACAGGCATGGTTAATTTTCTGTCTATAAATCACACAAAAGCCGAAAAATCACAAAAGAATAAAATAAATCACAAAAAAGATTTACGAATAAATAACTGATATGAGATAGATAGCTATCTCATATAACTAGACTTATTTAAGCTATTTATTCGTAAATCTTTCCAAATTTTGCTTTGGTTACTTCAGATTGCCTACTTGTATATTTTGATGATTATTGTTGATGATTGTTTTGTGACAGTGTTATTCTTGTAAGCGTACATGTTATCGATATTCTATTATTAAAATAATTCACTACAAGGTTTTTGTTATTATTATTTATACTATTTCAAGTTTCTCTACAAATGAAAAAAGATAGTTGGAAACCATAGGACTGCCGAATACAAACATTGGATCAAAGACCATCTACATTTATTCGTTTCATTTTGAACAGTCAAATTTTAACAGAATTTTGAATGTAATTAGATTACATGATAATTCAGTTCCATCATTAGGTTTATTGGTAAATAATTTTATATTTAATTTAGATTCAACAAGACTCATTTACTAGGCATTCTCAGTTCCTGAAAACAAAATTAACCACACGTTTCCGATTTTTTCCCACTGACAACTTTAATACTAAAAATTACTATTTTTTAAAGCCAGCAACACAGGCCAATACCGACGTATAGATAGCCTGTTTGCCTTGCCTTGCCATCGTTCGGTGTTACTCGCCTAGCTGACCGAGCGAAGGCGAGCGCCAACGTGTATAGAACTCATTTGGCGCTTATCACAAGTCAATGGCGCCCGGCCAATAGTGCTCACACGTTTGTTCGCCCGCATATGAAATGCATACTGGTTTTGTAACGCAATTCAATAAAATGCCACAATTAACACAAAACAAAGAAAGAACATATAAATTAACAAAATTTCATCTATTTCAGCGAATAATCAGGATCGATTATTCGCAGAAATAGAACAAGATATTCCCAATGGAATATTGATCTACTTTAATTAAACGTTTTAATCGTACTATGATTACAGTAAATTAGTTTATTAAGTTACTTTAAACAAAAAAAAAACAGTTTCAACATTCAAGCCATACATTTGCATGCCCATAATGACTGATCGATCGATGATGGTACAACACTAAAGAAATCCGCCATTTGTAACGTTCATTTTTTGTTTAGATATGCACGTTCATTCTGTAGTTAGGGCAGCACCTTTCCTTTATTTTTTTCCATCCTCTAAGCTATTTCTGACTGGCTGACTGACATGACTTAGATACTTAGAGGATGGAAAAAAAAATAAAAGAAAGGAGCTGCCCTAACTACAGAATCAACGTGTATATAACCAAAATTTGAAAGTTACAAATGGCGGATTTCTTTAGTGTTGTACCATAATCTCGAATATTATATAAATATCGAATGTTTTGGATGGGGGCGGTGAGGTGCGATTTACACCGATTTCAGAAAGGCGTTTGGTCTGGTGCATCACGATATTCTTCTGTACAAGATGGAACAGATGGGAATTCACGGATCGCTACTAAGATGGTGTGAATCCTACATACGCAATAGATCTCAGTTGGTGGCAGTTTCTGGTTTTAGATCTGAACTGCGTTTGGTGCCATCCGGTGTGCCACAGGGCTCTCATCTGGGTCCACTATTTTTCCTAATGTTCGTTAACGATATTGCTTTAACATTGAGTTCGAAATTTAAAATGTATGCTGACGATTTAAAGCTATACAGAGCTGTCAACTCGCTTAATGACGCCCAGCTGCTTCAAAATGACCTTAACAGAGTGCATAGATGGTGTTGTGATAACGGTATGGTCCTAAATACAAATAAATGTTACCACATCAAATTTACTAGGCGTCAAAAGTCATCAATTGTCACTTATTTTATCAACCATACGCCCTTAACGAAGATTACCAGTGTTCGGGATTTGGGTGTTGTCCTAGATGCCACCCTAAGTTTTAAAAATCATTATGACTCTATTATCGGTAAAGCTTCATGGTTAAATGAAAATTTTTAAAGAACCAGCAATATCTATTTTAATTTATAACAGTTTAATACGTAGCATATTAGAATACTGTTCCACTGTCTGGAACTCAGGTTACCAGGTTTATTCTGATAGGATTGAACGTGTACAAAAACGTTTCCTCTATCATCTAACTTATAATAATTTTAAATGCAAACAGTTATTTTCATATGAGTCACGTCTCTCTTATATTAATATTTCCTCATTGCAAAAACGCCGAAAATCGCTTGACCTGATCTTTTTATTCAAGATTATTCATGGTGTCATTGACGCTCCTGATATACTCGAGTGCTTGTATCTATCTGTACCTCGTCCCGGAAGTCGACTAATCAATCGTAAAACTTTCGCACTCCCTACTTGCAGAACCAACCTTGGTCAACACAGTCCAGTGTATCGCATGTGTTCTTATTATAATGCTATCAGATATGATTTTGACATATTCTCTTGTTCTGTGGTCTCAGCTAGAAACTCAATAAGAAAATGTATTATATAGTGACTGCGCGATGAATTTTAGTTGTCTGTTTCCTATTTCATAAATAGTAGATATGTAAATCTTAATTTACTATAATTTTGTTTAAGCACTTTATGTTTTAAATACGAAACGCTGTGTTCACATCTAGAAGGACACACTCTTCTCGCCTTATAATGTTAACGAATCTGTTGTATTTGATGTAAGAGTTGTATCCAGTTTTGTGAACCGAATATTAAAAAAAAGAAGTCTATCGATAAGTCATTATCGACATGCAAATGTATGGCTTGAATGTTGAACTGTTTTTTTTTGTTTCTTTAGTTTACTGTAACCAAAGTATACCTAAGCAAACACAAGTCTAATAATTTAATCTCGAGTGGTATATTATTATAAGTATCAACACACATTTTTAAACTTAAAAAAAAAAATATTTTCAAGATTACAACTGGTAACTTACTTAGTAAAAGTCACCAAACTGCTGTGCAGTTTGTTGGCGACATGCGCATTCTTACTTAATTATACCTACTTTACTGGTATATAACATTACATAGTATTAATTGTACTTACTAAATAAAATATAAAAATTATTTTAAGCGCCTTTAACCTACATTTTAGTACATATTTACGTAACGTCTTTTAACTAACTGTCTATTAAAATACAAGTCTATTCAGGTTTCTGCGGATTTTTTTTTTTTTTTTTTTTTTTTTATACCTGACAGGCAAATGACTCCACTCCACCTGATTCCCGTTAATTCCCGGGCTTTCTTAGGCAAATGAATCTATCAAGCAATTTTAACACAGAAATAATGGAAGTGGTTGTAAAAATCAATTATCGGAAATCAACAATTATCATGTACTAGCTTTTCCCCACGACTTCGTCCGCGTACAATTTTTATACAAATGAAAAATATTCAAGTATGAAGCAAATCGCACCATGCGTTAAAAAGTTACCATACAAACTTTATTACCTCATTTCGCCGTATTTTTGAAAAACTTTCATATATAAAATATTTATGCAAAGTTTCGTCTTTGTAATTTCTAGGAATATTATTTCTCATGCAAACGTTAAAATAGTCATTTTTAATAGTTAGAGTTGTCATTGGGAAAAATCAGAAACGAGTGGATAATTTTGTTTTCAGGAACTGAGAATAACTAAGCAATAAGTCTTGTTTAATCTAAATTGAACATAAAATTATTTACCAATAAACCTAATGGTGGAATAGCATTGTCTTGTAATCTAGTTACAATCAAAGTTTTGTTAAAATTTGACTCTTCAAAATTAAGCAAACAAATGAAGATGGTCTTTGATCTAATGTTTATATTCGGCAGTCCTATGATTTCCAACAATTCTTTCTTCCTTTTTTCATTTGTAGGAAAACTTGAAATAATAATAATAATAAACAATAAAAACCTCGTAATGAATTGTTTTAATAAAAGAATATCGATAATATGTATACTTACAAGATCAACACTATCTCAAAAAAATCATTAACAACTATCATCAAACTATACTAATAAACAGGCAATCTAAAGTAACAAAAGCAAGATTTATAAATAAACTACTTAAATAAGTCTAATTACATGAAACATTTGGGCTATTGTGTGATTTATAGTAAAAAAAATAACACATGCCTGTGCAATGTAACATTCGATTGATTTGCACTTTTTCTAAAGCCACATCCCTTAATGCTGCAGCGTCGCATTTTTATTAATACCTTATTATTCTCACTGTCAATATTTTTGTCCAATTTAATTATAATACATGCGAATAATTCAATAGTACATTTGGAAAAATATTTGTTTTGACATTTGATGTACTTTCCTTTGACAACGGTATCATGTACCTCATGTACTGCGAAATGGACACGGTTGGCATTTAAGATGACGTTACGTATTTTCGATTCCCGTGTTTGACACACACCAATGTAATGCTATCTCTTTTGGCTTAAGACGGCACGCAGTAGTTAAACAAAGACTATAACATGTTTATGTTTTCAATGTCGAAATGCATCATATACATATAATGTCTGATTTATATATCTCAACGTAACATGTCCTTCAGTTTCCATAGTCTACGCTTAGATATATATGAATGACATATTACATCGCGTTATTTACAGTGACACGTCGTTCATAATTATCAATACCTTAATGCGTCAGAACGTATTTGGCATTGGAACAAACTAATAGCTGGTTACACACGGCCAATTTTAGCAGCGATGCAAACGCGCGACTGCATCGATACAAACGTACCTCTGCTAAAAGTAGCCCTGTGTTTATCCACCCTTTAAGTCACCTGTCACATCGCTTTTAAAAGGCCGAGAATTTGTATCGATATGAGCCTACCTTTCCCAATTGGCATACGACGCACGCCTAATTGCCGTAAATATAACGCACACACATAGGGAAACTCTGTGTCGCAGGTGCCATGAACACACACATAGACAACCACAAACTTACGAGATAAATAAATGTAGGCCATACAAATATTTTTCTCGGCCCCGGAATCGAACATGGGACCTCTGCGTGGCGGTCCGGCGTGGTAACCGTTAGACCACTGAGGCAGTTATGAAATATGGAAACAAAAATAACATTAAGCACTTACTTCAGCGTGGTCCACGGATGAGGGGGAGAAGGAAACGCACTTCCGCCTGACGCTGAGCAAGATGTCCGCTCGTCACAGCGACCAGTACACCTGCACCTCGCCTGGCGGTCACACCAACACCATCACTATTAAAGTTGTTAGTAAGTTTTGGATATAGCGCAAATCAAAACAAGCTAATGCACTTATTGTTTCCTAGTACATTTTTTTTAAGCTGCTTTTTAAAACGATTAGGTGCAGGAATAAAAGCGCCACGGCAGTTTGAAAAAGAGGTAAGCATATACATACCCCGTATTCGTGTTATTGGTTAGGGATTGCAGTAAAGTAACAAATTATGCACAGAGAGGATCCTGCCCTTTTTAATGTAATGTAATACTATCTGTTTACCTCAATCGCTTTCTGTACACCCAACAAACAGAATATGTACAGTTTTCAATATGACTGCAACGTATTTATTGCAGGTGTGACCTGTCCTCCTTTGAACGCATCGTCACCTCGGCTAAGACAGTTCACACAGGGCACGAAACTTGGCCACGTGGCGCACTTTAGCTGCCAACCAGGATTTCATCTCAACGGGTCTGCGGTTCTCACTTGCATGGGAGACGGTAAGAATAACACAACGTTCGTACCGTTCGTGCACATAGTTGGACATGCCAATTTCTTTGACGCTTAACCAGCACCTACTCGCGTTTGCAGCGTTATGTTGATAGTTATGAATTTGCCTGAATTTCAGTAAATGATTATACTTACAGTTTCTACAATCTAAACCCCTAAGTTTAAAAACTAACCAGGCTAAATTTGAAAACCTTTTTTACCCTTCAAGCGCAATATCGGGCAATTAAAACTTAAAAGGAATATAATTTCTAGATTCTTTTTTAGTTTTAAAATATAGGTACAATCACAGATTGTCAAAACACGTGAGGCGCACTATAAATTTCCGGAATGAATAAGACAAAAATACTAAGTTAGCTTAGCTTACTTAGTTACTTAGTTAGCGTTAATGCACTTTTTCATAGGAATGAACCAATTTTGAAACCATTTATGCCACTCTTCCGTGACAATCTCTGAAACATATTTTTCATACTCTTCAACAGCCTCTTCAGGTGATGAAAATCGTTGACCGCGTAACTGGTTCTTAATTTTTGGAAATAAATAAAAGTCACAAGGTGCCAAGTCGGGACTGTACGCGGAATGGCTCATAAGGTCAACGTTGTTCACCTTCGAAAATTCATTTGTCTGTCTGGCTATGTGAGAACTGTCATAATCGTGGTGCAAGATGATACGGCGTTTACGGTTATTTTTACGGAGTTTGTCAATAACTTCTGGCAAACAAATGTCGTGTAGCAATTCACGGTACAACGATTCTCCAAAGCAACAGTAGCCACGTGTCTAGTTTTATTAAAAAAAGAAGCAATCATCCGCCTTGAGGCACTTTGCACGCGCGCCACTTGGGTTGGTTTCGGCTCATCTCGAAAGAGCCATACTCTCGATTGCTGCTTTGTTTTGGGATCGTAACTATAAATCCATGCTTCGTCACCTGTTACTATGTCTCGCACCAAATTTGACGCCCCTTCGTTGAGTATGGTAAGCATGGCATTGCACCAAGTGACGCGATCCGTTTTTTGAGCCTCAGTCAAATTGTGTGGGATCCACCGAGAGCACAGCTTTTTCACACCCAAATGTTTGTGTAGTATTGATTGTATTTGACTTATGCCTATGCCTAAAGATGCCCAATCTCATGGTATATCACATGCCTGTCTGTGTTGATCACACGGCGCGCAGCATCGATGTTTTTGTTGTTCACAGTAGTGGACGGGCGACCATCACGAAATTCGTGACTGAGATTCACACGACCGCGTTTGAATTTTGCAAACCAGCTATAAATAATCGTCTTGCATGGTGCTTTATCGCCAAAAAGCTGTTCGAAGCCGAGCGAAGCCCCGCTGCGCTGTTAATTTACACTTAAAGTCGTATAAAATCATACTACGACAATTTTCACGAGTTAAATCCATGGTGATGTAGACAATCAATTTCTAAAATGACGCCACAATGTAACAACAAGTGACAGTCACATGAAACAAACTGTATTCTACAGCCAAAGAGTTCCATTTTCAAATGTTATAATTACATTTTGTATATTGTTTATGTAAGTGGCCAGTTCTGGAAACTTATAGTGCGCCCTATGTAAGATAATTATTTCTAGTAATTCGGTTTTTTTGGGTACACTTGAAAGTTCACATTAATGGATATACCAGGTTTACGAATTTAGCCGACAATATATGAATCTATCTGAATCTAAACTGTTCCTAGGTCGTTGGTCGTTTCTGCCACCTACATGTGAAGAGACGTTTTGTCCGATGTTGGGTTCCCTAGGCGCACATTTAAGCGTAGTTGAATACAATTCGTCATTCGGCGGCCGTGCAGTATTCCAATGCGCGTGGGGCTACCGACTAGTGGGTGCGCCCGGCCTCGAGTGCGAACAAGACGGTACGTGGTCCGGCGCCGTCCCGCAATGCACACGTAAGTAGGAATGAATGTGCAATTAAATTCACTCAACTTTTGCCAGAATTATCATCATCATCATCAAGCCGAACTAGTCGGTGTAGCCTCCTCCACTTCTCACTGTTCATAGCCAACTCCTTGACCTATTTATAGCTATTCATTTCGATGCTCTTCTTTACTGTTTACTGTACGCCATTTTTGGTCTTCCTATTCCTTTTTTAGTCAAATAACAAAATCTAGCCATATGACATAGTTAATAGTACCTCGAAAAATTACGAAAAACCTTCGTGCTGAACCGCCACCGTGAATTCAGAAAGGTGTTATGGAATTTCTCATTTTTGAAAAAAAAAATGGTTGTGATCATCAGTTTTCTAACATGTAGTTATTAAATATCTAAATTGTTTTTGGTTTTGTGTCAATGAAGTGTAGAGAAATGATTGTATTATTAGTAAAACAAATGGATTAAACGAACACCCCCCTTTCGTGTGTGTGACCACACTGTCTTGCCAAGGGAAATAAGTTAATGCTGCGTTTTATACGTCAGAAGAATTACCTAAAAATAAATGCTACTAGTAACTGAAATACCTGTACTAATTGTTAACAGAAACATAGATATCTAAATCGAATAGGTAATTCCTCTGTTGGCCAATTCAAAATAAATATGATTTTTTGTCCCATCCATGGATGTATGCCACATAGCAGTGTTGGGTAAATTCAAAATTTAATTGTTCCGGCAATTAAAGATTGACAATAAATTAATTGTCAATTGCGAAATAGCAATTAACGATTGATCAATTGTTAGTTGCGAGAACCGCAATTAACTATTAATTAATTGTTAATTACGGTTCTCGCAACTAACAATTGATCAATCGTTAATCGCGTATATCTACAATTAACAATTAATCAATTTTCAATGTATTTGATTAACAATTTAAATTGACCATTATGATAAATTTATAGGTCATATGGGGGTGGGTTAGGGTTTGGGTTGGGGGGTTAAGTGGTCGGTTAGAGAGTGGGTGAGTGGGTTTGAGTGGGTGGGTGAGTAGGCGTGTGGGTTGGGTTTGGGGGTGGGTCACTCACCCCTGACCCATCCCCTAACTCACCGCCTATCCCACCACCTAACCCAACCCCCAACCTACCCCTTAATCGACTCCCAACCGACCGCCGAACATAAGTGGTCACAATGGTGTTGATCGTTAGATGTATGTTTTTTTTAATTATTGCACTTGAGGTTTTGCAGTTTTAACGCGTTTTACTATCAAACTCTAATTACATGTTCATTCCTGGTTAGTGTGGAGACATGGAAAAAAATCCATAATGAAAATATCATATTTTTTAGAGAAATAAGTGTGGGATGAAAATAAAACGTAGAAATTAATTTGCTCACTTTTATTTTAAAAATTTGGAAAAACAACTCGCACGCAACCACCAGTATCGAGAGCCATAGCCAAAGAGAAGTCATCTGTCATCCGTCACCTCTATCCTTCCCTCTCACACTTCATCGTTCAGAAACAAGTCTTTCACTCCGTTCACAATCCTACAGTTCGGCCATCCTGGAGTCAGTCTGGCCTCAGACTTCTGAAGTTACACAAAACTAACTTAATATACAATACCACTTTACTACTTCTATACAAGAAAAAGCATTTTGTTACATAACAGTTGTAAGTTTACGCTACTTTAAGTATTATGTTACTAACAGCAAATAGAGGTTTTACTAATTATAACAAACAACTAAAACAGAATTAAGTATTTCTTATTACACTATGCAGAACTACTAAAACAATCCCTTTCTAAATCTTAATTACAATGAAAATAACTTTATTCTATACTTAAGTTTATATATAACCAATTCTAAGATATTGCCTTTCCAGTCAACATAAAACAAAATAAGTGCCAAACACTCAAAGTCACTACATAGTAAGTACCATAAGATATTAATTAGTGAATTAAGAGAGAAACCTGTAAAGAATGAAATAAATAAAAAATATTATTTTAAGTATCTGTAAATGTAGGCCTTTTCATATATTCTGCACAGGTTGAAGTTATAATCGGACCCTCTGCACCGCTATCTGCTTTCTCTACATTGTATCTGTCCTTCCTATTTACTTTAGTTACTCGGTAAGGCCCCAGATATTTAGATTTAAGTTTCAAATCTGGCCCAAACTGTGTTCTTTTAATTGCCACCAAGTCTCCCTCTTCATATTTGTTGCTCTCCTTTCTAAGCTTATCATACTGCTGTCTATTCTCTTCTTGGATTTTCTGAATTTGTTCCCTTGCCTTCAATCTCAATTCATCTCTGTCTTCTTGATACATCTCTGAGCTTTCCTGTTGTAATAAATTTTGGAGTTCCATATCTTCTTTGTTCTTCATTTTCCTGCCAATCACCAGGTTGAATGGACTTGTGTTTATACTTCTCTGGTAAGTACTATTAAGCGCTCTTTGTACTTTACTTACATGTCTATACCATAAACCTGGTTCCTGTAAACATAACTTTGTTAAGACTGGTAAAAGAATCCGGTGGATTCGTTCCACCTGGCCATTACCACGAGGTACACCAGTGGTTATTTCAACGTGTTCTATTTCCTCATCTTCACAATATTTCTTGAACTCATTGCTTGTGAAAGCTGTACCTTTATCCGTTATTACTCTATTAGGATTACCAAACACTTGTTGATGAATATAGAGTTTTGATAATGTCTCCTTAGTAGTGGTTGATTTTGTTGGAAATAGCCAGACAAATTTTGTGAAAGCATCAACAATGGTCAGAATATGATTGTACTGCTTCTTGGTTGAAGTAAACGGTCCAATGTGGTCCAAATGTAAAGTATGTAATGGCATGGTTTCCTTCTGTATGGGGTTTAGAAATCCTTCCTGCTTTCCACATTTCCGAGATGCTAGAATGCAAGGTATACATGTCAACAAATAATCATTTATCTTCTTATCTGCATCTGTTATAAAATACTCTTTTGCAATAAGTTCTTTCATTTTTTTGCTAGAAAAATGGCCATTACTATGTGTTCTCCTTATAATCTCCTTCTCCATACTTCTTGGTATAACTAGTAATTTCTGTTCTCCCTTGTATAGAATGTTGTTTTCTAACCAATAATCTTTGTAAGCACATCCTTTTAAAATTTCCTTTATAGCCTTTAGCCCTTCATCCTGT
>NW_020654968.1:0-12739 GCF_003589595.1 Hyposmocoma kahamanoa
AACACTATTTATTTACACGTATGTACTTCGACGTGTGACGCAACGTGGGTGTCCGGTAGCCGTCCTCGGAAACGCCGGTACATGACACCCTTCGGCCAAAAGTCTTCTCTCATGAAGGTCGACAGGTGTTGAGTTGGTACTCGCACCACAAATGAATTAAAATTCACATTGTGGCGCGACTCCAACCGCTCGACCCTCAGGTTTGCATTGGCCTTCACTCGCATGTACTCCACAATATCCGCAGACTTGGTGGAGTAATGAAGACGCGACACGTATAACAACGTCGTCGGTACCGCTGGACGCAATAAATGATTCGGGCCAGTCAGGGCGGTGCCACTAAGGTTTCGGCTGATGTTCTTCTTTTTCTTTTCCACCTTCCGAAAGCCGTCCTCGTCGCACTGATCAACTCGTCTCCGTGGTACTGACGACGCAGCTCCAGATACGAGTTTCTAGACTATTATGCGCCTTGACTCGAAAAAGACGCAGTTTCCGATCGGGAGAGGCAGCCAAAACCAAGCTGCAGGATGGATGGTGTTCCCGGCCTTCTAGTCGACCGAAGGTTCTATGCTTTTCGCTTCACCGAGTCCAAGGCAGCCATTTGATAATCAAACTTGTGCTTTACGCTGATTAGAGTTTGTTTTTGCTTGTTGTGTGTATTATTACATCACTCGTAACCTTTCAAAATTACGTTCCGACAATGTCCGATAGAGAACAAAGGCGGAGATTGTAAAACAGCACTATGCTGACTAACTACGTCCTTTTCATCACTCGTAATTTATTAGTACATAATACGTAATGTCAATGCATTAGTACATAACGTGTTCCTCAAAATCTATAACACCTATATACGGCCACTGCTGTGTGTGTTCAATGTGTGTGTGTTTGATGAATAAAGTCCTATTTAATTCATTGACTTACAAATAAATGGACGACGGGTCTAATACAAAAACCACGAAAAAAATGTCCCAAGTCAACCTATTTAAACGTAGTGACATGTAAAGGAATATGAAAAAGCTAAAACGTTGAATTTAAATTGTAATGTCATCGTAGTACCTACTGTCTAATTTTGCTTGCTTCGCTGTCAGAAGAAACAAACGAAGACTAAAGCGTGAATGACACTCTGTATACGATTTTAACGCCCTATAAGTTCGGACACTTTTTGGCGTGGCGTAAGTCAATGTATTTAATTAATTTAATTTTTTACATATTTAAAAGCTGTTCAGGTGAGAAGTCCTGCCTGACATTGTAAAGTATGCCAATTTTTTGGCAGCAGTTTTTGGCCATGCGCTCGTGCATTTTGCGTACCTATGAATCTTAGTGTTGACACTGATAACTCCCTACGCTCCGGCTCCATGTCTAGGTCGTAAGTTATTATTATGTACAATTTACCTGGCTATCCTTCAATCCCAGCTTCTCTGCGAGCTTCTTCCTGTCCGGTTTAGAGATGTATTTCTGAACCTGGAACCGTTTCTCGAGCCCCTTACGCTGCAGGTCGGAAAACACAGCCCGGCGCATCATGCCGCGACGGGGTTTGCCTAAAGGATAAAATTAATATTAATTCAAATTAATTTATTCTCAGACCAAGTAGTCCAGATTTGTTAGTAGCTTTTTGTTTTTTTTAATTAAAATAAGTGCGCACTTGACCTCCTTCTCACCTGACGGAAAGTGATGATGAGGTCGACGATGGACACCTAAGTGTTCGGGGAACAAGTAGCATTCCACAGGTAGAGAATTCCCCTCTCTAGCCGCTCGCCATAAAATGTGGAAGCGAAACGCCTCACGAAAATCCTGGGCATATCCATAACATAGGGCTGCAATCCCAGACCACGTATAGTCCCCCGATGGTAGAAAGGGGAGGGCGGAATCAAATTATGCAATTCCATCGCACATTCTCCGTGTTATGCCCTGTAGAATACCGATAAGCAGGCAACTTTACGGCGGTGTTCAAGGCATTGCAGCTTCGCCTGTACTAAATCCGAGTCACTTATAAGACTCATGGCGCGCTTGTTGATTGAATCCAAGGTGGCCAGTTGGTATATAGCAGAGCCAATAATAATAAGAGGCAGCAGTACTCCATATACGACCAGGCTTGTGCAACAGGACCGGTCAAACAATGTTATGAGAGTAGAAACAAGGAGACCAATTACAATACCTACATTAAATTAAATTGCATTACTATATGTCCACGTGTAACACGGTAAACCTATGGAAGACAGCCGAGTCCATTTCTTGCTATCATCCTCAGGATACCATTGATGCTCCGACGCAATCGCAATATCTGTGACTCACTTTTTATGCGCATGATTGCGTAAAAATCATCTACACACGCATCCGCAAACACGGGTAGCAAGTAGCGCTGCAAAAGCGAAGAAGCCTCAACAGAACCGTAAAGATGTCGTTGTGTGCACCTGTATAAAAATTCTGGCTAGAGCATATTGCTCTAAAACGAGTTATTTATGTCAAAAAATAGTGACAGCCATAACATTAATATGTGGAATAAAAATAAACTACTAGCTGTCATCTTCACAGTCGTCTTCATAAAGTCTCAAATTCATTTATGGGGCAACGCTTCTATAGTAAGATTTCGACTGATATTTAACATTTGCCATTTACGAGGTTTAAAACTATTGTGAGACAAAAACTTTATACGAAAGGTCGTTTATACAACTTCTGCGTACTTGGATGACAAAAATCCGTGCTAGTGACGCGTTTAGCTCTTTCAGGTATTGTCGATTTAAGATGATTGAATTAAATATTACCCCTACACTTTTCTTGCTCATTCGTCTCACAGGAATCTGCCTTACGAATGAGCGGTGGAGTTTAATCAGGATGACTATTTCAAATGTCAAATCAAAGACTATATGACTTTGACTTTAAGTTATTTTTACATTTACAGAGCACCTAGGAAACTTCTGAGCCAACATGTTACAGCTTACCGACAACGTTATGCGCTTCTTCTCAACATTTATTTATTTACTTACTCAACAACAATTCGCAATTATGTACATACAATACTTACTATTAATTTAATACTACGTATGACTTTAGCTCTTTAGCTTGGAACAGATGACATTTGTGCACAAAATTGAAATCTTTTTCCATCCTTTAGATTGAAATGAAATAGATTTAGTTGATATCCTGTTTAAAAAAATAAAAATAAAAACACGTGCATAAAAATGTACGTTTATAAAATTTAAAAAAGGATTCCGTTGTTTTTTTTTTGGTAACCTATCACAAATTCGAAAATTTTTTGTCCGAAATAACGTTTGTTCGAGTTTTCATTACACCGAAAACCGAATTATAACAAACAGCTGTTGTTTCAGGATATGTTGAATGTTTATCGCAAAGACACGATTAGGTTCGGTTAGGTTAGGTTAAGTTTGTACTGGCCGATTGGAGAAAGAGGAGGCACGGGTCCCTCACCTACCGTCTTGTTCAGGTACTCACCGGACACGCCTGTTTCGGTGACTACCTGCACAAGATCGCACGGAGAGAGGTGACCCCGGAGTGTCACGAGTGCGGCGCTGCTACAGACTCGGCGAGGCACACCTTGGAGGTGTGCCCGACCTGGAGCCAGCAGCGCCGGGATCTCGTAGAGGCGGTGGGACGAGACCTCTCACTGCCCAGCATAGTTAGAGCCATGCTGGGAAGCGAGAGGTCATGGCAGGCGATGGTCTCCTTCTGCGAGGACGTGATGTCGCAGAAGGAGACAGCCGAACGGGTCCGCGAAGACAGCGCCCTCTCGGACCCCATTCGGCGTCGACGGAGAGGACGCACGCGACGGCTCTTCGCCGACCGCCTGCGTCCCATCAGCGAGGCCAGCAGGGTGCGTGATTGGGAGACCCTGCCCCTGCATTGCACAGGCCTCCGACGCCGGTAGATGCCCCAAATGTTCCGGGGCATCTCCGTGCAGGTCGCCCCCCATGACTAAGGAGGGGGATGGTGTAGGGGTCCAGGGGGACCAGCACCACCGGATTCGCGGTAGCATCTGAAAGGGACCCCGCGGCTCCGGCGCCAGTTGCGCGCAGGAACATCGTGAGGTTTTTAGTGGGTATGCTCTTGGGGATCGACATAGTCCCCAGGGGAGAGTCCCACATATCCCCGCCGTCTCCCAGCGACGCATTTTCCTCACGGTAATAAAAAAAAGGTTAGTTTAAGTTAGGTTTAAAAGAAAAAACATTTTCCTCTCAAAATTACTTTCGAGGTTATGAAATTTCGACCAAACGTTATTTCTGGAACATGTCATTTCGGACTAGTGATGGGTAACCTTTTTTTTATTCCGTGGTGTTCACAGTAGCAGCAATTCCCTAGTTTGAGGCCAGAATATTGGATATGTTAACGGGCACATTATTAATTGACCCTTACACCATTAATTTTTTACAATTATTTCTAGAATACAGGAAAGATCTCCTACCTCTGGAACTATGGGCCCACGGAAATCCACCAGGTAGAGGAAACACCTGAGTATGCGCTTGCGCTGGTCGCACTGAAACAAAATTCGTAAATTATAACATTATAAAACTATAGAGCTCCTTGTGAAAGAGTTCGTCCAAGGAAGTACTGCCACCTTATCTATTTCTGCCGCAAAGCAGTAATGTCAGCAATACGGTGCGCGGTGCTGGTGAAATTACAGGCACGTGGGACTTGTCAAATGGGTGACGGACGCAGTGGCGTGCCCCTAAGGTCTTTGCGATTTAAAGCTCTGAGTGGCACTGTAACTGTTATGGACTGACGTGTCGCTTTTCACCAGGCGCACGACTTGTTCGTCCCGTCACTTGGTATGGTAAAAAAAAACAATATTCCGCACCAAAATCTATTGGGACCGATCCATTTGTTAGACTGTTTTTTTATTTCACTTATCAAAACACGGAAGAAATACTTATTTACTAGTTACAAGCATCGCTTAGAAAAGCCCTTCCGGCTTTATTCGCGGCAAAGGAGTGCAGGCTAATTTAATTAAAAATATAATATCGCCCTGCTATTACAATAGTGTTGTAACTCAAAATACGCGAAGTTCAAGATTATACCATTTCTCAATGTAAAATTTGTTTCTATGCAGGCCAATAAAATTGGCATTGGAATATTGTACTTAATCCAGAATGAGACAAACATTTTGTGAGCTAGTTCTGTATAAAACAGTCCATACTCAAAAATATGAAATCATTTTTTTACTTTTATTTTCAAATATTCTTCTAATAGGAGTTGTTTAGATGTCTAATAAATTTTAACCTATACCTAAATTATAATAATCTTTCACGGGAACTGAGTAATTAGTTTTTCAGCTATTCTGAAAAACTCCCTTTTTGAGTTAATACACTATTGTATTACCAGTGCTATATAATGGAGCGAAAACAACACAGAAATATCTTTTTTTATAAAAAAAAAATACCGACCTCAAAACTTCGTGGAATTACATCTATTGGCCAAGTTTTACTGAAATCGGTTACAGGAAAGTGCGCGAAACCGGATTCATCCCCTAGTTTGCCACCCTTAGAGATGGAATAGTTTCTTCAGAGGTACCCTCTTTCCAACAAAAAAAGAATCATCAAAATCGGTTCATAAATGGCGCAGTTATCGCGTAACATAAGAATCTCCTCCTTTTTTGAAGTCATTTAAAAAGACTGGTAAAATAACGCGCTATAATAACGCACACTTTCAACATAGCCCCGCACTAGGGAAACCCTGTGTCGCGGGTGCCATGGACACACACATAGACAACCACAAATTACACCCAAACTCACGAGACCGATAAATGTAGGCCATACATCTATTTCTTCCGGCCCGGGAATCTGGGACCTCTGCGTGGCAGTCTGGCATGGTAATCGTTCGGCCACAGAGGCAGGTTCCATCATGTTAAACAAAAACTAATTTAATTACAAGACAGTTACAAAAACATGCTAACTTGACATACTCATATAATTGATTGACTTATTGAAAAAGAGGTGAAATAAATAAATAAAATACATGAAATCTTGCTGTAGTAATAGACAAAACCCAAAGGCGGTTATTTTTATATCACTCTCAGTTCATGTAGTTACTTTAAACAACTTTTATTCGCACATTTAATCGACTTGGTACAAAAACGGGACCTCCCAAAAACCACAATGTTAAAAAGGCAACCTATTGTTGATTAAAAAAAGAGATATAAATAAAAAGCAAACTGGCTACAAAGGACCCTTAACAAATTGAGCAAACAGACTGACAAAACATCGTATTGTTATATTAATCCGTTACATAAATAGTCTACTTGTGGGGCTCATTTCGGCATTTGTATCAACTTGGCGTTTAACTTGTACAATATTTGTATTATTATTAAATTATAAATAACCGAGAAATATCGGAAGAATCTCGATTTTAGTGGCAGCAGAGCTCCTTGTGAAAATATCATCCAGGGAAGTAGCCAAGCAGTATTTTTTTTTATTATACCAGGCGGCGAGGACGAACAACACGCCTATCGATGACAGTTGCAATGCCACGCAGAGCTTTAAATCGCAAAGATGTTATTGGCACTACTCGTCGAGTATATAAACGAGTATATAAGAAATAGAAGCGAAATAAGGGCCATCCATCCCTGGCAACTAATCAGGCTAATGCGCCTTATATAACTTTTAAATATCAACTCTCGTTTGCGCTGAAATCACAAATTAGAAAGCTGAAATAGTGCAGCGCCAACAACGGACCTGTGTGTACGTCTCCGTATATTCCAAATATATTCTGTATTTATTGTAATAAAGATAATAATCTCTGACAATGGAGAGCTGTTACATCTGGTGTGGGAAAAACAGCAAAATATCTAATTTAAAATTTAAATTTTCGTCCATTATAGCAAATCTCAACTGAAACTGGTCGATTTGAAGTGAAACAATTGACGACTCCCGTATTTCGAATTCGGGCTGGGCAATTGGAGCGCAGTTGTCACCGTAACAACAAATTAAATGACATTTCGTCTCTATTTCTGGTTATGTATTCGATAGCACTTCCACTGCGTCCGTCACCCTGAGACAATAAGTTGACAAGTCCCATGTGCGTGTATTAACCTTTATCCTTCAAAACCGGAACGCAGTAAGGCTCACATTACTGCTTGACGGTAGAAATAGGCAAGGTGGCAGCACTTCCCTGGACAAATTCTTCCTCAAGGAGCTCTGCTGCTAGTAAATGTAATGTGCGCGTTCCAGTTTTGATGGGTAAGTATACTAGTGACATTACAGCTATATGGGACTTGTCAACATCTCTGAGTGCCACTCCAATTGTTAAAACAATAATGTATAACTTTTTATATTTAAAAAGACCAACCTCAATAGTCTGTTTATCGGAACTTGCTTTATTATTGGAATTACATCTAATTGCCATGTTTTATTGCAATCGGCAAACGGAAAGCGCGAAACCGGATTCATCCCCTAGTTTGCCACCCTTAGAGGTGGAATATGTTCTTCAAATTTGAATGGGAATCATCGAAATCGGTTCACAAATATCAGAGCAATCACGTATTATACAAAAAAACAACAGTCGAATAGAGAAACTCCTTTTTTGAGTCGGTTAAAAAAACGGACGACGTCAATGCGCATTATTTTCTATTAACCCAATAAATCAGCAAAAAATCCACGAGAACGCGAAAAAAAATCCAATAATTTTCGACCACAAAAGGTCAACGGTGGCAAAGCAAAAATGGACTATAAGCCCACTTATTACCTTTTTCCCAGTTGTGCCATTCTTTCTATTGTCAAAGCATAAAACGCAAACATCATTTTTCTATTGTGTACATTATTTTTTATTAAACTATTATGAAATTTATTGGATAAGTATTTATTTGGTAATAATTTTCTTGAATGCCTTTTTGTGTGTTTAATCCTTAGCAACGTATTTATTTTGCCGTTTATTAAAAAGCTTTTTTTTTTTATAAACGGCAAAATAAATACGCAAATGCGTTGTTTATGAAAACGCAGACAGAGATATGCTCTGAACTCTGTATTAATCTCGTCACATATGCCCGTTATTATTTTTGGAAGATTTAAAGAGACCTTTAAACTGACGACTTCTAATTATGTAAGAACAAGAACCAAAAATATAATTAAAAGAGTCTCATGCACGGTAGCGAGACTTACCAGCCAAGTATGGATGATGGCAGTGTGCCAGCAGGTGCTGTAAATGCTGATGCTGCACTGGCACTGGTCTGCTGGCGATCGGCTTCGCGATTGGCCATGGGTTACCAATCATTGGCTGACGGTATTCTGTAACAACAAGTTCAAAATTTTATTAAGTTTTTGTACTTTTGTAGTAACCTGTGGATGATGTGTCCGTCCCATCCAGTCCCTTCAGCCGCTTAGGTTATTGGGAACTGGAGAAACGCCGTTTTTCGGCGTCGGGAAGCGAGCGTGTCTTACTGCTCCATCACCAGAGGAGATTTGATAGTGTATTTTAGAGCGAACGGCTTAGCGGTTGCAACCGTTAGTTACGCAATGCGCAACGGGACATGAGTGAGTGAGCGTGTCTGCAGCTCCGGTAGCTATCTGGAAAACATCCCTATCTGGTTAACAGTACTGGAAAATAGTAAAACAGTACAGTACCGGGTACTGTGCGTGTACCCGGGGCAGATCACCCAAGGCACTAGCCTTTTGAACTGGAGGAAGTCCGTGCATAAGATCTGATATGGGGTCAGGACCTGACTGAGTAGGTCCCCGTGCGGGCTTGCTTGCACAAGATATCATCATCAACAACCCATTTATATGCACTGGGCACGGGTCTCCTTTCAGACGAGGGTTTAGGCCATAGTCCGCCACGCTGGCCCAATGCGGGTTGGGGACTTCACAAGTTTTCCTAGGGTTGTGAATCTTCTTCAACCTGCAGGTTTCATCACGATGGTTTCCTTCACCTTTTCGGTGAAGTGCTATGATCATGATAAATTTCAAATTAATTAAATTACTCACATAAATTCCGAGAAACTCAGAGGTGCGAGCCCGGATTCGAACCTACGACCTTCTGCTTGAGAGGCAGTAGGTCAAATCATTAGGCTACCACGACTTCTATATACGGGATAGAAGGGCACTATAACTTGTGCCAATACTGTATAATAATGTAAACAAAAAAGTTCTATTCCAAGGTTGCCTGGAACAAATTGCTACTTCGCAATAATTAATGTGCAATAAAGAATATTTCATTAATTCATTATTCTTCATGACAAATAACGTAAGAAGAAACGCCTCACCCTGGAAAGGATGCCAAGGTTTTTGGTTGCATTTTTGGCCATGGATTCTATGTATGTGCCGAAGCTAAAATTGGACGACAGGTCCATTCCAAGTAGCTGGAGACAGACAGTCGGCTATCGGTATGGATATATCACGAAAAGTCGGAGTCAGCTTAAAGGGACTCCGTTTTGTGGAGAATAGACACACCTGCGTTTTGGCAGCACTAAATTTGACAAGATTGGCATCGCCCCAATCTGAGACCGCCTTAAGTGTGAAATCCAAACGACTAACCATGGACTCTCGCAAGACTGGATTATCTCTCCACAGACCCTCGCATTGGTTAAGTACCTGTCTACAACTGTGCTGCCATCAGCATACGCGAAGGCACCTGGTATTAACATATCATTGATATGCAGCAGAAAGAGAGTTGCAGACAGTAGGGAACCCTGAGAAACTCTGGCATCTATCACCCGATGGTCGGAAGTGTAGCCTTCTAAGACCACCCGAATTACATCTATTTGCCAAGTTTAGTTGAAATCCCCTAGTTTGCCACCCTTACAGTTGGTATGTTTTCGTCAAATTAAAATGGGACCAATTCCGAGGTAATCTCTTTCCAACAAAAAAGAATCTCCAAAATCGGAGTTACCGCGTAATATATTTCGCTAATTGAGAACTTCCTCGTTTTTTTGAAGTCGGTTGAAAAAAACCTTGATCCATAGACACTTTTAAAGCATGTATTTTACAAATAAGGCTGTAAATAACGCTCGTTCTCTTCAAACAAGCGCGCATAAAATTCCCCAAGAAAATCAAACTGCGTCTACCTAAAAACCTTAACATTGCCCGTGTGTGGGGCTCCCCATCTTTACCCCCCTGTCAAACGCACACTTCACGTAATATATTGTACTGTTTGATACCATTAATCTCGTAGTGTTGTTTTTGACTCCATATTTAAACGGATAATTATAAAATCGATAATGGTGGTGAGTGATTCTCTTAATTTCACGGTTGAATGGTTTTTAATAAGGCAAAACATTAGATTATTTTCCATACACTACGTCTTGAAGCTATTTAGCTATACGGTCTTAATTAAAATACAAATTAGAACGTACTTTCGTATAAGTATTTTAAAATACGAAATACAAAAAACCTTCACAAAATATTTTCATCAAACACAACATACATTAAATAACACGACAGAAAAAAAAACAGCCTTCCAATTAAGAGTATTTTTTTCCCATACGATTCATTTTGCTTGGGTCGGGCGGTATGGACAATGGCTTTATTTCAGAATTTATAATGCCATTTGAAAATTGTATATATCGTATACTATACGCATTGACTTACAATTATATTATGGACGTCGGGTCCGCGCTAAAAAGTGTCCGCACTTGTAAGGCGCTAAAATCGTATACAGAGCGCTATCTCCGCTTTAGTCTTCATTTGTTCTACTGACAGCGCGATACTGCGATGACATTACAATTTAAATTTCGAATAGGTTGACTTGGGACATTTTTTTCGTGGTTTTTGTATTAGACCCGTCGTCCATTTATTTGTAAGTCAATGACTATACGTGATCTATTTAGTTCAGTTGTTAAAAAAAAATCATAGGTATATTTAAAGTACCTATTGAATAAAACGGTTTTCTTCTAATATTTCGAGTTAAGTTTGTGTTTTTTTTTCTATCGCGAAATTTTTTAGGCATCGTGTTATCTCACTGTATACTAGTCAGGGTATACACAATATATTTTTTCCAAATTTGATTTGTTTAACACCTTTACTGTTATGGGGAACCAACCAAAGCCATTTGGGGTTGCATAGATTATTTAGATATTAGATCGGTCCTGGGTTTTCTGCACGAAAGAAAAAAACCATGAAAGTGCCTTAATGCTCAGGCCATACAGAGGCGGCTGCGGAAGCATTCCGCACGCGGCAATTTTTGTAAAACGCGCTCGCACGCGTACATTACAAAAATTTCCGCGCCCGGAACGCTTCCGCGGCCGCCTCAGTGTGGCCAGAGCATAAGCCTCGATTACTATCAGAACCGCTGTCGCCAAAATCCACACATTCATGATTTCAAACACTATAAACGTTCTCTAAAAAAAGTCGACCATATTGCAGCGGTATAAGATTTAATATAGTTTGTTATAGGAAACAAAAAATCTGTTACGATAAACAGAAAAAGGAAAATTTTATGTAATAATATATATAATATAATACATACAATATAGTATAGTATAGTATAGTATAGTGTAGTGTAGTGTAGTGTAGTGTAGTGTAGTGTAGTGTAGTGTAGTGTAGTGCAGTGCTGTGCAGTGCAGTGCAGTGCAGAGCAGTGCAGTGCAGAGCAGTAATCTAATCTAATCTAATAACGCACACACTCAACATAGCCCCATTTATTAAAATGTAATAAAATAAAACGTAATAAAGACGGTGATGTGAGACACGAGTTATAGGTACGAGATTTTAGCAAACTCTAATGAAAGCAAAACAAACGCTGCAAAATAAATAACCAAGAATAGAAGTGTCCGTGATTGGCCAAGTATCGCTTAAATATTAACCAATGAAAAGGCAGAACGTGTAAGTAGCGTCATATATGATATTTTATGTAGTCCCTTTTGTTAAAATTTCATATTTGATATTATACTTCATTTTTAAATAGTTCTTATTTTTCAAATGGTTACGCCTTTGTGACTGTTGTGTAACATTTTGAGATCTTATTGAATAAAATCATTTAAATTTTAATCATTTCACAAATGTAGTGACGTTATTCTGTTCAAGAACACGGTGACGCGTTTAATGAGACTTTTTTAATTACCAAAAAGACGACATAATGTTTTTTTAAACTCATAATAAATTATAGTTGGATAAAGTAAAATTTCTAATTTAGGCATTTTCAACATATGAATTAATTTCCCAGCTGTGATTTTTGCGAGGCGTAGTCGAACGTCGTAGTATAAGTTGCCAAAATAAATATTTAATATTTTTTGTAACCAAGTATACCTAAATCTACACCTGGAGCCACTAAACAAAAATTCCTATTATAATTTTTCTAATTATAATTTTTTTAGTCCTGATTTCCAATTTTGGTGACGCGTCCACAACGTGTGTTTTGTTGTCATAATTGAAAAAAATCGAATCACATTTTGAAAAACGTGTGTACTGTGAATTTTTATTAGACAAAGAAATAAAATGATTTTTTTTTAAACTATATTATTTTACTTCCAATGTATTTTTTCACAAATCTATTAAAAAACGTCGTTTGATACACGTGCGGATTTGTCATTTTCACCTGTCTCGAGTCTCGAGACTCGTGAATAATGACTAACTTTCCGCGCTTGTATTAAAAATAACTATTGATGTATGACCCCCTGTGACTGAATCGAATGAAATATAAATAAAATAAAACCAGTATTAACAATCAAAAAACGAGTCAGTGACAACAACATCAATTTGGTTATAACATCAATAAACTCAAATTATTTCCATCCCCCATCTTGAAATTAGTACAAGAAAATAATTAAAATCACACCCTTACGGAGAAGTTTTCCATACTGACG
>NW_020654969.1:0-12103 GCF_003589595.1 Hyposmocoma kahamanoa
TCCAAATAGAGTCTAAACTTTGTTAAACGGCTTGATGGATCGGTCATATTAAATAAATAAATCAAAGGCCTGTGGTCAGTTTTTATTTGAAACTTCTTGCCATACAAATAGGGCCTAAAATGACGCACAGCCCACACAATAGCCAGTAGTTCGAGTTCGATGACTGGGTATCGTGTTTCAGCTGGTCTTAGATTGCGACTTGCGTACGCTACTACCTTGCCATTACTATTAGACAAAACGGCGCCTAAACCTAGCTTTGATGCGTCTGTTTGTAAAACAAACGTATTACCTTCTGAGAAGTCTGGATAATCTAAGATGATAGGACTAAGTAGGATTTCTTTAAGTTTTTGGAAAGCCTTTTCACATTCAGTTGACCAGTTAAAAGAGACATTTTTCTTACATAATGCATTAAGTGGATGTGCTATTTCTGCGAAATTAGGTATAAATCTCCTGTAATAGTTAGCAAACGCTACAAATCGTTTAATATCATCTACACATGTTGGAACAGGATATTTCTGTAAAACATCTATTTTCGATGGGTCGGGAAAAATTCCATCTGAAGTTATTTTGTGGCCTAAATAAATAATTTCTTTTTGCAAAAATTCACATTTTAATGGGTTTAATTTCAAGTTAACTTGTCTAAATCTTTCCAGTACTTTAACTAAATTTTTGTTATGGGTTTCAAGACTATTACCAACTACAATACAGTCATCTAAATAAATTAGACATGCCTGATAGTTCAAACCCGTCATGGCTATAGTCATCAGTCGTGTGAAAGAACTAGGAGATGTTTTTAATCCCATCGGGCATCTCTTCATTTGATATTGTTTGTCAGTTGTAAAAGCTGTATATTTCCTAGATTGTTTTTCTAAGGACAACTGATAATAACCTTGCGATAAATCTAATTTAGAAAAATATACATTATTTGCCAAAGAATCTAAAATGTCAGTTATATTCGGTAAAGGGAATTTATCGTCCTGTATTACGTTGTTTAAGTGACGATAATCCACAACTAATCTCCATTTTTTCTCTCCTGATCTATCTGTCTTTTTGGGAACTAACAAAACTGGACTTGACCACTCTGATGTGGTTTCCTCAATAATATCATTCTTTAGCATATCGTCTATTTGTTTCTGTATTTCACCTTTAAGTGCCTTAGGTAGCCTATAAGGCTTGGTATACACTGGTGAAGTATTGTCTTTTAATTTTATGGAATGTTCGTATAAGTTGGTAGTAGACAATGTATCGCCTGGTAAATGAAAAACGTCGGCGTATTTAGCGCACACGTTTTCTATACTTATCTGCTCCTCTTCATTTAAATAAGAAGGCAAGTCAAGTAAATTAAAAAGTTGTCTGATTCTATCTGGCGATATCTTCTCATCATCAAATTGGTATACGTTATAATAGTTTAAACTATGAATATCTACATCTTTAATATCTACTCTGACTGGTTTGTCAGTCGTATTGAGCATGCGAATTGGAATAAGTCCATACTTTGGTTTCACAATTACTCCCGCTGTGTACACACCTTTATGTACTTGTTTTGCTAAGACAACGCATTCACTGATGTGTGCCGTAGGTACGTGTTGAATTACTTCACATCGTGGAGGAATTATTATTTGATTTTTATCAAACTGAACAGTTACGTAGTGGTCCTGGTTTTCCAAACTCAAGGTACCATCTTTGTAACTCAACACTGCGTTATACTTTTGGAAAAAATCTTGGCCGAGTATCCCGTCTGCGGCGCAAGCTAAGTTCTTGAAAACATAGAACTTTTGTTTAAAAATTACCCCTTCAAGTTTTATATCTAAGTAAATATAACCTTCTGATTCTAAATTACCACTTATCCCCTTAATTAAAATACTATCTTTCCTAATCAACTTAAGTAACTCAATATTATGTGCTAGTCGTTCATATTTTATTACACATAAGCTGGCTCCACTATCAATTAACAAGTTCAATTTCTCATTATTTCCTAAATATGACATTACTGTAAAGAAATTATTATAACTAAAAATATTATGAGTGCACTGTTTAGGCACGAAAAAATTTGCTATTCTCAGTATTTCGCAAACCTTCCTGAGTCGCTATCTCATGCACGTTATGCTGAACCCGTGAAAAGTGAGCGCGGCCACCGCGTGACTGCTGACGCGAGTCACGTGTGTCTTTACTTCTATGCCTGGAATTTACAAAGGTACTTCTTTGACCTTCGTTACCATGATTTCCATGATTTCTGTTATAATTATTTGCATTATTTTTATATCTTGAATTCTTGTGACCGTTATGGTAACTGGAAGTATTTGTTCGGCCATAAGAACTGCGTTTGTAAGAACCTTGTGAAAATCCGCGATTATAGGCAATCGGCCTAAACTGCATAACCTGCTCTGACTGCTGTGACGACATTATACTTTCATCAACAGCTACCCTAATAGCTTCAGGAAGCGATGTGAGCTGCCGTGAAGCTACAATGGTGCTCAACCTTGAGTCGGAGAGCCCATCTGCGAATCGTTTGATCGCAGTTTTCTCGTTAAGAGGACGCAATATGTCAAATTTAGCGCTATCCTCATCGGACTGAGCTAATGTCAAATTTACAAACAACTCCTCTAGCTCCGTCCCAAATGCCTCTATCGATCTACGTCCTTGTTTTGCTCTGAAAAGCTGTGTTTGTAAAGCTTCTGTTGATTTTTTAAGCAACAAAAACTTTGTAATATCCTGTACTAAATCTTTCACAGTAGAGTACGTGCTTTTTAACCTTAATTTAGCACTAGGTGATAGTCGAGTTTTTAATCCAAATTCGATCAATTGAGTCTGTGTACTGTCATTTATTAAAGAACTGTATAATAAAATGCTATCAATTAATTGTTTAGTAACGAGATCTTGACCGTTCATCACAGGTAACAGGGAAATGGCGGTTTTTATATCAAACGAACTCGCCATTGTTGTTTGAGTCCCTGAATCTACGTGAGCTAATAATAATTTAATTTTCTTATAATTACTCTTAATTTCGCTAATTAAATGTTGAAAATATTGAAAAGCTTCTGAGCTTGTCTTTTGTTCGTCAACCTCTTTATTTAATTGAGACACAATATCTTCCAAACGTTCATAATAGCTAGTAGCTTCTTCTAATTTCTTATAAGCAATATCTTTTTTACGTCTCTCTGGACCGATTTTACACAAATCTTCTCTTAAATAATCCAACTTAATATGAATCTCCTTTAATTGCTCAGACATACTTATAATTAAACTCGACTTTGTATACCTACTACATTAACCTACAAAATAATAAAAGAATATTCTAACTTACATTATAACATAATTCACTCCGGACGTATGTTGAACCGCACGAAAGTAAAAATGGCTCATGAAGACGCTTGACGTGGTCCTTGCCGACTCCGTGGTTGATGACACGATGCGCTTCGTCGTAGTGCTGCATGCCGCATCACTGATGGACTCCGTGGGCCGGGATTACCCTGGACACCGCGCGTACGCTTCTTTCTTCTTTCTTGCAGTCTTCTATAACGTTAACTCTTCTTTTTTTCCATTTTAATCTTCTGTAATGTTTCTTCTATAATTTTTCTTTCATGATTTTTCTTCTATAATTTGTCTTCTATTCTTTTCTTCTATAATCTATTCTTCAATATAATTTTGCTTCAATTAGTTTTCTTCTATAGTTTTTCTTCTTGATCTTCTATAAATTGATCTTCTTTTTTCTTTCTTGATATTAAATTTTCTGTCTTGAAATCTTCATTGTTATGTTGTTCAAATTTACTGTTCTTCACAAAAGATAAGTTCGCTGGTATGGGTCGCCATCTCATATTATTAAAAAGGATGGACGTAGATGGCAGAGTGAAATACGTTGATTTAAAGAGACATGTTTATTGTTCGGTCTCCAGAATATAAGTGAGTAAATAATACAGTATAAAATAAAATGTAAACTTAAATGCTAACCAAGCAATACGCACCACATGTTGCAGTTAGACTATAAATATAGTCTATCTATACTACAGGGCACTGCCACTGCGCCCGTCAATCTGAGACATAAGTTGACAAGTCTCATGTGCCTGTAATTTCACCATCACCGTTACCCTTCAAAACCGGAACACAAATAGTCCTGACATTACTGCTTGGCGGCAGAAATAGGGAAGGTGGCAAGGCCTGGACGAACTCTTTCACAAGGTGTTAAGCTGCAATAACTACCATTTTCTCTGCCACAGCATAAACACATAACTCATTCACATGCAAAATTCCCAAGCGCAACAAGTTCAAACTTTTGTAGACACCTGATATAAAATGATTTATAATATCATTCATCTTTTACAGCTGAGCAACAACCACCAACAGGCGCTGCAGCTGGTATTTCCCATATAGTACCGGGCCACGTCGTATATCACTGATATTTTATTGCACGCACCTTTGCCAGTCACGTTCTCGTCAACACAGCCTGCTATACCTAAATACATACTAAATTGTTCCCTTTATGTTTAATTTAAGAAACTATTGATCTACAATAATGATGTTGCTTACAGCACAGTACAGATAAATAACTTGTTATGTTGTGTGATCATTACCTTATTACCTAGAACATACTATATCCTATACCATACTTTTTAATAAACCAAGTGTAAAAACAGATGAATCACAATCATTGTGAGATCAAAGCTAATAATCACTATCTACTGTCATATTTTTTCAAATGTTTATATATTTTTTCAAATGTTTAATTTTTTTAAAGTTTAATAGAGCCACACACCCATTGACTTACTAATAAAAAGTCAATGCACTCACTTGTTTTACTTGTAGGTATGATTAAGTTGTGATGAAATTTTGATATTACCATAATATTAATTATTAACACACTGATTAATGTTGCATATCTCTAGTAATTACATAACAATTATGTCTGTAATGTAATTAAAATCATTTCAGCTACGTCTATTGCAGCGCTTGGTTTACAGGGAATAAAAACAAAACAGGTATAGATTTGACATACAGAGAATAAACTTGGAAGTCTAGAGGGTACACTTTGAATTCCTACATACTATTTAAACTCTAAATTATAACTGCAAAATAATAAACCTTATACATAATTTGATATCTGCTATACTACACATCTAAGTACATCTCCAGGATGAAGCCTTCATTTATTATTAATGCCTATCATAGTATAATGTAGTGTAATCCCTGGCCAAGTTAGCCATTAATTCATTATTTTCTTGGATTTGTGAAGAAATATTTTAAATGAAACAAATTCAACAGAGGTATTGCTTTACTACCTAAGGTCTCGTGTGAAATGTAAATAAAAGGTCTCTTATATAATTGGCTGTTTATTATTCATCATTACCTTTGTATAACCAGGCACAATATAAATATAATATTGCATAGTACCAGTAATGGGACATAAATAATTTTGTTCCAAATTATCATAGTTTAAATATATTACGCAATTTCTAAAGAGATTGAAAAATTTTGTGGGTACTCTCACTACACTATTCTCACTTGACTACTAAACAATTCTGCGATCATGATTGCCTAGTAAACACAAAAATAAGATAGATATCAACCTTAGTAGAATATAGGTGTTGTGGCCTGACTCTCCGGACTTTGGCAATTATTGTATGCCTGCAGCATCTAGTTAGTGCACTCTTAACAAAAACCAATGTAAAGGCGGTGATGGTTAGCACAGCCACATTAAGCTGAGATGATGCAGTTAATTCTGGTGGTCATCTAGACGCAGCGACAGAAGAAACACCTGAAACATTTCAAAAAACATTAGTACTCATTCTTTAGTTGCAATATCAAGTTAAGTTCTCATTCTAAAGTTATGTTGTATATAATGAATGTATTACAACTCTAATTAGAGAAATCTCTACTTCAGTCTAGGCACATAAAAATGAATTTTCTGGTAACCTTTACAACAGACATCGGAGTTTACAATGAATTACTCTGATGGTATCAGAAAACATCACGAGGATATTAAAGGCATGTAAAATCCATCAACCCGCAATGGGTCTACGCGAAGTATTAAAGACCAAGCTTCCATGTCTGAGGGAGGCAATTGCATCAACAGTGGGACACTACACAGTAATAGACTGATGATGACAATGACGAATAACAAACTATTTGTATACCTACTTAGTAACTTACATTCTCCACTTCTGAAGTTCTGAGAAAATGAAATTATTATATTCTCGTTTGCTCAAAGGCTAGTCTAATCGAAAGGGTCTTGTAGTATTGTTTGGTGTAGAAAATCATTGATTCAGGAAGTTTCTTTGATTCTTGGCCTCTTCTTATGACGGATTTACCTTCCACAGTCAACGCACCAAAACAGTCAATTTCCACTTGAAGTTGTCGGACATTTCTTTTACTAAAAAGTTTGAAAATATCGAAAAATTTGATAACATTTATTCTTCTTCTTCTTTTTGCTTAATGGCGCTACCCTTTAGATTTTGCCAGTATCGAGTTTTCCGCTTAGTAATTTTAAGGGCTTCTGTAGACTCTGCTATTTAATGAGTATTGTGAGAGCACAATGTGATATAAAAAAAATCCTTTCCTATTTAAAGCTGTTGAATTACCTGAAAGGGACGGAGAACAATATATATAGACAAATGTTAGTATGTAAGTGTGTTAGGCAGGACAAACAAATTATAAATTTATGTTATTGCTGGTTATATAATCACAAAGGACATTGATGCAAGTCGTATCCACAAGACTTAAAATCGTATTGAAATTTGTGGGTTTGAGAATGCTTGAGGGAAGGACATCGTACAAGGAGACTGGGTACTTGTTACAATTGAAGAAAATGTGATCCGGAGTTCCTTCGTCCAGCCCGCATTCGCAAAGCGAGCTGTCCCTTACCCTAATTTTAGCTAAGTGAACTGGGGTGCTCGAGTGACCGAGCCTTAATCTACATATGGTCGAGGTGCAAGATTTGGATGCTTTGTTAAATTTAAAGAACCAAGGTTTACTCGGGATGACATTTTGAATGTTCGCATAATGCTTTCCTTTCACTTTGGTACTCTCTTTCCATTCAACTTCCCATGTGGACATCATCTTTTGAGTTGCCAGTAAGGGCAGGTCATGAGAGAATACTTGAGAGTACGTAGGACATCCAATTTCAGTGGCATCTTTTGCCATCAGGTCAACGGTCTCGTTACCTACTATACCAGAATGACCTGGGATCCAGGCCAAAGAGACTCTAATTCCTTGACTGAAGCAACTGTATAGCACATTTCTAATTTTTAAGATACAGGGAAAGTTGGATCTGTTACGGAAAGGATTGGACAGAATTGCCTGGAGACAACTCTTCGAGTCTGTTAATATGACAGTTTTATCTAGCTTATGAGACTCAATATAGAGAAGAGCTTCTAAAATAGCAATGGCTTCCCCAGTAAAAACAGAAGAAAGGGGAGTTCATTTAAAATGAAGGATAATTTTAAATTTGGGTATCCAGACAGCAGCACCAACACATCCCTCATCTGACATTTTAGAAGCATCAGTGTACATCACAAGCCAATCGCCCCAATTCTCATCGATGTACTTTTGTAATTGAGCTTCAGAGTTAGAGGAATTTTTGTCAATGCCTAAATTCAGTAGTATGGTTGATAGATAAGACCGAGATAAGGTATATCGAAGAGAGGGTTTAGGGTGCACTGATATACTGGACAGGGGAGCCTGATAAATTTAATAAAACTAAGAAACAGACAGGGTGCAGATTTATGTCTCCAGTACTTATCAGAGGATAAAAATTCTGATAATTGATGTAATTTACCTATAAGAGGATGGGATGAATTTTGAATAATTTTAAAAAGGAATCTGTCCGCTAAATATTGTCTCCTGATAGATAAGGGGGGGTCCGCACATTCCACCTGTAGTGCATTGGTGGGAGAAGATTTCATAGCCCCTGTTATAATTCGAAGAGATTTATATTGTACCTTGTCTAGATCTTTTAAACAGGATTTATGGCATGGTTCTAGTAAAAAGGAACCGTAATCTAGATGAGCACGAATCAGAGCATTGTATAAAAGCTTCTGAGATTGAGGGTGAGCACCCCACCATGTTCCCGACAATGACCGAAGGATATTAATATTTTTCTCACATTTTTTAACAACATGTGAGATGTGATGGGCGCCTGTCATTTTTGACTCCACCATAACTCCAAGGAACCTGGCTTGATTTTTTAACGGGATAGACTGGTTCTCGTAATTAATAATAATATGGGGTGTGTTCCTTGCACGGGAAAAAACTACTGCATTACTTTTTCCGACCGACAGCGAAAGGCCGTGGTCGGTTAGCCAGGTATGGAGGTAGTTTAGAGCAGAATTGAGGTGGGCTGAGATATTTTCGATGTTGATATCCGAAATGTATAAGGCCAAGTCGTCAGCATACTGGAGGACGTTGCAAAATGGGTTAAGAGACTGCTCGAGGTCATAGGTGTAGAGGCTATAAAGCAAGGAACTAAGAACGGATCCCTGTGGAAGGCCTCTCCAGACAGTTCTTGGTGGTAAAAGGGAGTTGTTAACACTGACTTGAATTGAACGGGCAGAGAGGAGATTAAAAATTATATTGATAAGCTTCACAGGTATACTCAGATTGAGCATCTTTTGCCTGAGTACTGGAAGCAATACATTGTCATACGCTGATGACACATCCAAAAAAACTCCAACTACATGTTCTCGTTTAGACAAGCCAATCCAAATGTCTGTCAGAAAAAACTGAGGCTATCCATGGTGCTCATGCCCTTCCGGAAACCATATTGACTTTTAGCGAGTAAACCCCTACTTTCAACTATCCACTCAAGGCGATTTTTAATGAGATGTTCTAAAACTTTGGCTAGCGTGCAGGAAAGAGCAATGGGTCTATATCCATTAGGGTCATTACTAAGTTTACCTGGTTTTAATATAGGTATAATGATTTGGACTTTCCATTCATCTGGAGGAACTCCCGTCAGAAAGATGTTATTAAGAATATTAAGGAATAAGTCTTTGGTTGAATCACTGCTGTTAACGATAAAAGAGTATGGTATACCATCAATTCCAGGGGCAGAATCCTTGAGACCGTTTAACACTGTCGAGAGTTCATCCCGAGAGAATGGGGAGTCAAAAACTGAGGTTGGAGATAGAGTAGGGGACGTGGACAGAGTTACCTCGTCTTCCGTGGGGACTGAGAGAGGAGCCAGTTTGTTTTGAAATTGTTCAAGCCACTCTGAGGTGTCATTAGTAGAGATATTACCGGAACAGGATATGGAGCCCCTAAGTCTCCTGACATTCCTCCAAACCAAGGAGGAATGAGATCTTGGAGAGAGAGTTTCACAAAATCTACGCCACCCAACTCTTTTTTTTTCACTCAGTACTCTTACAGCTCTTGCTGCAACCGCACGGTATTTTATAAAAAGGGATTCAGTCATTGTTAGTGCGTATGCACATTCTGCTGTTTTCCTATCCTTGCAGACTTCAGCGCATTCCGAATCCCACCAAGGTGGAGATGGGGAGTTACCCTTGAATACATTTTTGGTGGGGAGACATTTATCTGCTGATGACAGCAGACAATTTCTAAAATCAGCATAGACTGAGTGAAAGTTTTCAAGATCAGCCACAGGTAGGTGTTGAGTTTCCTGGTCTAAAACACATCTATATTTTGACCAGTCGGCCTTTGACAGGTTAAATTTTAGTTTAGGACGAGGAATATTCTGGGTGTTCGAATGGTCCGCCCTGTGCTCCGGAGCTAGAATAACAATTGGAAAATGGTCACTGCCGTGAGTAACCGGCAGGATTGTCCAGATGAGTTTGGAAGAAAGTGAGGGGGGAGCACAGAGAGAGATCCACGGCACTTCTAATATTTTGGGACGGATAGACTCTACGCGTCGGGGAGCCGTCGTTGAGGAGGCAGAGGTCATGGTTGTCGCAGATATCCAGGAAGGCAGAGGATAAATGGTCATTGTAATATGAGCCCCAGGAAGCGTGGTGTATATTAAAATCCCCTAATATTATAAGCGGGGGACTAAGGGAAGCGACAATATCCGAAAACTCTGCAAGGCATGTCAGGTTAAGGTGAGGAATGTAAACCGACAGAAATGTTATCTTTAGCAATTTGGCAGCAACTGCATTAATGTGTTCGCTATGAGGGGGAAGGGAAATCTGCGAAAAGGTTATGGCTCTTGACACTAGGAGTGCCGAGCCTCCTTGCCCGTCTGTCCTGTCATCGCGGAGACATGAAAAACCTGGAAACCGTACTCGATCTCCTGGTTTACGTCGCATCTCCTGGACTGCGAAAACGTCAGGAGAGTATTTATTAAGTAGGAATTGAATTTCGTTTTCTTTATTCCTGCTGCTGCGACAGTTCCACTGAAGAATGGGAGCCATTGGAGCAGGTGAGGTGAATGAGCTGAGACAGTTGATCTTTGAGGTTGTTCGGTAGGGGGACGTCACTAAAACGCCCTAAGAGGTTAATGATGGTCGAGAGGAGAAGAGAAATTAAGTTATCGTTAGGCATTGAGGAGTTATTTGGGAGTGCACATCCATTTCCTAGTTGAGAACTAGGAGACATAACTATGTCTCTATGAATTTGTTGATTATACCCTGGACTAGAAGCTGGGAGGGGTTGGTGCCTGGGAATAGCTACTGTTTTGCGATAGGAAGTGTGTTGGGGAGATCTGAGTTGGGGTGATGGATTGGAGGAAGAAGTATATTGAGTGGTGGGTGTAGGTTGATATTCATTTGAATCAAACCTCGCTGTATCAGCAAAAGATCTTCGCACTTGGGTGAATCTAGCAGATGCTTCAGAGTAGGAGATATTTTCTTGGGACATGACCAGTTTTATTTGTTTTTGCCTTGATTGCTCAGGGCAAGAGGGATCAGTGGCTTTATGACGTCCAGAGCAGTGTAAACAGGTTGGAGTTTCCTTGGTGCAATGTAGGCCTTCATGAGTTTGTGCACAAATAAAGCAGCGAGCCTCCGATCTGCATTGAGTTTGGATGTGTCCAAACCGGCAGCACTTATTGCACTGAATTGTGGGAAGGACATATATTTCCACTGGGAGAGAGGTGAAAAAACAGTACACATGGGAGGGAAGTTTTTGACCTGAGAAAGTTAGTACCACTGTTTGGGTGGGAACCCATACAGGTGACCCATTACTGTCATGGGTTTTCCTATTAAGTCTTCGTGCCTTAACAATAGCGCCATAACCAGTTGGAACTTCCACTGCTTCAACTAACTCCTCCAGTGTCCATTCAACTGGAACTTGTCGGACAATGCCCATTCTGGTTATGCTGTAACTTGGGATAATCGCTTCATATTTGGCTGGAGAAAGAGCTGGGTGGTCAAGGAAAGCATTAGCATCACTGAAAGTTTTGAATTCAAGAGATATTCTATTTCTGCCAACACGTTTGATACCATCTCTGACAATATTTTTAACATTGTTCCTAAACAAAAAATGGCCAAATTTAATGGGGCGTAATGCGGTGCCGGAAGAGGGATCCGATACTGTTTTGTTCACATGAACAATGAATGGGGCGATATCTTGTGCCATGTATTTGTTTTTGTTGTTTAAGAATTCTGGGTTGGTGAATGTCAATTGGGTGGACGGAACAGACTGTGAGGTATTGGTTTTTTTGGGAGGTTGAGATGATTCCACGTCAGTGGGGGCTCGTTTCCTACTTTGGATGATCTTATCTACTTCCATTACCTCAGTCTGAGATTGCGAAAACAGGCGAGGAGATGGCTCAACTGTACATTACCATCGCACGAGTTGAGAGTTGAAATTAATATAAGCATTTTGATTATAAGTTATAAGAATCCACGTGCATCATTGGTGTAACAGGATTAACAGAATTTTAAAAGGAGGTAATATAGAGAACATTGCGAACTCCAATGTAGCACAAAAATTGGCATATCAGAAATGGAGATTATATAAACAACGAAATAAACCCAAAATCAAATAAAAAGTTTCGTATTTTATTTTCCTATAAAATTTTAGTAAGTTGCAATAAAGGTGCAATCGCAGGTACATCCCTATTGTGGATATCGACTATATTTCTTGCATTGACACATCACTAGTGCGACACTAGCGCTCAAGGTTACAGCGCATATCTGGGAACTAACATGCCAAA